>NC_073383.1:75558831-75858831 GCF_028641065.1 Leucoraja erinaceus | reverse complement strand
CATGGTTTTGTACACCTCTATAAGATCACCCCTCATCCTCCTGCGCTCTGAGGAATAGAGTCCCAGCCTACTCAACCTCTCCCCGTAGCTCAGAACCTGGCAACATCCTAGTAAATCCTCTCTGTAACCTTTTCAGCTTGACGACATCTTTCCTATAACACGGAGCCCAGAACTGAACACAATAAATGCGGCCTCATCAACGCCTTAAACAACTGCAACATGATCTCCCAACTTTCTTATGCTTAATGGGCCTGTCCCACTTAGGCGACTTTTTAGGAGACTATGCAGTCGCTACATGTTCGCCACATGTTCGCGGGTGGTTGCCGGGGAGTCCCCTTCATGGTCGTGAGGAGTTCCCGCATTGTGGGAACTAGTCGCGGCCTCATTATGGTCGGCGTGAACTTTTCAACATGTTGAAAAATTAGCGGCAACTAGAATGAAACCGCAATGGAGAGTAGCGAGAATTCTCGTGTCGTAGGTGGGTCGCCAGGAGGGTCCTGGTGGGTTGCCAGGAGGTCGAAGGTTCTCGGAGGTTCTCGTAGGTTGTAGCCCGTGTATCTCTGGCTTCTTAAAAGTTGTCTCCACTCCTTCTCCCCCCTTCTCCCAACTCTCTCCCCCCCTCTTTTAAAGGTCTTACCGTACACCGTGTGTTAGCCAGCTTTTTACAGAGCCAACCTTCCTGTTCATCGCGGTGTGTGTCTGTTTCACCGTGGCTTTGCACCGTATGAATTTTTTATACCTTTAGCCACAAAGGCCACATCTAACTCCCTCTTAAATATAGCCAATGAACTGGCCTCAACTATCTTCTGTGGCAGAGAGTTCCAGAGATTCACCACTCTCTGTGTGAAAAATGTTTTTCTCATCTCGGTCCTAAAAGATTTCCCCCTTATCCTTAAACTGTGACCCCTTGTTCTGGACTTCCCTAACATCGGGATCAATCTTCTTGCATCTAGCCTGTCCAACCCCTTAAGAATTTTGTAAGTTTCTATAAGACCCCCCCCCTCAATCTTCTAAATTCTAGCGAGTACAAGCCAAGTCTATCCAGTCGTTCTTCATATGAAAGTCCTGACATCCCAGGAATCAGTCTGGCCAACCTTCTCTGTACTCCCTCTATGGCAAGAATGTCTTTCCTCAGATTAGGAGACCAAAACTGTACGCAATACTCCAGGTGTGGTCTCACCAAGACCCTGTACAGCTGCAGTAGAACCTCCCTGCTCCTATACTCAAATCCTTTTGCTATTCTCACCCCAGCGGTAAGAACATTGACTTCTCTAACTTCAAGTAGCCCTTGCTTTCCCTCTCTCTCCATCCCCTCCCCCTTCCCAGTTCTCTCACCAGTCTTACTGTCTCTGACTACATTTTATCTCTGTACCGGCCATTCCCCTGACATCAGTCTGAAGAAGGGTCGCGACCAGAAAAAAGTCACCCATCCCTCCTCTCCAGACAGGGGCGGAAAACCCAGGGGGGCCAGAGGTGTTCTCATGTTTCATGTTTTCAGAGGTGGGGGACATCCCCCCCAAGATTTTGGAATCCGGATTTTAAAATCCGGTGATCGAGGGCGCCGATTGGAGGAGAGAGACGTCGGTCGGCAGGCAAAGGGGGCGGGACATGATTCAGCGCGGTGATTGGAGGAGGGAGGAGTGGGGGGGGGGTGGTGGTACTGAGGATAGAGTGCGGTGATTGGAGGATGGAGACGTGGCACAGACCTGCGCTTCATCCACAGCCAGGATCGATCCCGGCCAGGTCTCCGGCGCTGCCCTGTCCCCTCCCGAGTACCCCCCCACGCGGGTGGCCAGAGAGGTCGGCAGCAAAGATCCTCCGCTAGAGGATCTTTGGTCAGGAATCAGACGGGCCAGCACAGCGAAACAGTGCTAAACCCAGCTAACTCTGCCTGTCCCGCCAGGTGAGCTTACAACCCTTCCTGGACTTGCGGGAAATATGGGCAGCGTGGAGAAGCAGCGCTGGTGGCCCGTCAGTCCAGACAGGGCTGTAGTTAACCCGGTGAGACAGGCAGAGTTGAGCTGCATTTAGCGCTGGATTGAGCCTCCGAAGCCTCGCGCGCGTGTGTGTGTGTGCACATGCGCGTGTGGCCGCCAAAAAATTGTGTCCCCTGTCCCCTCCGTGTTTTGATAGCGAGTTCCGCTCTTGTCACCCGAGATGCTGCTTGTCCCGCTGAGTTACTCCAGCGTTTTGTGTCGATGGCCAACTATGTCTCCTCCTCTGGTTCCACACTGCCACCTAATGAACAATGTGGGAATTACCGTTCACAAACAAGGTGATGAATTCAAACTGGAGAGATGGGAGATTGCAGATGTTGGAACCTCACACAAACAAGCCACTGGAGGGCATAACAGGTCAGGTGGACAATGTAGAGGGAAATGGACAGATGATGTTTGTACCAGACCCTTCTTCAGGCTGAAACGTTTGGACAGGTACATGGATAGATTGATTTGTTTAGTTTAGTTTAGAGATACAGTGCGGAAACAGGCCCTTCGGCCCACCGGGTCTGTGCCGACCTGGAATCCCCGCACATTAACACTATTCTTTTTTTGTAAGGTGTCCTTGAGACTCTTGAAAGGTGCCCATAAATAAAATTATTATTATTATTATTATTATTATTATTATTATTATTATTATTATTATTATTATTATCCTACACCCACTAGGGACAATTTTTACATTTACCAATCAAATTCTTTGCCTCAGAGGGTGGTGGAGGCCGGTTCTCTGGATACTTTCAAGAGAGAGTTTGATAGGGCACTAAAGATAGCGGAGTCAGGGGATATGGGGAAAAGGCAGGAACGGGGTACTGATTGTGGGTGATCAGCCATGATCACATTGAATGGTGGTGCTGGCTCGAAAGGCTGAATGGCCTACTCTTGCACCTATTGTCTATTGACTATTGTCTAAATGAACCTACAAACCTGTACGTCTTTGGAGTGTGGGAGGACACCGAAGATCTCGGTGAAAACCCACGCAGTCATGGGGAGAACGTACAAACTCCGTACAGAGAGCACCCGTAATCGGGTTCGAACCTGTGTCTCCGGTGCTGCATTCGCTGTAAGGCAGCAACTCTACCGCTGCACCACCGTGACTGCCCTGTTAATACTGGTGTCAATGTGGAGAAGGCAGGAGAATGGGGGAGATAGATCAGCCATGATTGAATGGCAGAGTCGACGATGGGTCGAATGGCCTAATTCTACTCCTATTCCTAACGACCTTATAATAGGATATGTTTAAAGGTATATGGGCCAAACACAGTGTGATGAGTGGAGTCGTACACACGTCAAAATACAACACTTATTTATTAAAGTCCACTTACAGCATTGGTCTGCAGGACGTTACAGTACCTAATAGCTACTCAGATTGAATTACGTAAGCACGCTCTTGGTAATATGAATCGTATATTAGGTGGAGCAACTTCAAGTGGTTAGTACCAAGCACTACAAGTGGTTAGTAGGAAATAACCAATCTACGTTCCTTGTAGAAACTAAACTAAATAGAGCATAGATGCGTGGAAACATGGTTGGTCAAACAATATAGTAGCCGCAATGTTAATAACGCATAGGGGGGAAGTATAGATAGTTACACAAAATCACTGTATCTAATGGGTGACCTGCTGACCCGTCCGGCACATGTGCGGTACAAATCCGCATCTCCTCTCTTCACCGGTGAAGTGACTGGGGAGGGAACCGGGGATGTGACTGGGGGCCCGCCGGGTGGCGGTGGTGAAATAGTCGAGCTGGGCGCTGAATGCCGTGGAGAGGCCGCGGGGGACTCAGTCTCTGGTAGTGGAGCAGCCGGCCTGGTAGCGGGAGGGTATACAAAACACGAGACCTCTGGACGCGGAGTCGCAGGGCGCGGTTCCTTCACAGGAAGGAGATGGTGACGGTTGCGTCTGCAAACGGTCCCGTCCGCGCTAACCAGGTTCTTTGGCAGGGCTGTGAATGTGACCCAGACGTCCATAGCCCTTGTTAGTCTGGAGGTGAACAACCTGTCCACTGGAGAGAGGTTTAAGTGGCTTACTGGACTTTTGTGCATCGCGCTTGAATTGTAGTTGTTTCTGGACTGCGGGCGGAGAACGGATCTGTGTCTGCAGAAGCTGCTGGGGTACGGGCAATGCAGCACGGGTTTGACGAGACACCAGTTGTTGGGCTGGGGAACCCAGTATGGGATCCCTGGCAATGTTCCTTACATTGAGCAGGTCCAGGTAGACGTCAGATTTAGCAAGGTAAGAACGCTCCATTAGTTGTTTTGCGCTTCGGACGGCCCATTCGGCAAGTCCGTTGGACTGCGGAAACTCAGGGCTGCTGGTGATATGTCGAAAGTCCCATCGTTGTGCAAAGCTTTTGAAAAGCTGGCTTGTGAACTGACTGCCGTTGTCGGATAGAAGGCGCGCAGGGGAACCATGCACGGAGAAATGGCGTTGCAACTTCTGGATAACAGCTTCAGATGTGGTGGTTTGCAGTAGACAGATGTCAAACCAGCCTGAATAAGAGTCGACGAGAACCAGAGAGTGTTTTCCATGCCATTCGAATATGTCGGTGGCTACCATGGACCACGGTAGAGGAGGAACCGGGTGCGGCAGGAAGGGCTGCTTCTGCTGATGTGGCGTCAGGCTTTTGCAGATGGCGCAGACTTCAGTTTTGTCACGTATGTACTTGGTCATAACAGGCCAGTAAAACATGCTTTGCGCCCCGTTGTAAGATTGCTTCCATGCCGGGGTGGCCCCTGTGGACGGCGTTGAAGTACTTGTCCCAGATGACAGCTGGGACAACTGCCTTGTGGCCCTTGACTATAATGCCATCCTGTAACACCACTTTGTCGTGAACCAGGAAGTCTGTGCGGATCGCGAGCGGGGTGTTGTGTTGTTTATCCGGCCAGCCACGCCGGATGACTGCGGACAGCAATTGTAAAGTCTCGTCAGCAGCCGTGTGCTCTGCCAGGCTGCTTAGGCAACCAGTAGGAACATACGATACCTTCATTACTGAGAACTGGTCCTGTTCAGAGTCCGCAATAACCAACCTGACCTCCCGGTGTCTCAGCACTTCAACTCCCCCTCCCATTCCCAATCCGACCTCTCTGTCCTGGGTCTCCTCCATTGCCAGAGTGAGCAACGGCGGAAATTGGAGGAACAGCACCTCATATTCCGCCTGGGGACCTTGCGTCCGGATGGCATTAACATTGAATTCTCCCAATTTTGCTAGCCCTTGCTGTCTCCTCCCCTTCCTTCACCCTCTAGCTGTCTCCTCCCACCCTCCTAGCCACCCGCCCTCGGGCTCCTCCTCCTCCCCTTTTCCTTCCTTCTCCCCCCCCACCCCCCATCAGTCTGAAGAAGGGTTTCGGCCCGAAACCTCGCCTATTTCCTTCGCTCCACAGATGCTGCTGCACCCGCTGAGTTTCTCCAGCAATTTTGTGTACCTTCGATCTTCCAGCATCTGCAGTTCCTTCTTGAACACTGTTCAGAGAGTTGTTGTTCGCGGGTTTTGCGTGGGGTCCCTGATAGCGTGTCAGCTATGTGCCTTTTTTATAGATAACGTTGAAATCAAAACGCTGCAGCAGCAGCATCAGCATCCGTTGCAGGCGAGCCGGTGCAGCGTGAATGGGTTAATTCAAGATGGTGACCAGCGGCTGGTGATCTCTTTCTATAATCACAGACTTCCCAAAAATAAAGTATTTGAATTTCGTGCAAGCGAAAACCACTGCGAGCAATTATTTTTCAATCTGGGCGTAACGCTATTCAGTATCGGTTAGTGTGCAAGAGGCAATTGAAACAGGCTTGCAGTCGCCATCGGTAGTGGTCTGCAGGCAAGCAGCACCACGTCCGTACTGGGACGCATCACATGTGAGTGGTACTGGTAACTCCAAAGCAAAACAGGCGAGGGTAGGTGCGCTGGCCAGCTGCAACTTAAGGATATCAAAAGCTCTTTGGTGTTGTGGATACCAGGACTATGCAGTGTCTTTGCGTATCAGTTCCCGCAGGGCGTCAGATATATCGCTGAGGTTGGGATTAAATTTCCCCAGGTAGTTGACCATTCCAAGGAATCTTTCTAGAGTCGTAACGTCAGTAGGAGCCGGTATTTCGTTGATAGCAGCAGTCTTCGATGGGTCTGGTCTGAGACCATCACTTGTGATAACATGTCCGACGTAGGTAACTTCCGGGACCCGAAACTTGCACTTTAGGGGATTGATTGAGTCTTTGGCACGGTCCAGCACTTTCTTCAGATTAGCATCATATTCAGCCAGGTCACGTCCATAGGCGAGAATGTCATAGAAACATAGAAACATAGACACATAGAAATTAGGTGCAGGAGTAGGCCATTCGGCCCTTCGAGCCTGCACCGCCATTCAATATGATCATGGCTGATCATCCAACTCAGTATCCCGTACCTGCCTTCTCTCCAGACCCTCTGATCCCCTTAGCCACAAGGGCCACATCTAACTCCCTCTTAAATATAGCTAAAGAACTGGCCTCGACTACCCTCTGTGGCAGAGAATTCCAGAGATTCACCACTCTCTGTGTGAAAAAAGTTCTTCTCATCTCGGTTTTAAAGGATTTCCCCCTTATCCTTAAGCTGTGACCCCTTGTCCTGGACTTCCCCAACATCGGGAGCAATCTTCCTGCATCTAGCCTGTCCAACCCCTTAAGAAATTTCTATAAGATCCCCGCTCAATCTCCTAAATTCTAGAGAGTATAAACCAAGTCTATCCAGTCTTTCGTCATAAGACAGTCCTGACATCCCAGGAATCAGTCTGGTGAACCTTCTCTGCACTCCCTCTACGGCAATAATGTCCTTCCTCAGATTTGGAGACCAAAACTGTACGCAATACTCCAGGTGTGGTCTCACCAAGACCCTGTACAACTGCAGTAGAACCTCCCTGCTCCTATACTCAAATCCTTTTGCTATGAAAGCTAACATACCATTCGCTTTCTTCACTGCCTGCTGCACCTGCATGCCTACTTTCAATGACTGGTGTACTATGACACCCAGGTCTCGCTGCATCTCCCCTTTTCCTAGTCGGCCACCATTTAGATAATAGTCTGCTTTCCTGTTTTTGCCACCAAAATGGATAACCTCACATTTATCCACATTATACTGCATCTGCCAAACATTTGCCCACTCACCCAGCCTATCCAAGTCACCTTGCAGTCTCCTAGCATCGTCCTCACAGCTAACAATGCCCCCCAGCTTAGTGTCATCCGCAAACTTGGAGATATTGCCTTCAATTCCCTTATCCAGATCATTAATATATATTGTAAATAGCTGGGGTCCCAGCACTGAGCCTTGCGGTACCTCACTAGTCACTGCCTGCCATTGTACTTTAAGTTTGTATACTAATCTCTTACGTGGGACCTTGTCGAAAGCCTTCTGGAAGTCCAGATACACCACATCCACTGGTTCTCCCCTATCCACGCTACTAGTTACATCCTCGAAAAATTCTATAAGATTCGTCAGACATGATTTACCTTTCGTAAATCCATGCTGACTTTGTCCAATGATTTCACCACTTTCCAAATGTGCTGCTATCCCATCTTTAATAACTGACTAGCAGTTTCCCCACTACCGATGTTAGACTAACTGGTCTGTAATTCCCCGTTTTCTCTCTCCCTCCCTTCTTAAAAAGTGGGGTTACGTTTGCTACCCGCCAATCCTCAGGAACTACTCCAGAATCTAAAGAGTTTTGAAAGATTATTACTAATGCATCCACTATTTCTGGAGCTACTTCCTTAAGTACTCTGGGATGCAGCCTATCTGGCCCTGGGGATTTATTGGCCTTTAATCCATTCAATTTACCCAACACCACTTCCCGGCTAACCTGGATTTCACTCA
The DNA here is from genome assembly GCF_028641065.1 of Leucoraja erinaceus. NCBI lineage: Eukaryota > Metazoa > Chordata > Chondrichthyes > Rajiformes > Rajidae > Leucoraja > Leucoraja erinaceus. The sequence continues at coordinate 75,850,999 of NC_073383.1, read as the reverse complement.
ATTCCTCCAACTCCTTTGACCCGCGGTCCCCTGCTATTTCCGGCAAATTATTTATGTCTTCCTTAGTGAAGACGGAACCAAAGTAGTTATTCAATTGGTCCGCCATATCCTTGTTCCCCATGATCAACTCACCTGTTTCTGACTGCAAAGGACCTACATTTGTTTTAACTAATCTCTTTCTTTTCACATATCTATAAAAACTTTTGCAGTCAGTTTTTATGTTCCCTGCCAGTTTTCTTTCATAATCTATTTTTCCTTTCCTAATTAAGCCCTCTGCTGGTCTGAATTTCTCCCAGTCCTCCGGTATGCTGCTTTTTCTGGCTAATTTGTACGCATCATCCTTCGCTTTGATACTATCCCTGATTTCCCTTGTTATCCACGGATGTACTACCTTCCCTGATTTATTCTTTTGCCAAACTGGGATGAACAATTTTTGTAGTTCATCCATGCAGTCTTTAAATGTCTTCCATTGCATATCCACCGTCAACCCTTTTAGAATTAATTGCCAGTCAATCTTGGCCAATTCACGTCTCATACCCTCAAAGTTACCTTTCTTTAAGTTCAGAACCATTGTTTCTGAATTAACAAAGTCGCTCTCCATTCTAATGAAGAACTCAACCATATTATGGTCACTCTTGCCCAAGGGGGCACGTACAACAAGATTGCTAACTAACCCTTCCTCATTACTCAATACCCAGTCTAAAATAGCCAGCTCTCTCGTTGGTTCCTCTACATGTTGATTTAGATAACTATCCCGCATACATTCCAAGAAATCCTCTTCCTCAGCACCCCTGCCAATTTGATTCACCCAATCTATATGTAGATTGAAGTCACCCATTATAACTGTTTTGCCTTTGTCGCACGCATTTCTAATTTCCTGTTTGATACCATCTCCAACTTCACTACTACTGTTAGGTGGCCTGTACACAACACCCACCAGCGTTTTCTGCCTCTTAGTGTTTCGCAGCTCTACCCATACCGATTCCACATCCTCCAAACTAATGTCCTTCCTTTCCATTGCATTAATCTCCTCTCTAATCAGTAATACTACCCCACCTCCTTTTCCTTTCTCTCTATCCCTCCTGAATATTGAATATCCCTGGATGTTCAGCTCCCAGCCTTGGTCACCCTGGAGCCATGTCTCCGTGATCCCAACTATATCATAAGCATTAATAGCTATCTGCACATTCAACTCATCCACCTTATTACGAATGCTCCTTGCATTGAGACACAAAGCCTTCAGGCTTTTTTTACAACACTCTTACCCCTTATACAATTATGTTGAAAAGTGGCCCTATTTGATTTTTGCCCGGACAATAACAATAATGGCGCACAGTTGTTCCATAGTGCGCTGGAAAACCTCGCTAGCAGAGTTGATGCCAAAGGGCATTCTCAGGAATGTGTAACGGCCGAAGGGGGTGCTGAATGTAGTAAGGTTGGACGAGTCTGGAGCCAGCGGTATCTGCCAAAACTTATTTTGACATCTAGAACGGAGAACAGATGGAGTTTAATGCTGATAAGTGTGAGGTGCTACACCTTGGCAGGACAAATTAAAATAGGACATACATGGTAAATGGTAGCGAATTGAGGAATGCAGTTGAACAGAGGGATGTAGGAATAACTGTGCATAGTTCCCTGAAGGTGGAGTCTCATGGAGATAGGGTGGTAAAGAAAGCTTTTGGTATGCTAGCCTTTATAAATCAGAGCATTGAGTATAGAAGTTGGGATGTAATGTTAAAATTGTACAAGGCATTGGCCATGATCATATTGAATGGCGGTGCAGGCTCGAAGGGCCAAATGGCCTACTCCTGCACCTATTTTCTATGTTTCTATGTTTCTATGTGAGACCAATTCTGGAGTATGGTGTACAATTTTGGTCGCCCAATTATAGGAAGGATGTCAACAAATTAGAGAGAGTACAGAGGAGATTTACTAGAATATTGCCTGGGTTTCAGCAACTAAGTTACAGAGAAAGGTTGAATAAGTTAGGTCTTTATTCTTTGGAGCGCAGAAGGTTAAGGGGGGACTTGATAGCGGTCTTTAAAATGATGAGAGGGATAGACAGAGTTGACGTGGATACGTTTTTCCCATTGAGAGTAGGGAAGATTCAAACAAGAGGACATGACTTCAGAATTAAGGGACAGAAGTTTAGGGTTAACATGAGGAGGAACTTCTTTACTCAGAGAGTGGTAGCGGTGTGGAATGAGCTTCCAGTGGAAGTGGTGGAGGCAGGTTCGATTTTATCATTTAAAAATAAATTGGATAGGTATATGGATGGGAAAGGAATGGAGGGTTATGGTCTGAGTGCAGGTAGATGGGAATAGGGGAAAATAAGTTGTTTGGCACGGACTTGTAGGGCCGAGATGGCCTGTTTCCGTGCTGTAATTGTTATATGGTTAACACTGATGCGTTGCCTATTTGATATGCAACTCCCTCTACTGTTCGCATAGGGTAGTGCGGGCGTTTGATAGCTGTGTTGAGATCCCTGTGGTTTATGCAGATACGGATTTCTTCCTTGTTCTTCTTCGTAGCAACCACCATGGTGGAAACCCAATCAGATGGGTCAGTAACTTCAGCAATGACACCCATGGAGACCATCCGCTTGAGTTCATTGTGTATTCTGTCACACATGACATGTGGAACACATGCTCGAACCACAGGAGTGACTTTGGGATCAACAGCGATGTTGTACTTGAGGGGCAGCTTGCCCAGCTCACCGTTAAATGGTTATCTATATTGAGAGAGTATTTGCTGAGTGGGGCCCTCAGCGAGAAAGAGTTGATGGACAGTGTGGCCAAAGTAGACTAGGCCTAGACTGTGGCATGCATTGATACCAAGCAGAGTTTCAGAATCCCCCTTGACAATATAAAGCTTTAGGGTGTGAGATTGCGAGTCTATGATCAGTTTATCCAAGCGGGTGTAGAACATCACCCCCGTAGGCCCGAAGCGTGGCCGAGGCCTTTTCAACACGTTCGGCAACTTTTTTATAAACGAGATGACATTGCATTTCGCGCCAGTATCAATCTTGGCGATCGCAGGCTTGTTATTCACAAACATGGTTACCTCAGGGTCAAGTTGCTCGTTAGAGGAAGGGAGGAGAGAGTGGATGGCTGAACTATTATCTTCACTTTCAGAGAGCTGGGCAGAGGAGGGCACCTCAAGCTCTCGGCTTTCGTTAGCAGCAAACTCATCTTGTAACAGGTGCAAACTCGGCCTTGGATTCCTTCTCTCCAGCGATGCTGCCTGTCCCGCTGAGTTATGGGCCTGTCCCACTTAGGCGATTTTTCAGCTGACTGCCGGCGAGTGTCAAGTTGTCGGCAGTTGCCTAAAAAACCGGGAACTGGAACGGCGACTGTCAGAGTGGAACACGCACACACACACATCGCAAAAGTGGGGGCCAGGGCAAGCGGGGAAAACGCTGTCGGAAATTCACGGTGCAAAGCCAAGGTGATACAGACACACACCGCGATGGACAGGAAGGTTGGCGTTGTAATTAAGATGGCCAGCACAGTGGACGTTAAGTCTTTTAAAAGAGGGGAGAAGGGGTAGAAGGGGGGGGGGGGGGAAGAAGGGAAGGGGGGGGGGGGGGGGGGGGGGGGGGGGGAGAAGGAGTGGAGACACTTTTAGGAAGCCAGACAACTTTTAATAAGCCAGAGATACACAGCTGTGAAGTTCGGCGGATATTTAACATTACCGGTCGGTTTTCCTTGGTTCCGAAAACTCGACCTTACGTTTTTTTCCCCCAATGAGCCAATGAAAATGACCGGTCAGCAAAGGCGATTAACTAAAACTACCTCCGACTACCTCGACTACCGCCAACTACATGGCGACCCCACTACGACTACAGAATTATCGATTTTCTCCATGGCGACCAATTTTTGGTCGCAGAATATTTTTCAACATGTTGAAACATTTGCGGCGACCATACTGAGGCCGCGACTAGTTCCCAGAATGCGGGAACTCCTCGCGACCATGAAGGAGACTCACCAGAGACCACCAGAGAACATGTGGCGACCATGTGCCGATCATGTGGCGCGATCTCCTGCACTCGCCTAAAAAGTCTCTTAAGTGGGACAGGCCCATTACTCGAGCATTATGTGTCCAAATTGAATCATTTCTGCTGAAATCTTTTATTGCACCTTCCAACAAAAAACACTCTTGCAACTTTTTTTTCTTATTTAAGATGTATAGACTTCTTCTTGGGCACTTCATTGGGATCGAGATTCATTTAGTTTAGAAGAACTGCACATGCTGGTTAATACCCTAAAGAAGACAGATGACACAAAGCTGGGTTGCAGTGTGAACTGTGAGGAGGATGCTAGGAGAATGCAGGGTGACTTGGACAAGTTGGGTGAGTGGGCAGATGCATGGCAGATGCAGTTTAATGTGGATAAATGTGAGGTTATCCACATTGGTAGCAAAAACAGGAAGACAGATTATTATCTAAATGTTGTCAAGTTGGGAAAAGGGGAAGCACAACGTGATCTGTTCATCAGTCAATGGAAGTAAGCATGCTGGTACAGCAGGCAGTGAAGAAAGCGAATGGCATGTTGGCCTTCATAACAAGGGGAGTTGAGTATAGGAGCAAAGAGGTCCTTCTGCAGTTGTATAGGGCCCTGTGAGACCACACCTGGAGTATTGTGTGCAGTTTTGGTCCCCTTATTTGAGGAAGGTCATTCTTGCTATTGAGGGAGTGCAGCATAGGTTTACAAGGTTAATTCCCGGGATGGCGGGACTGTCATATGCTGACAGAATGGAGTGGCTGGGCTTGTACACTCTGGAATTTAGAAGGATGAGAGGGTATCTTATTGAAACATATAAGATTGTTAAGGGTTAAGAGTCCAGAACCAGTTTCAGAATAAGTGGTAAGCCATTTGGAAAGGAGACGAGGAAACACTTTTTCTCACAGAGAGTTGCGAGTCTGTGGAATTCTCTGCCTCAGAGGGCGGTGGAGGCTAGTTCACTGGATACTTTTGTCACAGTCTGCCCTCTCCTCATTCTCATCCACTTCACCTCCCGGTACTTTTCCACCGGTCCCTCCTTCTCCTCACCTGCCTGCCTGCCACTCCCCTCTCATCAGCCCAACTCTCCTCACCTGTTGCACTCAGTTGCCTATGACCACCTATTAACCCGATATATAGACTCTCCTCACCATTCACACAGTGCCAGATTGTTCTCAGCATTCATGCAAGACTCTCCAGCGATTTCCCGACTGCCTACACGGATTCGAACCTGCCTGCCCCTGACCATTCCGTCCTGTCGTCTTCCCGGATATCACCTCAGCCTTCTGTCCCCGACCACGGCCTTCGTCCCGTACCTCCTGGTTTCTGTCTGCCTCTCTCCTGGGCTGTTTGGTGTATCCCTGCAACGGCTCCTCGACTTCCTGCCTGGCTTCGACTCTCCTTTCGTCTGTCCCTCGCTGGTTTGTTTGCATCGTGTGTTGGATCTCCTGGTTACCGGACCTTCCACTACCCCGACTACGTCTCCCTCTTCAAAACCCTCGCTCAATCCTGAGCCTCTGTGTGAGTACGGTGTACCCATTCCTGTGTTACTACTCTGTGTTACAGTATCGTAATAAAGTTCATGACCAATTATACCTGCCTGATTCTGTGCTGCTATTGGGCCCAAGCTATACCCGTTACAACTTTCAAGAGAGATCTTTAAGAGATAGGGCTCTTAAAGATAGCGGAGTCAAGGGATATGGGGAAAAGGCAGGAACAGGGTACTGATTGGGGATGATCAGCCATGATCACATTGAATGGCGGCGCTGGCTCGAAGGGCCGAATGGCCTACTCCTGAACCTATTGTCTATTGTCTACTGAGACAAAGTGCTGGAGTAACTCAACAGATCAGGCAACATCTCTGGAGAACATGGATAGGTGACCAGTGATTAGTTTGCTGTGTAGGAAGGAACTACAGATGCCGGTTCACATGGAAGATAAACACAAAATGCTGGAGTAGCTCAGTGGGTCAGGCGCAATATATTTTTAGTTTAGAGATACAAGGTGGAAACAGGCCCTTCGGCCCACCGAGTCCATGCCGATCATTGATCCCCGCACACTAGCACTATCCTACATACACTAGGGACAATTTACAATTTTTACCGAAGCCAATTAAACTACAAACCTGTATGTATTTGGAACATGGGAGGATACTGGACCACCCGTGGAAAACCCACACAGGTCACGGGGAGAACGTGCAAACTCCGTACCGACAGCACCCGTGGTCAGGATCGAGCACGGGTCACTGGCGCTGTCAGGCAGCAACTCTACCCTGCTTGGGAACTTCCTTGGGGTTGAGATGAATTTAGTTCAGAAGTAGAAACAAAGAACCGCAGATGCTGGTTAGTACACAAAGTGCTGGAGTAACTCAGCAGATCAGGCAGCGTCTCTGGAGAGCCTAGATAGGTGACCAGTGATGGTTGTAAAGGCAAAGCCGTGATCAAACTGCAGCTGCAGCTTCCCCAAGCAAATGCTGGTACAGCAAATGACAGAGTACAGACCATTTCGACAAAGGTTTTACACGCTCTTAAATATCAGATGGCGCACGGATCAGAGGCGGCACGGTGGCGCAGCGGTAGAGTTCCTGCCTTGTAAACTCCAGCACCTGAGACCCGAGTTCGCTCCTAACTATGGGTGCTGTCTGTGCTGAGTTTGCAAGTTCTCCCTGTGACTGCGTAGGTTTTCTGTGAGTGCTCCGGTTCCCTTCCACACTCCAAAGACGTACAGGAAATTTGATTCAGTAAAAATTGTAAATTGTCCCTAGTGATAGGGCTTGTTTCTGCGTTGTATCTCGAAGATAAACTAAACTAAATTGTGAATTCTCCGCCCCCCCCCCCCCCCCCCCCCTGTGCATAGGATAGTTCTAGTGTATCATTGGTCGGCACGAATTTGGTGGGCCGAATGGCCTGTTTCCACACTGTATCTGTAGAGTCTAAAGTTAAAGCCTTTGCCTCAGATCTATTTTTGAGCTGTGTAGGACGGAACTACAGATGCTGGTTTAGACCAAAGATAGACACTAAAAGTTACATTCACTCAACGGGTCAGGCAGCAACTCTGGTAAAAAGGAAAAAACAGGTGATATTTCGGGTCGAGACCCTTCTTCAGAAATGTCACCTGTTCCTTTTCCCCAGGGATGCTGCCAGACCCGCTGAGTCGCTCCAGCTTTTTGTGTCTATCTTCTATTTTTGATCTGTTGCTCGGGAACGCTGAAATAATGAACGGGTCCACCACTGGCACTGTGGTGAACAATAACAGATGCTGTCGCAGTTGGGAGCTGCAATGTCGCCTCTCATGCAGAAGATTCTTCCCTGGCTGCCTTTTCGTGTGAAGATGCCTGCGTACAATTAAACTGCAAAGTCCCTGACTCAACGCGGGGCCCTTTCAGAGCAGCGGCAGAGGCAGCTATTGACAATCCGTAGACTCAGAACTGGACGATTGAATAACACTCACGCAAGTGACAGATTGAATGTGGTGAGACTAATCTGTTTCGGCAGACCAGCTGGGAGAAGGCTGGCAATGCACCAATGGAATTTGCCTTCTGTTGTTAAACTCTGCTTCTTAAAAGCTCACACTAGCAGCCGGGGTCTTTTACAGCAATCTTTAGAATCCCATCCCCCTGCAACGGAAATAGAAGGGATTTTCCTGCAGTGCAGTATTCTATAGTGCATATTACAGTTGTTTACAAAACCAATGCAGTGCCTGACCCACGGTGGATTTAACATAGAAGCATAGAAACATAGAAAATAGGTGCAGGAGGAGGCCATTTGGCCCTTTGAGCCAGCACCGCCATTCAATATGATCATGGCTGATCATCCAGAATCGGTGCACCATATCCCTTGATTCACCTCAGCCCCAAAAGCTAAATCTAATGCCCCCGTTCCACTTAGGAAACCTGAACGGAAACCTCTGGAGACTTTGCGCCCCTCCCAAGGTTTCCGTGCGGTTCCCGGAGGTTTTTGTCAGTCTCCCCTACCTGCTTCCACTACCTGCAACCTCCGGCAACCACCTGCAACCTCCGGGAACCGCACGGAAACCTTGGGTGGGGCGCAGAGTCTCCAGAGGTTTCCGTTCAGGTTTCCTAAGTGGGACAGGGGAATAACTCTCTCTTGAAAGTTTATAGATACAGCGCGGAAACAGGCCCTTCGGCCCACCAAGTCCACACCGTCCAGCGATCACCCCGTACACTAGCACTATCCTACACACACACACACGCAAGGGACAATTTACAATTTTTACCAATGCCAATTAACCGATAATGGGCCTTTTTCACGGGGCGACTTGACGCAAGATGTAACCAGAGTGAAGTGGTCGTGGTCTAGCACGATATCACACGATATAACGGAGGGAGTAGACAAAGAGTTCCCACGGTACTCGGCATTTCTGTTATTTGTGCGAGTGACTTGTCCGTCTCCCGAGCTTTCCCGTTAAATCTTGAATGACATTGTAAACTGTCAAGTGTAATTAAATCATCACGTGGCACAAATGATGTCACTTTTTTTTTCACACACTATAAATATCCTCCCTTGGTTGAATTGGTATATACACACACAAAGCAGAGTTTTACTGTGTATGTGGGAGACACAGATGGAGTGAGCACAGTTACTGAGGCAGAGTCTCTCAGCCTGTGTGAGAGGGAGGGAGGGAGAGAGAGAGAGGCACACACAAGGTGGATGTGAAATCTCACCTGCCTGTTTCAGTGACAGACACCCGCCGCCAGTAAATGAAGCCACCCCCATCTGTCTCCCCCTCCTCTCCCTCGACTCCCCCACCTTTCCCTCCCAACTCCAGTCCCGTCCCGACCCCCTGGGAAACTGAAGGGAGCAACAATTAACTGCTGCCTGCCCGCTGAGTTAAAGAGTTCCCACGGTAAGACGATGTTAGTTGCGCCCAAGTTTAAGTTTCCAACGGAGAGAGAGAGAGTGTAAGTTACCTAAAATTAAATAATTTGATGTTCATAGTGAACACGGACACAAAATGTTGGTGTAACTCAGCAGATAAGTCAGATCTGGGAAGAAAAACATAAAAAGCTGGAGTAAGTCAGTGTGTCAGGCAGCATCTCCGGAGAAAAAGTATAGGTGGCGATTCGAATCGGAACCCTTCTTCTGACATGCTAATCAGAATTGAGTCTTAAGATGCGTCTCGTCCCGAAACATCACCTATTTTTCTCCAGAGATGCTGCTTGACTCGCTGAGTTACTCCAGCTTTTTGTGTCTGTCTTCGTTTTAAACCAGCATGTGCAGTTCACTCCTTTACACGGGTCTCTGGAGAACATTGATTGGTAGCGTTCCGGACCCTGCTTCGGAAAGGCATCGATCGCTGGTCGGCGAGGACTCCGAGCTGTATCTCTCGAAGAAGTACATGTGAAAAATTTCTCACGGACCATAAAAATGCGGGACCTTTCAGTAAAGTCCCTTTTAAAGCTTATAGTTATTTTCTTGAATCTCATTAACATAACTCATGAATAAGTTGATGTCCATATGCGGATGCAAATCTTTATTTTTTAAATTCAATCCCACAGAAGACAATTTTTACTCGCCTTCTGTCCCCTCTGTCCAGCTTCTGGGTTCACTGTTCGCAGGAGTTCCCACGGTAAACGCAAGAGTTACTACGGATATCGCACTGGCCACTACGTGCATATAATGTTGCAATGTTCAACCACAAGTGTACAAGTCACTCTTGGACAAATTCAAACATGTTTGAATTTTCTCCCGAGTCACCAAGTTACACGAGTAGCTGCCGTTAGCGCCACGGTGGTCCACGAATGCCGTACGGTTATCGCAAGAGGTTCCCACGATGTTCAACTCTGGTTAACTCTTGCGTCAAGTCGCCCCGTGAAAAAGGGGTTTAAGCCCGCACGTCTTTGGAGTGTGGGAGGAAAGCGGAAGATCTCGGTAAAAACCCACAGGGAGGACCCACAAACAGACAGCACCCGTAGTCAGGATGGAACCCGGTTCTCTGTCGCTGTAAGGCAACAACTCTGCCACTGCACCACCATGCCGCCCCTATCGTGTATTATTGTTGTTTATAGATGCCTGACCTACAGTGGGTTTAGTTTAGTTTCGAGATACTGCGTGGAAACTGCGTGGAGTCCACGCCGACCATCGATCATCCGTTCTCACTAGTTCGATGTTGTCCCGATTGCTCATCCACTCCCGACGCCCCAGAGGCAATTAACAGCGGGCCAACTAACGTCCAAACCTGCACAACCTTTGGGATGTGGGAGGAAATTGGAGCACCCGGAGAAAACACACGCGGTCACGGGGAGAACGTGCAAACTCCACACAGACAACCCCCCCCGAGGTCAGGATTGAACCTGGGTCTCTGGTGCGGTGAGGCAGCAACTCTCAGTTCTTGTGTGGTTACCTGAGCTATTTAAAAGAAGAATATTTGAATTTATTATCTCCTCCCACCCTTTATCGATCTTTCTACTTGCAAACTTTGAATTAATAATAGTTGGCAGACACAAAAACGTGGAGTAACTCAGCGGGTCAGGCGGCGTCTCTGGAGAAAAGGAGTAGGTGACGTTTCAGTATGAAGAAGTGGCTCCACTTGAAACGTTACCCATTCCTTCTATCCAGAGATGCTGCCTGACCCGCCGAGTTACTCCAGCGTTTTGTGTCTATCTTCGGTGTAAACCATTGAATTGTAGACATATGGAGCCTTTACGTCAGTATTGAGAATGGGAGTTCTGTAGGGTATGTAAACTCACAGGTGGTCAAGGGTTCAAAGGTTTCAAATGTCTTGTATTGTCACGTGCACCAATTAAGTTCCAGTGATATACGAATTACCATACAGGCATACGAACAAAAAAGTAACAAGATACACAACTACATAAAAGTTAACATAAACATCCGCCACAGCGGATTCCCCACATTCCCCACTGTGATGGAAGGCAACAAAGTTCAATCGTCTTCCTCTCTATTCCCCCGCGGTCGGGGCAGTCGAACCATCCGTCGGGCGATCAGCGCTCCCGCAGCTGGCGGTCGAAGCTCCCGCGGCTTGGAGTCCCCGAAGTTGGTCTCTGACCAGAGACTGCGAGCTCCGTGATGTTAACCACGGGGCCAGGGACCAGAACCAGGGGTCACAGTCTTAGAATAAAGGGGAGGTCATTTAAGACTGAGGTGAGAAAAAACTTTTTCACCCAGAGAGTTGTGAATTTATGGAATTCCCTGCCACAGAGGGCAGTGGAGGCCAAATCACTGGATGGATTTAAGAGAGAGTTAGATAGAGCTCTAGTGGAGTCAAGGGATATGGGGAGAAGGCAGGCACGGGTTATTGATAGGGGATGATCAGCCATGATCACAATGAATGACAGTGCTGGCTCAAAGGGCCGAATGGCCTCCTCTTGCACCAATTTTCTATGTTTCTATGCTAAAGGGGCAGCTGTCCTACTTTCATGACCTAATTCACGACCTTTTTTACTCGTGGACATTTTTCATCAGGCTAGAAAAACGCCCCGACCTACTTGATGCCACGAGTACCTACGACTAGCATCGCGGCCTGCTACGACCTACCTACGACCTCGTGACGATCATGCTGCGAGTATGAGTAGGGGGCGCTGCTCTGGCAGCAGCCATGTCAGCAGCGCGTCAGTTTTTTTCAACTTTTTGTTTATTTATTTTTTATTTTTAGTATGTTTTAAAGTATGTATTTAATGTTCCTTCGTGTTTTTTTGTGTGGGGGGGTGTGGTGGGGGGGGGGGGGGGGGGGGGGGGGTAAGGGGGGGAAACCGCTTTGGTCGCCTCCACCATGGAGAGGCGAGTTTTTCAGGTCGCCTCCCCCGTGGCCTAACATCAAGGATCGGCGCGGCCTTTCCCGGGGACGTGCCCGGGGTCTTCAGCGGCGGGTGCAGCGTGGACTCTCGTTGTGGAGCGGGTGAGCCCTCGCTGGGGCTCACTGAAGGGGAGCGCTCCGTTTCGCTCTCCGGCAGCCTGAAGCCGCGCGCGGTCTGCAGAGTTCCAGCTGGCGCGGCGTCTACAGCCCGGGATCCCTCGTGGGGCACCCGGGGGAAGAAGAAGCCATCACTGCCGGCCCGCGGCCAACTTCTACCGTGGGTCCGGCATGGACTTACCATCACCCCTGGAGGGGAGCTTCGACCGCCGGCCCTGCAGTCTACGGTGCTTCTGGCTGCGGCGGAGTCTTTAAATCTCGATCGATCGGCCTACACCATCTTAAAGCTGCGGTCTCCGGTGAGGAAGAGCCGATCCTGGACTGACTCTGGACTCTGGTCCTGTCCACGGGGGGGAAATGGAGGAGGACTGGACAAATTTTGTGCCTTCCACCACAGTGATGAATGCTGTGGTGGATGTTTGTGTTACGTTTTTATTGTGGTTGTGTGTTCTTTATTATTGTACTGCTGCTGACAACACAAATTTCCACCGACCCTGGTTGTGTGGCAATAAATTATATCTATCTATCTATCTATCTATCTATCTATCTATCTATCTATCTATCTATCTATGAGTCAAGGACAAACTCGGCAGAGGTCGTGAATTAGGTCGTGGAAGTGGGACAGGCCATTCAGTCCACAAGCTCCCATGGTTGGAGCTCCGAGGTCGACCCCTGGCAAAGGGATCGCGGGCTCCGCGGTGGTCAGCCCGCAGGCGCCTGCGGTGGAACTATCGAAATTGGTCTCCAGCAAAGGCCGCAAACTCCTCGATGTTAGGACGCAGTGAGGACGGAGATGCAATACGGAAATCTCCGTCGGGGTAAGAGATTGGAAAAAGTTTCCCCCCAACCCCCTCCCCCTCTCCAGCCCAACCATAAAATAAACTAAAGAACACCAAAAACATACATTTAACACATCCAATAAAAACACAAAGAAGGAAGGGACCGACAGACTGTTGACGAGGCAGCCGTTGCTGTCGCCACTCTAACTCGACTAATCTATCTCCTGTCTGTCCCCTAACTCTGTCCCCTGTCACACAGCTGTGATGGAGAGAACTGCAGATGCTGGTTTAAATCGAAGGTAGACACAAACTGCTGGACTACCCAGCAGGAACTCAGTAACTCAGTGTCTCCCTCTCCCCTGACTCTCAGCCTGAAGGAGGGTCTCGACCCGAAACGTCACCCATTCCTTCTATCCAGAGATGCCGCCTGTCCCGTTGAGTTACTCCAGCATTTTGTTGTCTATCTGTCACACAGCTATTCTGTCCTCTCCAACTTGGCTTTTGAGTCAATGTTTGGACTGTGCAGCACCAAGGCAAATTCCTTGTATGTGAATACTTGGCCAATAAACGTATTCATTCATTCATTCATTCGGTCATTCATTCATTCATTCAAATGTGCTTCTCAGGAACAATCCCTGCATGGAATTCCATCCCAAGATCTTATAGAAGTCTACAAAAATAATAAGAGGAATAGATCGGGTAGATGCACAGATGCATTTAACCCGGGTCTCCGGCGCTACATTCGCTGTAAGGCAGCAACTCTACCGCTGCGCCACCGTGACCGCCCATCTGCCTAACAAAACATAGTTTTAAGGTGACTTTTTGCACATAAAGGGTGGGTGTATGGAACGAGCTGCCGGAGGAGGTAGTTGAGGCAGGCATTATCGCAATGTTTAAGAAACAGTTCGACAGGTACATGGATAGGACAGGTTTAGTTGGGTCCCAGTCCTCCCAACGCTGATCTGGTCCTCCTAACGCAACCCATTCCCCAACGCAATATTCCACCACTCACCCGTTCCCCCAACGCTACGGATGGGGAACCCTCATAACTTTTGTGCTTTTTCACCGATTGGAACAAAACTTATTTGACTTGCAGCAGAGGAGAATGGTGAATAAGGTGGAGAAAAATCGTAGCGCTATGAGGGATCGTTTTTGTGCAACTTTAATTACAACGTATACAGGAAGTGGTCAAGATTAGATTTTTAGTAATATACTAGACCAAGTGCAGACCCGTTGGGTCTGTTCCCCCAATGTGCGGTTGTGGGGGGGAAGGCGGCATGCAGCGTCACACACTAATTACCCCCCCCCTCCCCCCGCACTCATGCTAATGGAGGGGAGGAGGGGAGAGAGAGAGAGAGGGAGAGAGAGGGGGAGAGAGAGGGGAGTGCTGAGAGGGGGGGGGTGAGATGAGGGGCGGGGGGAGAGGTGTGGAGGGGAGGGGGTTTAGGGGAGGGTCGGTGGGGGAGGGGCTGGAGGGGAGGAGGGGAGAGAGGGAGAGGGGAGAGGGGGAGAGAGGAGAGAGGGGGGGAGAAGAGGGGGGAGAGGAGAGGGGGGAGGAGAGGGGGGAGGAGGGGGGAGGAGAGGGGGAGAGGAGGAGAGGGGGGGAGGGGGGGGGAGAGAGGAGAGGGGGGGAGAGGAGGAGGAGGGGGGAGAGGAGGAGAGGAGGGAGGGGAGGAGAGGAGAGGGGGGGGGAGGGGAGGGGAGGGAGAGGAGAGGGAGGGAGGGGGGAGAGGAGGGAGGGGGGGAGGGGAGGAGGGAGGGAGGGAGGAGGAAGGGGAGGGGGAGAAGGGGAGGGAGGGGGGGGGGGGAGAGGAGGGGAGGGGGGGGGGGGGGGGGGGGAGGAGGGGAGGGGGGGGGGGCCGGGTGGGGGGGGGGGGGGGGGGGAGGGGGGGGGGGGGGGGGGGAGAGGGAGTGCCTTTTTACTTCAACCCAAACCCAAGTGAGTTGAGGAATTCAGTGGAACAGAGGGATCTGGGAATAACTGTGCACAGTTCCCTGAAGGTGGAATCTCATGTAGGTAGGGTGGTAAAGAAAGCTTTTGGTGTGCTAGCCTTTATAAATCAGAGCATTGAGTATAGAAGTTGGGATGTAATGTTAAAATTGTACAAGGCATTGGTGAGGCCAGTTCTGGAGTATGTTGTACAATTTTGGTTGGAGTATGTTGTACAATTATAGAAGGATGTCAACAAAATAGAGAGAGAACAGAGGAGATTTACTAGAATGTTGCCTGGGTTTCAGCAACTAAGTTACAGAGAAAGGTTAAACAAGTTAGGTCTTTATTCTTTGGAGCGCAGAAGGTTAAGGGGGGACTTGATAGAGGTCTTTAAAATGATGAGAGGGATAGACAGAGTTGACGTGGATAAGCTTTTCCCATTGAGAGTAGGGAAGATTCAAACAAGGGGACATGACTTGAGAATTAAGGGACAGAAGTTTAGGGGTAACATGAGGGGGAACTTCTTTACTCAGAGAGTGGTAGCGGTGTGGAATGAGCTTCCAGTGGAAGTGGTGGAGGCAGGTTTGATTTTATCATTTAAAAATAAATTGGATAGGTATATGGACAGGAAAGGAATGGAGGGTTATGGTCTGAGTGCAGGTAGATGGGACTAGGGGGAAATAAGTGTTCGGCACGGACTAGAAGGGCCGAGATGGCCTGTTTCCGTGCTGTAATTGTTATATGGTTATATGGTTATAATCAGTACCCCTTTCTTGCCTTCTACCCATATCCCTTACATCCACAATCTTTAAGAGCTCTATCTAACTCTCTCTTGAAAACATCCAGAGAATTGACCTCCACTGCCTTCGGAGGCAGAGAATTCCACACATTCATAAATCTCTGGGTGAAATCTTTTTTCCTTGTCTCCGTTCTAAATGGCTTACCCCTTAATCTTAAACTGTGGCCCCTGGTTCTGGACTCCCCCAACATCGGGAACATGTTTCTTGCCTCTAGCGTGTCCAATCACTTAATAATCTTGTATCTTTCAATGAGATTATTGAGGGATTGGACACCCTCTAGAGGCAGGAAACATGTTGTGTCTATCTTCAGTGTATACCAGCATCTACAGTTCCCACCTACACGATGTTAAGTGGCTGTTCCAGTCTCTGTGCTCCCCACCCCCCCCCCCACCCCACTCTAGTGTTTGATCATCTGTACCGAGGTACAGTGAAAAGCTTTTGTTGCGTGCTAACCAGTCAGTGGAAAGACTATACATGCTTATAATAGACCCATCCACAGTGTACAGATACATGATAAAGGGAATATTGTCAATAACAGGGGGGACACAGCACAGTAGTGCAGTGGTACAGTAACTGCCTTGCAGCGACAGAGACCCAGGTTCGATCCCGACCACGGGTGCTGTCTGTACGGAGTTTGTACGTTCTCCCCGTGACCTGCGTGGGTTTTCTCTAGGATCTTCAGCTTCCTCCCACACTCCAAAGACGTGCAGGTTTGCAGATTAATTGGCTGGGTATACATGTAAATTGTCCACAGTGTGTGTAGGATAGTGTTAGTGTGCGGGGATCACTGGTTGATGTGGACTCGGTGGGCCGAAGGGCCTGTTTCCGTGCTGTATTTCTAAATTAAACAAAATGTTTAGTGTAAGATACAGCCAGTAAAGTCCGATCAAAGATAGTCCGAGGGTCTCCATTGAGGTGAATTGTAGATCAGGACTGCTCTCTTGTTGGTGGTAGGATGGTTCAGTTGCCTGATAACAGATAGGAAGAAACTGTCCCTGAATCTGGATGTGTGTGTTTTCACCTTCTGTACCTCTTGCCTGATGGGAGAGGGGGAGAAGAGGGAGTGGCCGGGGTGCGACTCGTCCTTGATTGTGCTGCTGGCCGTTCCGGGGCAGTGTGAGGTGTAAGATATACAGCAGATGCCTTCCAGGATCAGAACCTCAAGGGGCGGAGGTGGTACCTCGCGGGTCGATGGAGCCCGTGGCTGGGGCCGGCGCCAAGGAAGCGCCCGGAGAGGGCGGCGCGGCGTTCAATGATGGCGCTGACCGACGGAGGAGGACGGACCACGTGGAAGTGAAGATGTCTCAGCCGGGGGAAAGAACAATGGTGGATCCGGCGTGAGGGACCCACGAGAGGGACAATAGACAACAGACAATAGGTTCAGGAGTAGGCCATTCGGCCCTTCGAGCCTGCACCTCCATGCAATGTGATCACATGGCTGATCACATGGTGGGGGGAGAGGGGGTGAACAATGAGTGGGGGGTTGGGATTTGTAACTTTGTAAACGCCCTTTACGGACGACTATTTGCATATAGTCAAATATGGAAATTGACTAGAGCTCTTAAAGATAGCAGAGTCAAGGGATATGGGGATATTCCGGTGGGCTGCGCCACTCACGTTGCAGCGGCCTCTGCAGTCCGTCTGTCTTTTTGTTAATTTTTGTCCCGTTTTAATGTAGTTTTTTTTTTTTGATGGGGTATGTGTGTGTGTATGTGTGTGTGTGTGTGTGTGGGGGGGGGGGGACTTTTTAAAATCTTTCCCCTGCACGGAGAGCCCGACCTTTTCCCTGTCGGGTCTCCATTGTCATTGGGGCTGCAACGTGGAGCGGCCTCCAGCAGGAACGACCTGGGGCTCCAGTCGCGGAGCTGCGGATCTATTCACCATCGCGGAGCTGGACGAGTCCGGAGCGGGTGGAGCTGTGGTGGCGCGCTGCTGCGACCCGACCCCGGGGATTCGGAGGCTTACCGCGGGTCCGGTGGACGGTGATATTGGGAGCCCGCGGTACCCTGCTGGGAGACCGCTTTTCGGGGCTTCCGCAACGGCGACTTCACCCGCCCGAGTCGTGGGGTCGAGGAGTACCTGGAGCGGGGCCTTACATCATCGCCCGGTGCGGGTTCAACGGCTGCGGGACTTTGCTAGCGCCCGCCGGAGGCTCCAACAGCAAGACCCGGAGCGCGGCGCGGCGTTAATGGTGCGGGACAATTGCCATCGCCCGCCGGGGGCTTTGACTCTGACATCGGGAGGGGAATGGGGAGTGCAGGGGAGAGATAAGTCTTTTTGCCTTCCATCACAGCGAGGAGGAGATGCGCTGTGATGGATGTCTGTGTAAATTGTGTTGTGTCTTGGGTCCTTTTTTCTTGTGTGTATGACTGCAGAAACAACATTTCATTTGAGCCTCTATGAGGTTCAAGTGACAAATAAATTGTATTGTGTATTGTGGGGGGAAGGCAGGAAAGGGGGTACTAATTGTGGATGATTAGCCATGATCACATTGAATGGCGGTGCTGGCTCGAAGGGCCGAATGGCCTACTCCTATTTTCTGTGTATCGCATGTAGTGTCTCTTTAAGCGGCTGTTGCAGTCTCCCCGCTCCCTCCCTCCCTCTCTCTCGCTTTCTCCCGCAGTCGCTTTAAAGCTCCCGTCATCTCCACCGCCGCCTCCTCCTCGTCTCCTCCCTCCCTCCCCGCTCCGGGCAGACAGCGGGCGCAAGATGGCCGAGTCCACCAAGGGAGTGAGCGCCGGCTTCATCGCCAAGAACGTCCAGAAGAAGATCAACCGGGCGCAGGAGAAGGTGCGGGGCTGGGGGAGAGGGAGAGAGGGGGAGAGGGGGAAGGAAGAAGGGAGAGAGGGAGGGAGAGAGATAGAGAGATAGAGGAGAGAGAGAGAGAGAGGGGGAGAGGGAGAGAGGGAGAGACATAGAGGATAGAGAGAGGAAGGAGAGAGATAAGAGGGTTTGAGAGAGAGTAGGGAAATAGGAAGGAGGGAGGACAAGAGGTAGAGGAAAAAAGAAGAGGTAAGGATACGAGAGAGAGAGAGAGAGAGGGGGGGGGGGAGAGGGGGGTGGGGAGAGGAGAGGAGAGGGGGGGGGGAGAGGGCGAAGGAAGAAGGGAGAGAGGGAGGGAGAGAGAGGGAGATAGAGAGGGAGAGGGGGAGGGGAAGGAAGGAGGGAGGGAGGGAGAGAGAGATAAGAGGGAAGAGGAGAGGGTTTGGAGGGAGAGAGAGAGAGAGAGGGGAGAGAGAGAAGGGAGGGAGAGAGGGAAGGGGAAAAGGAGAGGAGGGAGAGAGGGAGAGGGGGAGAGGGAGGGCGGGGGGGGGGAGAGAGGGGGGGAGAGGGGGGGGAGAGAGGAGAGGGAGAGGGAGGGAAGGGAGGGAGAGGGAGAGGAGAGAGAGGGGGGGAGAGAGAGAGGGGGGGAGAGAGAGGGACAGAGAGGAGAGAGAGAGAGAGAGGGGAGGAGAGAGAGGGAGAGAGAGAGGGGGGGGGAGAGAGAGAGGGGAGGGGGGGGAGAGGGAGAGGGGGGAATGAGGGGGGGGAGGGGGGAGGGAGGTCGGAGCTTCAGCCTCTTGCTGCAGGGCTTCGCCTCCTCCCAGTGCGGGCGGTGCGGGCTGCAGGTCCCCGGGGCAGAGGGGACAGGCGCTGCCGTGTGGGGTGGGGGCTAGCTGCTCTGTCGGGGTCCCGGGGCAGTGTGTGTGTGTGTCTGTGTGTGTGGAGGGAGAGAGAGACCAGGAAGAGGGACTGGGCGCCGGCCGGGGTCCCGGGAGCAGGGGCCCGGGGGTGTGCAGGCTGTGAGCGGCTCTAAGGGGCCAGGACAGCGACCCTGAGCCCGGGGGGGAACCGCTGACAGGCCGGGGAGATGCGGTGGACGGGTGGCCGGGCCTTTGAGGTGGGAAATTTGTGCGAGTCGTCCTTGAATACAGGAGAGTTGCCGCAAGACGGGGAGGGTGGCAAATGTTGAGCCTCTTTTCAAAAAAGGCTGCAGCGAAAATGCTGGGAACTATAGGCCGATTCGCTTAACATCTGTAGTTGGTAACTTACTGGAGAGTATTCGGAGGGATAGGATATACAGGCATTTGTATGGGCGATGGGCTATACAGGCAAGGGCTGGTTAGGGATGGGGTTGGACGTGGAAGGTCGTGTCTCACAAATCTCATTGATTTTTCTTGGAAGACGTGACCAAAAAGGTTGATGAGGGCAGAGCTTTAGATTTTGTGTACATGGACTTCAGTAAGGCGTTCCACGAGTTTCTGCATGGTAGGCTGCTCTGGAAGGTTAGATCGCATGCGATCCAAGTAGAGGTAGCTGAATGGATAGCAAATTGGCTCCATGGCAGGAAGCAGAGGTTGATGGTGGAAGGTTGCTTCTTGGACTGGAGGTCTGTGACTACGAGCTTGCCAACTGTCTCGTATTAGTGGGGACATCCCGTATATTGGTTTGTCCCAAACGGGACCGCCCCTGTCCCGTATTTGACTGCCACTACTCGGGTCGAGGGGGCTGTCGGGTCGGAGCACTGCGTCCGGCGCCACCTCACCCGCCCCGACGTAGTGCAGCCCGTGGAGTGCAGCAGCAGCCACTGCGCCTCGCCTGTGGCCCCGTCGGTCGGCAGCCCGGCCACCTATCCGACCTTCGGACCTTCGCTTACCGCCGACACCACCACCACCCCTCCTTCTCATGGCTGATCATCGGTTCCTGAGTTGGACGGGGCGCTGGACTGTGCAGCACCCCGGGCCAACTCATCATTCACCCAGCCACGGCCGAGTCGGTCAACGAATTGCTGGTGGGAATTTGTTCCTTATTTTGACCTTTTGTCCCTTATTTGGGAGTGAGCCTCCTTGACTCGACTCTGGTCAAGAGGTTTCACCAGCGTCTCTTCTTCCTGAGGAGACTGAAGAAGGTCCATCTGTCTCCTCAGATTCTGGTGAACTTCTACCGCTGTACCATCGAGAGCATCCTTATCAACTGTATCACAGTATGGTATGGCAACTGCTCTGCCTCCGACCGGAAAGCACTGCAGAGGGTGGTGAAAATTGCCCAACGCATCACCGGTTCCTCGCTCCCCTCCATTGAGTCTGTCCAAAGCAAGCGTTGTCTGCGAAGGGCGCTCAGCATCGTCAAGAACTGCTCTCACCCCAACCACAGACTGTTTACCCTCCTACCATCCGGGAGGCGCTACATGTCTCTCTGTTGCCGGACCAGCAGGTCCAGGAACAGCTTCTTCACTGCGGCTGTTACACTACCTAAAACTGTAACTCGGTGATTGCCAGTCACCCCTTCCCCCGGACGCTCCTTCCACCAAAAAAAATTGCACTACTACGACTGTATGTACGTAAATATATTTATTTATTGCTCGTATTCTATGTCGCTCTTCTAGGGAGATGCTAACTGCATTTCGTTGTCTCTGTAGTGTACACTGCACAATGACAATAAAGTTTGTATCTGATTCTGAAAGTTGGCAACCCTACCTATGACTAGTGGTGTGCCTCAGGGTTCAGTGCTGGGCCCATTACTGTTTGCCATTGACATCAATGATTTGGATGAGAACATACAGGGCAAGGTTAGCAAGTTTGCTGATGATACAAAATTTAGTGGTTTTGCAGATAGTTGTGAACCATTGCAGCAGGATCTGGATCGATTGGCCAGGTGGGCGGAGGAATGGCTGATGGAATTTAATACAGAGAAATGTGTGGCGTTGCATTTTGGGATGTCGAACAAGGGCAGGACCTACACAGTCAATGGTAGCTCTCTGGGTAGTGTTGTAGAGCAGAGGGATCTAGGAGTACATGTGCGTGGTTCCTTGAAGGTCGAGTCGCATGTAGATAAGGTGGTCAACCAGGCTTTTGGCACTTTGGCCTTCATCAGTTAGAGTATTGAGTATAGAAGTTGGGAGATCATGTTGCAGTTGTACAAAACGTTATTGTGTTCAGTTCTGGGCACCATGTTATAGGAAAGAAATTGTCAAGCTTGAAAGGGTTCAGAAAAGATATACGAGGATGTTGCCAGGACTAGAGGGTGTGAGCTTCAGCCCAACTTGCCCACAATGTCCCAGCTACATTAGTCCCACTTGCCTGTGCTTGGTCCATATCCCTCCAAACCTGTCCTATCTATGTACCTGTCTAACTGTTTTTTTAAATGACGGGACAGTCCCAGCCTCAACTACCTCCTCTGGCAGCTTGTTCCATACACCCACCACCCTGTGTGTGGAAAAAGTTACCCCTTGGATTCCTATTAAATCTTTTCCCCTTCACCTTGAACCTATGCCCTCGGGTCCTCAATTCCCCTACTCTGGTTAAAAGACTGTGCATCTACAGGATCTAATCCTCTCATGATTTTGTACACCTCTATGAGATCACCCCTCATCCTCCTGCACTCCATGGAATAGAGACCGAGGCTACTCAACCTCTCCCTGTAGCTCAGACCCGAGGGACCTGGCAGATCATCGTAAGTTGTCTCTTTGCCCCGGGACAGGGGAGAGGAGGATGGGGGGGGGGGTGGATGGGGAACAGGGTCTGGGGTATCAGAGGGGGGAAGAGATGAGGTGCCGGGACCGAGGAATGGTGGTAGAATGACCAGGGGGTCAGTGGCTCCAGGGGCCGGAGACTTGACGGTGGTGGTGGCGGTGGTTTTGGGGGGGTGAACACTTTAAACCAAAAATCTTATAGCTCAGCTATAGGATCTTTGCTGTAAATGGCTCAATTGTAATTATGTGTTGGCCCTGGGATATTGGGGTGGAGATTTTCCCAGCAGGATGTGATCATCGCCAGTAATGGCAGGTGTTTGCAGCTCCAACTCTTAACTGCATCAACAACGATCAAAGAGACACAGATATAGCCACCGGCCCACCCTACACCGGCTGTCCATTTCCCGTCTCCGCGCTAATCCCACTTACTCACAGTCACCGTCTGGGTGTTTGGAGCACAGCCCTTCTCCCGAAGATAGACACAAAATGCTGGAGTAACTCAGCGGGACAGGCAGCATCTCTGTCGTGTGTTGAAAGAATGGAGCGGCAGGGCTTGTGCACACTGGAATTTAGAAGGATGAGAGGGTGCCTTATTGAAACGTATAAGATTATTAAGGGTTAGGGTTAGGTTTTGGCCCAAAACGTTACCTTTTTCCTTCGCTCCATAGATGCTGCTGCACCTGCTGAGTTTCTGCAGCATTTTTGTGTACCTTCGATTTTCCAGCATCTGCAGTTCCTTCTTGAACAAGATTATTAAGGGGTTTGTCATGCTAGAGGCAGGAAACGTGTTCCCAATGTTGGAGGAGTCTAGAACTTAAGAATAAGGGGTAGGCCATTTAGTACGGAGACGAGGAAAAACTTTTCGCCTAGAGAATTTTGAATCTGTGGAATTCTCTGCCTCAGAAGGCAGTGGAGGCCAATTCTCTGGATGCTTTCAAGAGAGTTAGATAGAGCTCTTAAAGATAGCAGAGTCAGGGGATATGGGAAAGAAGGCAGGAATGGGGTATTGATTGTGAATGATCACATTGAATGGCGGTGCTGGCTCGAAGGGCCGAATGGCCTACTCCCGCACCTGTTGTCCTTCTCCCCGTAGCTTCAATGTCGTGTGTCTGACTCCCATCGTCACCTCGGTGTGTGTATTCCACAACTGTTTCTTTGTCGTGAGGTATATATGAGAGGGGCAAGATTTAAAATGAACCTGAGGAGCGGGCAGGAGAATGGGGTTAAGAGGGAATGATAGATAAGCCATGAATGAACGGCAGAGTAGACTTGATGGGCCGAATGGCCCAATTCTGCTCCTATCACTTAGGAGCAAGAGGGGGTGACTTTTTTTATTCCATGTAGATTCATGGACCAAGCTACCAGAGGAGATTTGTGTAGGAAGGAACTGCAGAGGCTGGTTTACACCAAAGATATACACAACATGCTGGAGTAACTCAGTGGGACAGGCAGCATCTCTGGTGAGACGGAATGGTTGATGTTTCGGGTCAAGACACCTTCTTCATACTGAGAGTAATGGGAGGGGGAGGGGAGGGGGGCACAGAGATAAGGAAGTGTAGGGTGTGAAAATGAGACATCAAAGTGGACGAAGCTCAAGGAAGCTCAATGTAGAATAGATGGGGAGGGGAAAGTGACAACAAATCGTACGTAGATAAAATGTAGTCGGGGGGGCGGTCTGACCAGAGAACTAGGAAGGGGGAGGGATGGAGAGTGAGAGGGAGAGCAGTTGGAGATGTCAATGCTCATATTGCAGGGTTGTTGACCGCCCAAGCGAAATATGATGTGATGTTCCTCCAATTTGCGCTGGGACTCACTCTGACAGTGGAGGAGGCCCAAGACGGAAAGATCAGTGTGGGAATGTGAGAGGGAGCTAAGGTGTTTTGCAACTGGGCGATCAGGTGTGTCTGAATCCATCACCACCTCAAGTTGCGCATTCCATAACTGCACTCGTTTATTATAGTGTGTTTGGAAAGCACGACCTCAAGTTCATAACTAATATTCCATAACTAATATGAGAGGGGAAAGATTTAAAATGAGCCCGGGGGAAAAAAACTGCTCCGGAGGCCAAGTCAATGGATGCTTTTAAGGTTGAGATTGACAGATTCTCGATTAGTAAGGGTGTTTGGGGAGAAGGCAGGAGGATAGACAATAGGTGCAGGAGTAGGCCATTCAGCCCTTCAAGCTAGCACCACAATTCAATGTGATCATGGCTGATCATCCCCATCAGTACCCCGTTCCTGCCTTCTCCCCATATCTCCTGACTGCTATTTTTAAGAGCCCTATCTAGCTCTCTTGAAAGCATCCAGAGAACTTGCCTCCACCTGAGTCTGAGGCAGAGAATTCCACAGACTCCCCCCACTCTCTGTGAGAAAAAGTGTTTCCTCATCTCCATTCTAAATGGCTTAAGGCTTAAATGGCCTCCGTTCTAAATGGCTTAACCTCGAATGGGCTGATATAGTGGACACATGGTGGATGCTGAAGGTCATTACATTACAAAGGAGTTTCATGATCAGATGCGGTAGGTAGGACCTGTGGTGAAGGTGTTCCTGCAGTGTGGTTTTGTGGACAATTTAGTTCTTTCTACTTTCTGGGAGAAGAGAGGGTTGAAATGTTTGGACATCCAGACCTTTGGGAGAAAAACAGTTTCTTCCCCATTGCTATCTGAATCCAGAACCAATCACCTCCTTCTCACTGGAGCAGACGAAATGTGTGGGAAGGAACTGCGGAAGTCGGTTTTCACCGAAGATCGACACAAAATGCTGGAGTGACTCAGCGTGACAGGCAGCATCTCTGGAGAGAAGGAAATGGGTGTCGTTTTGGTGTGAAGAAGGGTTTTGACTAGAAATGTCCCCCATTCCTTCTACCCAGGGATGCTGCCTGTCCAGCTGAGTTACTCCAGCATCTTGTGTCTATCTCTTTCACACACCTTCCCAGAGCTGCTGCCACATACTTAGAAACATAGAAATTAGGTGCAGGAGTAGGCCATTCGGCCCTTCGAGCCTGCACCGCCATTCAATATGATCATGGCTGATCATCCAACTCAGTATCCCGTACCTGCCTTCTCTCCATACCCCCTGATCCCCTTGGCCACAAGGGCCACATCTAACTCCCTCTTAAATATAGCCAATGAACTGGCCTCAACTACCCTCTGTGGCAGAGAGTTCCAGAGATTCACCACACTCTGTGTGAAAAAAGTTCTTCTCCTCTCGGTTTTAAAGGATTTCCCCCTAATCCTTAAGCTGTGACCCCTTGTCCTGGACTTCCCTAACATCGGGAACAATCTTCCTGCATCTAGCCTGTCCAAGCCCTTAAGAATTTTGTAAGTTAACTTACTCCCAATTCTGCCACGTTTGCTTGTAATTATTGGACTACAGAGTGAGTCCCACCGCAAATTGGAGGAGCAGCACCTCGTATTCCGCTTGGGTAGTTTACACCCCAGTGGTATGAACATTGACTTCTCCAATTTCAGGTAGTCCTTGCATTCTTCCTCCTTCCCCTCCCCAGCTCTCCCACAAGCCTACTGTCTCTGCCTCTTCCTTCTTCCCACCCACCCCCACCCCCATATCAGTCTGAAGACGGGTCTCGACCTGAACCATCACCTATTCCTTCGCTCCGTAGATGCTGCCTCACCCGCTGAGTTTCTCCAGCACTTTTGTCTACGTTGGACTCTTGTAGCTTTTTTCACGACCAATCTTTTCAGCATTCTGCTCTTTTGAATTTGTTGCACTTATTGTAACTATCTTTGTGTGTACTGTGTGGTCTCGGCTTGTTGGAAACCAGAACATATAACAATTATAGCACGGAAACAGGCCATCTCGGCCCTTCAAGTCCGTGCCGAACACTTATATTCCCCAAGTCCCATCTACCTGCACTCAGAACATCCATTCCACTCGGGTGTTGAAGTATTTTTCAAAATGTGGACGCCTGTACCTGTTAGTTAGTTGTTTCCAAGCTTGGGTTTTAGGCTCCTATTCCAACTTCTCGATGGCAGGAGTGAAATGAGAGTGTGGTCAGGGTGGTGTGTGTCTCTGATGCTGGCTGTCTTTTGAGGCAGCGACTCTTGAAACACTGACTGCTGCAGAAGTTAGACACAAAAAGCCTGAGTAACTCAGCGGGACAGGCAGCATCAAAGATCTTATAGCAGAGCTATAGGATCTTTGGGCTGCATCTCTGGAGAGAAGGAATGGGTGATGTTTCAGGTTGAGACCCATTTTTTCAGAAGGGTCTGATGAACTGTTTCGACCCGATTCCTTCTCTCCAGAGATGCTGCCTCTCTCGCTGAGCTACTCCAGCTTTTTGTGTCTATGTTTGGTTTAAACCAGCAGCTGCAGTTCCTCCCTACACGGCTCTGCTGCTGTGCCACCGTGCTGTGTCGCCCTTGCGTTCCAATAGACATTAGGTGCAGTAGTAGGCCATTCGGCCCTTCAAGCCAGCACCGCCATTCAATGTGATCATGGCTGATCATCCACAATCAGTACCTCATTCCTGCCTTCTCCCCATATCCCCTGACTCCACTATCTTCAAGGGCCCTACCTACCTAGCTATCTCTTGAAAGTATTCAGAGAACCGGCCTCCAATGCCCACTGAGGCAGAGAATTCCACAGACTCACAACTCTCTGTGTGAAGAAGTTTTTCCTCATCTCCCTTCTAAATGGCTTACCCCTTATTCTTAAACTGTGGCCTCCCCCAACATCGGGAACATATTTTCCGCCTCTAGCGTGTCCAAACCCTTAACAATCTTATATGTTTCAATTAGATCCCCTCTCGCCCTACAAAATTCCAGAGTATACAAACCCAGCTGCTCCATTCTCTCAGCATGTCAGTCTCGCCATCCCGGAAATTAACCTTGTAAACCTACGCTGCACTCCCTCAATAGCAAGCCCACTGCACACTATACCTTCCAAGATTTTGTTACTGATTTTAACGAGACCTTGGGTCTCGACCTGAAACGTCACGATTCCTTATATGTTTCAATAAGATCTCCTCTCACCCTACAAAATTCCAGAGTATACAAGCCCAGCCGCTCCATTCCCTCAGCATATGACAGTCCCGCCATCCCGGGAGTTAACCTGGTGAACCTATGCTGCACTCCCTCAATAGCAAGAATGTCCTTCCTCCAGGTGTATTCCAGCTATTAAAGTATCCGGGATTAGAGAGGAAAGCAGAGAAATTGCTGGTAACGCCCAGCAGCTTGTGCAGCATCTGTGGTAAGAGAAAGAGTTAGTTCCAACTCCCAGACATTGGGGTGGAAACGTACCTGAACGAGCTCGGCATTTTTAAAATTTGCTGCCTTATGACGAGGGTGCAGCAGCCGTAATTCCTAAATATTCACCACCCAACCACACTCATTTATTTTATTGATTACAGTGCACTATGTTTGCATATTCTATTGTGCTGCTGCAAGTAAGAATTTAATTGTCCCATCTTGAACGCAAGCCGAGAAATCATTTGAACTGACAAGTCCTGGGGTGGTACTTGGTGGCGCAGCTGGTGCTGCCTTTATGGAGTTTGCACGTTTTCCCCGTGACCTGCGTGGGCTTTTCGTCAAGATCTTCGGTTTCCTCCCACACTATAAGACTTACACAGGTTTGTAGGTTAATTGGCTTGGTGTGAGAATCTAAGAATTGTCCCTAGTGTGTGTGTGTAGGATAGTGTCAATGTGCGGCAATCGCTGGTCGGTGCGGAATTTACTGCTGCGCCCTAAATGGTCGGGAGTGATCTCCCAAAGAGTCGTACCTTGTTCTGGTTGCTGCTGGATTTTCAACATGTTGAAAATTTTCGGCGACCTGTAATGACCTATGGCGGGTGCCGGCAGTTTCCGAAAAAGCCGCGTAAGTGCGACGGGCCCTTTAAGGTATTGCTTCAGGCTCGGGTTTTTAAAAACCTAAAGCTAAAGGTATTGCTTTTGAGCCTGGGTAGATATTGTGTGGCTTAACTCTATACATTACAGCAAATATCAACTGCCCTTTGAAGATTCTCTCTGCAGATGATAAGCCACTGAAGAATGGCAAGTAGCTTCTTCAGGGCATTGTGAATAGATAAGAATTGATGCGTTGGAATTTGCCTCTTTGTTGTTGATTGCTCTGATAAAAATCAATGCATGTTTCTATCAAAACCTCTGTCATCTCTTGCCCCCATTGAAACATTGCTTCATTTAGAAATTCTTCAATATCCGCCTGAAAGCACAATAGGCAGGATTGTTTAATTTAAATATTATAGTTTTTAATTAGAGAAGCTTAATTCTCTAGATAGGCACTAAAAACGGGTCAGATGGCAACTCTGGGAAGGGTCTTGACCCAAAACATCACCTATTTCTTCTCTCCAGCGATGTTTTCAGTGGGAGAGCTTCTCTATGCTGTTGAGATATAGATTCTCAAAGCCCTGTCCCACTGTACGAGTTCATTCAAGAGCTCTCCCGAGTTAAAAAAAAAAAAAAATCAAACTCGTGGTAAGCACGGAGAATGAACGTAGCGGGTACGTCGGTGCTCGGGGACGTCTCTTAGCGGCTCGTAACGCTAACGGCAGGTACTTGGGAAACGCTGTACGCTCGGGAAGACTCGTGAAGATTTTTCAACATGTTGAAAAATGTCCACGAGAGCACCGAGTACTTACGAGCGGCTATTACCGTAATTCTCAGAGTTCGAATCAGGGCAAACTCGGGAGAACTGTTTGAATGAACTCGTACAGTGGGACAGAGCTTTTAAAGCTTTAAACGGAAGTAAGAAAATGTGACTTGTGAAAGTTCCTTCTCAAATCCTTGTCAGGTTGCCAAGTCATTAGAGAATGCTCATTGAAGTCTTGCAAGAATGTGATGAAATCTATGGTTGCATTCTAGTGTATATAGTGCTTCTTTTTTCTTTCTAGGTAGCTGGTCTAGAGTTGACTTTCTAATCCAACACCTTCCCACCTCTTTTATTTTGTAGGTATTAATTTTTAATTGCTTTTGTTTAGAGATACAGCGTGGAAACGAGCCCTTCGGCCCACTGACTCTGTGCTGTCCACCGATCACCGGCACTCTAGCACTGTCCTACACACTAGGCAGAATTTACAGAAGCCAATTATCCTACAAACCTGTACGTCTTTCAAGTGTGAAAAATGTTCCCAATGCAGGAAAAGTGTTCCCAATGTTTGGCGAGTCCAGAACCAGGGGCCACAGTCTTAGAATAAAGGGGAGGTCATTTAAGACTGAGGTGAGAAAAAAACGATTTCACCCAGAGAGTTGTGAATTTGTGGAATTCCCTGCCACAGAGGGCAGTGGAGGCCAAATCACTGGATGGATTTAAGAGAGAGTTAGATAGAGCTCTAGGGGCTAGTATAGTCAAGGGATATGGGGAGAAGGCAGGCACGGGTTATTAATTGGGGACAATCGGCCATGATCACAATGACGGGCGGTGCTGGCTCGAAGGGCCGAACGGCCTCCTCCTGCACCTATTTTCTTTGTTTCTATGTGGGAAGAAACTGGAGCTCCTGGCGAAAACCCACGTGGTCACAGGGAGATCATACATACTCAGTCCAGACAGCACCTGTAGTCGGTCGCTGTAAGGCAGCAACTCCACTGCTGTGCCACCATGCTGCCTATTTTAGATGAAATGCAATTTCGGATGAAACAAGTACTCGTACATGGGGAGAGCTCTAATCCTGCTCTAATCTTATTTAGATGCACGCAGGCTTAGTCTATGGTTTAATGCTGTGCCAATGAATCTTACATGCCAAAGATAGACACAAAGAGCTGGAGTCACTCAGAGGGTCACTCAGCATCTCTGGAGAAAAGGAATAGGTGACGTTTCGGGTCGAGACCCTTCTTCAGGCTAAGGGAATGGGAAATGAGAGATATAGACGGTGATATATAGAGAGATATGGAACAAATGAATGAAAGATATGCAAAAACAGTAACAATGATATAGGAAACAGGCCACGGTTGGCTGTGGGCTAGGTGCAAATGAGTTACTGACAATGAGACTCGACAAGATGAGTTTGGAACTAGTACAAGTACTTGGGTGGGGGAGGGATGGAGAAAGGGGGAAGGCAAGGATTACTTGAAGTTGGGTAAATCAATGTTCATACCGCTGGGGTGTAAGCTGCCCAAGCAAAATATGAGGTGCTGTCCCTCCAACTTGTGTTTGGCCTCACTCTGACACTGCGGGAGGCCCAGGACAGAAATGTCAGTGTGGGATTGGGAGGAGGAGTTAAAGTGTTTGGCAACCGGGAGATCACATAGGCTCTGGCGGACTGAGTGCCTATTCATACAGGCCAGCGGTTCGATCATGAATCTACTCTTGGATGAGAGGCGTTTGCCCTCGGCAAGCTTGGCCGTGATGTTTGTGGGGCTTGAAGCCTCTGCTTCGCTGAATGCATCATTGACGTGGTGACTCCTTGCAGATAATGCACTGACTTAATTTTGTATTTGATCCGTGTCCCAATTTAGAGATACAGCGTGGAAACAGACCCTTCGTCCCAGTGATTCCTGCGCACTAATACCATCCAACACACACACTAGGGACAATTTTAATTTTTATACCAAGCCAATTAACCTATAAACTTGCACGTCTTTGGTGTGTGGTCGGAAACCCAAGTTCTCGGAGGAAACCCACGCAGGCAGGTACAGGATACTGAGTTGGATGATCATCCATGATCATATTGAATGGCTGTGCAGGCTCGAAGGGCTGAATGGCCTACTCCTGTACCTATTTTCTATGAAGGCAACGGGTGACTGTTGGCCGACCAATTCCCCTCCTGGGATAAATAAAGTCCGATCATATCGTATCATACGTGGCTGAAAAAGCAAATGGGATGCTTTTTTATTGGCCGAGACATAAAATGCATATTGGAGGTCTGGAATTTGCTTCCCAAAAGGGTGCTAAAGATTGCAACCATCAGTATAAATGTGTGTAATTGTAGACCCGACTACTTGCAGGTGGTATTAGCTAGACAGCTCTGAAAATGTTTTTTGGCAGATTCAGACCGAATGGGTTCCTGTGTCATAAATTTCCTGTGTTACTCAATTCTGCATTAATTGTTCTGGAAAGAGAGAGGTACACAGCAACAGTCTTTTTCCCCCAGCATAAGTAGTCGGAGCAGATTTAGGCCATTCGGCCCATCTTCCACACCCTTCCACACTCCAAATCTTCACTGCACTCTTTCCAGCTGAACATCCTCCCCAAGGCATGTTGACCAAAAATGAACACAGCAGTAGTCCAAATGAAGTCTCACCAATGTCTTCTGTAACATAACATCCCAACTTCTTTTTTGAATATCCTTCATTTATTTTGTTCTACAAACAGTGCCCTCCATAATGTTTGGGGCAAAAAAAATCATTTTTTTTATTTGCCTCTGTACTCCACAATTTGAGATTTGTGATAGAAAAAAATATCACATGTGGTTAAAGTGCGCATTGTCAGATTTTATTAAAGGGCATTTTTATACTTTTTTGTTTCACCATGTAGAAATTACAGCTGTGTTTATACATAGTGCCCCCATTTCCGGGCACCATCATGTTTGGGACACACGTGTTTGTAATTGCGCAGGTGTGATTAATTGCCTCATTAATGCAGGTATAAGAGAGCTCTCAGCACCTAGTCTTTCTTCCAGTCTTTTCAGAAACTTTTATTGCTGTTCATCAATATGAGGACCAAAGTTGTGCCAATCAATGTCAAAGAAGCCATAATGAGACTGAGAAACAAGAATAAAACTGTTAGAGACATCAGCCGAACCTGTGGCTTACCAAAATCAACTGTTTGGAACATCATTAAGAAGAAAGAGAGCACTGGTGAGCTTACTAATTGCAAAGGGACTGGCAGGTCAAGGAAGACCTTCACAGCTGATGACAGAAGAATTCTCTCAATAATAAAGAAAAAAATCCCCAAACACCTGCCCGACAGATCAGAAACATTCTTCAGGAGTCAACTGTGGATTTGTCAATGACCACTGGCCGCAGAAGACTTCATGAACAGAAATACAGAGGCTCCACTGCAAGATGCAAACCACTGGTTAGCCGCAAAAATAGGATGGCCGGGTTACAGTTTGCCAAGAAGTACTTAAAGGAGCAACCACAGTTCTGGAAATAGGTCTTGTGGACAGATGAGGCGAAGATTAACATATCAGAGTGATGGCAAGGGCAAAGTATGGAGGAGAGTAGGAACTGCCCAAGATCCAAAGCATACCACCAATTCTGTGAAACACGGTGGTGGGGGTGTCATGGCCTGGGCATGTATGGCTGCTGAAGGTACTGGCTCACTTATCTTGGTTTCTTGGTCCTCCAAAATATTCCAAATGGAATTTAAACTGGAGGTGGATTGGCACAACTTTGGTCCTCATGTTGATGGACAGCAATCTTCATTGATGATACAACTGCTGATGGTAGTAGCATAATGAATTCTGAAGTGTATAGACACATCCTATCTGCTCAAGTTCAAACAAATACCTCAAAACATTGGCTGGCGGTTCATTCTACAACAAGACAATGACCCCAAACATACCGCTAAAGCGACAAAGGAGTTTTTCAAAGCTAAAAAATGGTCAATTCTTGAGTGGCCAAGTCAATCACCCGATCTGAACCCAATTGAGCATGCCTTTTATATGCCGAAGAGAAAACTAAAGGGGACTAACCCCCAAACAAGCATAAGCTAAAGATGGATGCAATACAGGCCTGGCAAAGCATCACCAGAGGTCATAAGGTCAATAGTGATAGAAGCAGAATTAGGCCATTCAGCCCATCAAGTCTACCACGCCATTCAATCATGGCTGATCTATCTCTCCCTCCTAACCCCATTCCCCTGCCTTCTCCCAATAACCCCTGACAACCGTACTAATCAAGAATCTCTATCTATCGCTGCCTTAAAAATATTCATTGACTTGGCCTCTGCAGCCTCTGTGGCGCCATGCAGAACCTTATGAAAAGTAGTATAGAATATACCCAATCATGTCAATGGAATAGGAGGACCTGCAACATTTCAGATTTGCAACAATGTTATTTCCCCTCAAATAGTAACAGGTTTGATTTTGTTACTGAAGGCTATCAGTTACATAGTTTAACAGTGTAACATTGTACAAGTGTCAATAGAAGCAATTGGTTGCTAATTTCAATGACTACTTATAGCAGAGCTGACAGTCTGGGGCCCTTGACACAATGGTGTTTGATAGTTACAGACATTTTTTTCCCCACCAACCCAGCTTCAGTCTGAAGAATGGTCTAGACCTAAAACGTCACCCATTCCTTCTCCCCAGAGATGCTACCTGTCCCATTGAGTTACTCCAACATTTTGTGTCTATCTTCTGTTTAAACCAGCGTCTGCAGTTCCTTCCTACACATTTACCCAGTTTAGTTTAGAGATACCTGCGGAAACAGGCCCTTCGACTCACCGGGTCCACACCGACCAGCAATCCCTGCACACTAACACTACCCTACACACAATAGGGACAATTTAAAAAAAAAACATTTATACCAAGCCAACTAACCTACAAACCTGTACGTCCTTGGAGTGCGGGAGGAAACCGAGGATCTCAGAGAAAAGCAACGCTGGCCATGGGGAGAACGTACAAACTACGTGCAGACAGCACCCATAGACAGGATCGAACCCAGATCTCTTGCTCAGTAAGGCAGTAGCTCTTTAGAATTAAGTTGTGCAACTGCCTATTCTATCCAGACCCCAGGGGGTTCTGTTACATCCCACAGACCATAAACACCACAGGGTTACCTGCCTGCTTTACACTCTACTCGACACACACAAATAGCTGTGGGGCCAAGCACAGCTCCAATGCCACACAAGGCACTTAGAAAGATAGAAAATAGGCGCAGGAGTAGGCCATTCGGCCCTTCGAGCCTGCACCGCCATTCAATATGATCATGGCTGATCATCCAACTCAGTATCCTGTACCTGCCCTCTCCATACCCCCTGATCCCTTTAGCCACAAGGGCCACATCTAACTCCCTCTTAAATCCAGCCAATGAACTGGCCTCAACTACCTTCTGTGGCAGAGAATTTCACAGATTCACCACTCTGTGTAAAAAATGATTTTCTCATCCCGGTCCTAAAAGACTTCCCTCTTATCCTTAAACTGTGACCCCTTGTTCTGGACTTCCCCAACATCGGGAATAATCTTCCTGCATCTAGCCTGTCCAACCCCTTAATAATTTTGTAAGTTTCTATAAGATCCCCCCTCAATCTTCTAAATTCTAGCGTGTACAAGCCGAGTCTATCCAGTCTTTCTTCATATGAAAGTCCTGCCATCCCAGGAATCAGTCTGGTGAACCTTCTCTGTACTGCCTCTATGGCAAGAATGTCTTTCCTCAGATTAGGAGATCAAAACTGTACGCAATACTCCAGGTGCGGTCCCACCAAGACTCTGTACAACTGCAGTAGAACCTCCCTGCTCCTATACTCAAATCCTTTTGTTATGAAATCCTTTGCTATCCTTTTTCAGTTTCAATTCAGTTTATTGTCGCGTGTACCGAGGTCGTCTTCTACTTTTTGTTTCCATCTTGTTACAAATGTTGACCTCGCTGTCCTCGTCCGTCCTGAAAAGGGAGGACGCAAGCTTCCGATGACAATCGGTGGAAGCCATCACTTGAGCTACAGTGAAAAGCTTTTGTTGCGTGCTGACCAGTCTGCGGAATGACAATACACGATTACAATCGAGCCGTCCAGAGTGCAAAGTTACAGAAGGCAATAACACTCGGGGCAAAATTAATTCAGTAAAGTCCGATCAAAGTGTCTTGTTGCATCCCCTCCAAATGGGCTGACTTGCATATCTCTGAATTAAATTTGCTTTTTGCCCATGTTAGTGTATGGATCCATTTTTATAGATGAGGGGATTTTCCCTTGAGTTCTGGCAAGTATATATCCCAAGATGTCATTAAAAACTGTTTATCGTCACTCTTTGGCGGGGTGTTCTGTACAGAATGGTTGCCATATTACCTATTGTGCAGAGACTGTCTTCAGTGCTGCCAATAAATAAAATAAAATAAATTGGCTTTGAATAGGGCAGCATGGTAGAGTTGGTGCCTTACAGCGCCAGAGACCCAGGTTCGATCCTGACCACGGATGCTGTACATACATATGTTATCCTTGTGACCGCGTGGGTTTTCCCCGAGTGCTCTGGTTTCCTTCCACACTCCTCAGGTTTGTAGGTTAATTTGGCTTTGTTTTTTTTTTTTTAATTGTAAATTGTCTATAGTGTATTTACAATATATGGTGGGAATGAATAGGCGAATTTTCGGGTCGAGACCCTTCTAGAGGCAAGTTAGCATGTCCTCGAATCCATCTTGCTGCATAGAAACTTGCAGATATTGAAATTTCCAATTTTGTTCAACGGTTCAGTTCAGTTTATTGTTGCATGTACCAAGGTACAGTGAAAAGCTGTTGTTGCGTGCTGATCGGTCAGCAGAAAGACAATACACGAGTACAATCGAGCCATTTATCAAGTGTGGATACATGATAAAGGAATAACATTTAGTGCAAGGTAATGCCAGCAAAGTCCGATCAAGGATAGTCCGAGGGTCTCACCAATGAGGTAGATAGTAGTTCAGCACTGCGCTCTAGTTGTGGTAGGATGATTCAGTTGCCTGATAACAGCTGGGAAGAAACTGTCTCTGAATCTGTAGGTGTGTGTTCACACTTCTATACCTCGTAGACATGGTAGACGTGACCTCCTCCTAACTGAGGACCTTAATTTCTCGTCCATCCTCGTCTTTTCCCTGTACTACCTTGAAAGTGGTATTTGAAAAGGGATGCAGTGCTGGAGGGATCTCTGGAGACGATAGATATCTCTGGAGCATCTCTGGAGACGATAGATATGTAATGTCTCCGGTTGAAACCCGTCAGACACTGAAATTGTGTTCACTCTTCAATGGTGAGACGTTCCCGATTTCATCATTCACTAAGAATGAGTCACCTACTGCCTCTCGAGTTGAGCCATCTCAAAGCTCTCCTGGGTAACACTTCAAAAATTCCAATTCCACACCTGTCAGCTTTTTATATTGTGATTCCAGTTAATGCTGAACACGTTAAAATCCCCATAGAATATGAAACCGCTATTCATGTGTCATTTGCCAATTAGCCCGCTCCTCTATCTCATCGAGGTGACGCATATTACAAGCTCAGCAGTGATTTTAATTTTTGTTTCCTCCCCCATTTTGTCTTTAAACCCTGTTTAGGCCTTGTAATGTTTAGGCGAGACATATCTGCTTCAGAAACATAGAAAATAGGTGCAGGAGGAGGCCATTCGGCCCTTCGAGCCAGCATCGCCATTCATTGTGATCATGGCTGATTGTCCCAAATCAATAACCCGTGCCTGCCTTCTCCCCCTATCCCTTGACTCCACTAGCGCCTAGAGCTCTATCTAACTCTCTCTTAAATCCATCTAGTGACTTGGCCTCCACTTCCCTCTGTGGCAGGGAATTCCATAAATTCACAACTCTCTGGGTGAAAAAGTGTTTTCTCACCTCAAGTCTTAAATGGCCTCCCCTTTATTCTAAGACTGTGGCCCCTGGTTCTGGACTCGCCCAACATTGGGAACATTTTTCCTGCATCTAGCTTGTCCAGCCCTTTTATAATTTTATATGTTTCTATAAGATATCCCCTCATCCTTCTAAACTCCTGTGAATACAAGCCTAGGTTTCTCAATCTTGCTTTGATCTGTCGTTTTCACACCTTACCTTTCCATGCATCTAGTTTTCCTCTCCCCTAACACTGTCCGATGAAGGGCCTCGACCCGAAACGTCACCCATTCCTTCCATCCCGAGATGCTGCCTGTCCCGCTGAGTTACTCCAGCATTTCTGTCTATCTGTTTTGTATCTTTCATCCGGTCTTGGTCCACCATGGGTATTGTAGAAAGTTACACTTTAAAATTGGTCGCTGCTGTCAAACTATTGTTTTTATAACAATACTTTGAATACAGGTATTCTGTATGTATAGGAAAGGCTTAGAGGGTAATGGGCCAAAAGCAGGCAGGTGGGACGTGTAGATTGGCACATTGGGCCAAAATGCCTGTTTTTCTGCTGTATGACTGTGACTCTAATACTGTATATATGAGAGTTACTGATTGGAATGGTTGTCATTGCATATTGAGGATTACTTGTTTTGTTTAGAGATACTGTGCGAAACCGGCCCTTAGGCCCTTTGACCCACTGTTTGCACTGACCTCGCGCACACACACGCACTCACACGCACTCACACACACCATCGCACACTCACCCACCCCACACAAACCAAGCCAATTAACCTACAAACCTGCGCCTTTGGAGTGTGGGAGGAAACCAAAGATATCTGAGAAAACGCAAGTGGGTCACGGGGAGAACGTAAAACTCCGTACAGACAGCGCCCGTAGTCAGGATCGAACCCGGGTCTCTGCTGCTGCACGCATTGTAATGCCCCTGTCCCACTTGGGAAACCTGAACGGAAACCTCTGGAGACTTTGTGCCCCACCCAAGGTTTCCGTGCAGTTCCCGGAGGTTTTTGTCAGTCTCCCTACTTGCTCCACTACCTGCAACCTCCAGCAACCACCTGCAACCTCCGGTAACCGCACGGAAACCTTGGGTGGGGCGCAAAGTCTCCAGAGGTTTTCGTTCAGGTTTCCTAAGTGGGGCAGGGGCATAAGAGGCAGCGACTCTACCGCTGCGCTACCGTGCCGCCTAATTGATCTTGGGCCGACCACTGTATTGAAGCTACGTCAATGTCAATTGAATATGTGGCTCTCTTCTCCTGGCAAGTAATGGCATCAACAATGGCTATCCTCAGCTGGGAAAGGAATTAAATGGAAGCCTTGACCTTTGCATTGGCTGGGGCAGGAGAGCCTGTTGCACTGTAATCAAACTGCCTAACTCCTGATTGACACGAGCAAATGGTGGGTGATGTTGCTACATTTGACATCTTATCCGAGGGGTGAGGTGGATGCATAGGATTGTTGTGGGGAAATGGGATAATCATGGATAAATATAGAAAGCTATCAATCTAGATTTAATTTTTTTTTATCCACTTTATTTAGAATAACTGTTCTTTTGAAGTGCAGCTCTAAATTGAGTCGGGATTTCTGCTATGTGCAGCCCTCCTCCAGTGCATCTGTTGCTGGGCTGTGGCCTTAATCCTCTGAGATCATGGAGCTATTTTAAGTGATGGTTGTACTTGAGTGCATGTGGGCAAGCGAGCCACATGTCTTCCTTGGGTCATTGTCTAAAAGGGGCAATCCCAAAACTGGCTGTATTTCTAAACCAACTGTTCATGGACTCTGGAGTGGGACCAGGCTTGCTTGTGAAGGCGTGCAAGCAAGGGACTGCAGATGCTGGTTTACAAGAGAGGGCGCGGTGCTGGAGTAACTCAGTGGGTCTGGCAGCATCTCTGGAGGACATGGTGACCCTTCAGATGCCAACCCGAAACGTCACCTCCCCATGTTTTTCTAGAGATGCTGCGTGACCCACTGAGTTGCTCCAGCACTTTGTGTCCTCTTCCTCGTGTCCGTGTACTTGTCTATTGTCTTCCTTATCATGCTCTTCATAGGTGACATAGGAGCAGAATTGGGCATTCGGCCCATCAGGTCTACACACCACCATTTGATCATGGCTGACTTATCTCTTCCTCTCAACTGCCTTCTCCCCATAACCCCTGACACCCGTACTAATCAAGAATCTATCTCTCCTTAAAAAATATCCACTGACTTGGCCTCCACAGCCTACTGTGTCAATGGATTCTACAGATTCACCACCCTCTGACTAAAGGAATTCCTCTTTATCACTTTTCTAGAAGTACGTCCTTTTATTCTGAGGCCCGTGTGCTCTGGTCCTGGACTCTTCCCGCTAGTGGAAACGTCTTCTCCACATCCAATCTATTCAGGCCTCTCACTATTTGTGATCTGGGACACGTGTGGAAAATGATGATTAGTGACTAAATTGTGGAAAGCTGAAAGATAGCATGTACGTGGTTTAGTTTCGAGATACAGCGCGGAAACAGGCCCTGAGGCCCACTGAGTCCACACTGACCAGCGATCCCAGCCCCTTACACAAACTCTGTACAGACAGCACCCGTAGTCTGGATCGAACCCAGGTCTCCGGCGTTGCAAGCGCTGTAAGGCAACAACTCTACCTCTGCGCCACCGTGTCTGTTACAGTTTAATTTACAGAAAATGAGCAAATGACCGCCTTCTACCCTATAACATAGAAACATAGAAATAGGTGCAGGAGTAGGCCATTTGGCCCTTCGAGCCTGCACCACCGTTCAATATGATCATGGCTGATCATCCAACTCAATATCCTGTACCTGCCTTCTCTCCATACCCCCTGATCCCTTTAGCCACAAGGGCCACATCTAACTCCCTCTTAAATATAGCCAATGAACTGGCCTCAACTACCTTCTGTGGCAGAGAATTCCACAGATTCGCCTCTCTCTGTGTGAAAAATGTTTTTCTCATCTCGGTCCTAAAAGATTTCCCCCTTATCCTTAAACTGTGACCCCTTGTTCTGGACTTCCTCAACATCGGGAACAATCTTCCTGCATCTAGCCTGTCCAACCCCTTAAGAAGACTATACCAATGTCATTTCCCCTGGTCTATCCAGAAATAATTTTAAAAGGCATGCAGTCTCCTGGCCTTGCTTTCTCCAACTGCAGCACCGTCTAACTATCATCTGCTGTGACATTGAATGTTGGCAATGGTTTGATTTAGGAATGAAGCTTGACTGGAGGAAGTTAATTTGGGTAAATGTAGTTCTACTTCCTGCCCTTGACAAGTGTTTGGCATAATTCCAGACGAGTAAAGTGGTGGATCATGCTGGTGGAGAGAATAAGTTTGCATAATATTTATGAAAAGATTAGTTTAGTTTATTGTCACATATGTCACCGAGGTGCAGTGAAAAGCTTTTGCGTGCTAACCAGTCACTGGAAAGACTATACAGGATTACAATCGAGCCGTCCACAGTGTACAGATGCATGACAAAGGGAATAATGTTTAGTGCAAGGCGAAGTCTGGTAAAGGATAGCCTGAGGGTCTCCAGTGAGATAGATTGTGTATACTGGAGGTGTGGGTTCAAATCCCATGTCTGACACCATGTAAGAAGTATAAGTAACACAAGTTGTTTAACTTCATAAAAGGTATTTATTAAGAATACATGCAGAGACCATGGCATTGGCATCTGCAAGGTACATCAGCGTAGATTAAAACTGAGGTCTTAGCTAATTGCAAACCACCAGATGGCATAGTGGAAACCCGGCATGGATTATGGATCGGGTTGGCAATAGTAAAACCAGACATGGATCAAATCAACAATAGTGAATGATCTACAGATAGTAGCTCAGGACTGCTCTCTAGTTGTCGATGGGATAGTTCAGTTGCCTGATAACAGCTGGGAAGAAACAATCCTTGAATCTTCAGGTGTGCATTTTCACACTTCTGTACCACTTGTCTGTTGGGAAAGGGGAGAAGAGGGTGTGACCAGGCTGAGACTGGTCCTTGATTATACTGGCGGCCTTGTCGAGGCAGTGAAGTGTAGATGGAGTCAATTGAAGGGAGATTGGTTTGTGTGAAGGTCTGGGTGGCGTGGAGGAGGGATGTTGTAACAAGGACCCTTGGGCACATCATTAGCCATATTCAATACTTCACAGAAAAAGATAAAGAACTGACTGGCAAAGTAGTTAAAGGACAACAGGTGGGTGTAGTCTATTAAAACATTCAGAAGAGCCCAGTATTGGTCATTATTCAAAGTTTATTTTGATTTGAGTAAATAATGCGTGATTATAGGGTAGAACATTTCCCAGAATGGTTATCTCAGATGTCCTCAAGTGGAAAACCTTATCATGGGAACAGATGCAGTGGAGACGGAGAAATTGAGTGTACGTAATAGCATCCATGTAAAAGTTTGGTGGTGCAGCGGTAGAGTTGCTGCCTTACCACGCTTGCAGCACCGGAGACCCAGGTTCGATCCCGACCACGAGTGTTGTCTGCACAGAGTTTGTACGTTCTCCCCATGACCGCTCCCGTTCGTTCTGCTGACTGGTTAGCACGCAACAAAACACTTTTCACTGTACCTGTACACGTGATGATGAACCAAACTGATCTACGTGGGTTTTCTCCAGTATCTTCGGTTCCCTCCCACATGTGTAGGTTTGTAGGTTAATTGGCTTAGTGTAGTGTAAATGTTGTCCTTAGTGTAGGGTAGTGTTAATGTGTGGGGATTGCTGGTCGGTGTGGGTCGCAGGGCTTGTTTCTGCGCCATATCTCTAAACTACAGTAAACTAGTGGATTAATCATTGATGTTGTGTCCTTGGCTGTTAAGGGCAGTGTTTGCTATTGATAAGGGGAAGGTGAGCCATTTGATGGCCCTGCAAAATTATCAAATCATAAGCAAATTTGTGCAGACAAGAATATGGCAAAAGGAATCCCAGGGAGTTGTGAATCTGTGGAATTCTCTGCTGCAGAAGGCAGTGGAGGCCAATTCACTGGATGTTTTCAAGAGAGAGCTATATATTTATATAAGAGCTTAAGGGGTTGGACAGGCTAGATGCAGGAAGATTGCTCTCGATGTTGGGGAAGTCCAGGACAAGGGGTCACAGCTTAAGGATAAGGGGGAAATCCTTTAAAACCGAGATGAGAAGAACTTTTTTCACACAGCGAGTGGTGAATCTCTGGAACTCTCTGCCGCAGAAGGTAGTCGAGGCCAGTTCATTGGCTATATTGAAGAGGGAGTTAGATGTGGCCCTTGTGGCTAAGGGGATCAGGGGGTATGGAGAGAAGGCAGGTACGGGATACTGAGTTGGATGATCAGCCATGATCATATTGAATGGCGGTGCAGGCTCGAAGGGCCGAATGGCCTACTCTTGCACCTAATTTCTATGTCTATGTTTCTATATAGCCCTGAGGGCTAATGGAATCTAGGGATATGGGGAGAAAGCAGAAAAGGGGTACTGAATTTGGATGATCATATTGAATGGCGGTGCTGGCTCGAAGGGCCAAATGGCCTACTCCTGCACCTATTTTCTATGGTTCAATGAAAGGAATGAGTATTATTTTCTACTAAGGCGATGGAAAAGCAGAATATTGAATGTTGGTCTCGTTAAGCAATTGCTTCACATTTTCAGTAAATGAAGTTGGTCAAGTTCTTAAAGGATCAAGCTGTGAATAGCAATGAAGGAACAAAGGACTCATTCCAAAAATGAGGTGTTTGCAAAACCGCTTCACATTAAGGAATTTGAACATGAGGGCATTCTTCGGAGACTTTGGATGGATGTTTAAACTATAGAGATACAGCGTGGAAACAGGCCCTTCGGCCCACAGAGTCCGCACTGGCCAGTGGTCCCTGTATGCTAACATTATCCTACACGCACTAGGGACAATTTACAATTATACCAGAGTCAATTAACCTACAAACCTGCACGTCTTTGGATTGTGGGTTGAAAACTGAGCACCCGGCGAAAACCCACGCAGGTCACGGGGAGAACACACAAAGTTTTACAGAGAGCTCCTGTAGTCAGGATTGAACCTGAGTCTCTGGCACTCAATACCACCAAGCCGCACTGTTTAAGCCATGAATTTGCAATTTTGGGTAAGTCATTGCTATTTTCTGGGCTAATAGGCTAAAGACTGGGGTAAATTTGACAGGATCTGAGGACTTAATGGGGCCCAATGGTTCATGTCCTGTAGTTTCTGAGTTTGTTTGCCCTTTGGAAGGAGAGAGATATGTTGGAGTTTGTATATTCCACTAAATTATTGTGTCGGGTTTGGCTTGAAACCAAAGTACTGTACATGACCCTTGCAGTGGTGATGTGATCACTGTGTAAATGCCGAGCGTGCATAATATTTTCCAGCTCCTCTGTGTGGCTATCCTATGGGACCTTCCGTGCTAAATATTTTGCCAGGCATTCTATTTCTTCAAGTGCATGTACTTTAAGCTTCACCTTATGTGTGGTGATGCAGAGTTTACTGACATATCCATGGGTGGCGCAGCAGTCGAGTTGCTGCCTTACAGCGCCAGAGACCAGGGATCGATCCTGACTACGGGTGCTGTCTGTACGGAGTTTGTGCGTGTCTCCCTGTGGCAGTGTAGGTTTTCTTTGGTTTACTCCCACACTCCAAAGACGTACAGGTTTGTAGGTTAATTGGCTTTGGTAAAATTGTTGATTGTCCCTAGTGTGCAGTGATCGGCGGACATCGCGGGCTCAGTGGGCAGAAGGGCCTGCTTCCGCACTGTATCTCTAAACTAAACTAATCCTTTTTTATCATCCTTTGATGACATCCTCACCACATCCTTTGTGGCATCTGTGAACCTTCTAATGAAGACGCACATGACCAGGGAAAGCTTGAAAAAGCAAATAAGATGCTGGGATCTGACATGGCTCAATGGCGCGGAGGTAGAGTTGCTGCCTTACAGTCCCAGAGATCCCGGTTCGATCCTGACCTCCTCCAGTGCTATCTGTGTCGAGTTTGTACGTTCTCCCCGTGACCACGGGGATTTCCTCTGGATACTCCAGTTTCCCCCCGCAAAACGTTGGCTTCTATAACTTGTCCCAACTGTGTAGGGTAGAAACATAGAAACAAGAAACTAGGTGCAGGAGTAGGCCATTCGGCCCTTCGAGCCTGCACCACCATTCAATATGATCATGGCTGATCATCCAACCCAGTAATAGAACTACTCTATGGGTGATCGTTAGTTGGCGTGGGGTTAAAGGGCCTGTTTTCATGCTGTGTCTCCAAACTAAGCAAATACAATGCTAGATGTGATGACCTGATTCTATAGTGAGCAAGTGTTAACATTTTCAGGTTGTTGAACTTTCATAAGCATTTGATAAAAATCAGTTTTTAGTTCAGTTTATACTCGCATGCGATTATTGTCACATGGTACAGTGA
This sequence comes from Leucoraja erinaceus, assembly GCF_028641065.1. Taxonomy (NCBI): domain Eukaryota; kingdom Metazoa; phylum Chordata; class Chondrichthyes; order Rajiformes; family Rajidae; genus Leucoraja; species Leucoraja erinaceus. The sequence continues at coordinate 75,807,322 of NC_073383.1, read as the reverse complement.
AAAGCTTTTGTTGTGTGCCATCCAGTCAGTGCACGAGTACAATCAATACATTTACAAGATTCAAGATTCAAGAGTTTATTATCATGTGTTCCTAATAGGACAATGAAATTTTTGCTTTGCTTCAGCACAACAGAATATAGTAGGCATGACTACAAAACAGATTCAGATTCAGATTCGGAAAACTTTATTGTCTGTCGTAACAGAAAATCTTCTTTGACGTGGCTCAACATACAGACAGGACAATGTACTGATAAGCAGTCATACAACATAGATTTCTGAAAGCACACACAGTGTGTATCGATCTTAAAAGCAAATATAAAGATTAAAAACTGTAAAAATAGACAAGATAAAAGTTGTGGATACGTGTAAAGTGACAATGCGTCAGGGTTAATTTGTCCATTGTTCATTTTTTATTTATGCTGTTTATGGCAATGGGTATGAATGAGTTTTTGTGGATGTTTTTCTTGGATAGGGGGACTTTATATCGGCGGCCTGATGGCAGAAGTTGGAAAGACTTGTGCAGGGGGTTTGTGGGATCCTGTGTAATGAGATTGGCTTTCCTTTTAACTGCCTGGGTGTGGAGTACTGATAATTGATTTTGAGTTTTGCCAGTTATTTTGCTTGCCTGATTGATGATCCGGGAAAGCTTTGATTTGTCTTTGATAGAGGTGAGGGTGAACCAGGATGTGATGTTAAAGGTGAGTACAGATTCTATAAGTGATTTATAGACAGCTGTTAAAATGTCCTGTCTGACATCAAAGCTCCTGAGTTTCCTCAGCAGATAAATGTGTCCATATACCATTATATATTCATGTGTGTATATATTTATATATAAAGTGCAAATAAACAGATAATGGGCTATTAATGTTCAGAGTTTTGTCCGAGCCGAGTTTAATAGCCTGATGGCTGTGGGGAAGTAGCTATTCCTGAACCTGGTCGTTGCAGTCTTCAGACTCCTGTACCTTCTACCTGATGGTAGCGGGGAGATGAGTGTGTGGCCAAGATGGTGTCGGTCGTTGATGATACTGCCAGCCTTTTTGAGGCAGTGTACAGAAGCATGACAAGGGAATAACGTTTAGTGCAAGGTAAAGCCAGCAAAGTCCAATCAAAGAAGGACCTGCATGAGGTAGATAGTAGTCTAACACTGCTCTCTAGTTGTGGTAGGATGGTTCAGTTGTATGATAACAGCTGGGAAGAAACTGTCCCTGAATCTGGAGGTGTGCGTTTTCACACTTCACAATCATAATAATAATATCACAATAATACTTTATTGGCAAAGTATGTTTTGCAACATACGAGGAATTTCATTTGCCAAGTCGGTCATCATTGAAATAAAAAGCTACGGAACGCACGATACGCATTTTAACATAAACATCCATCACAGCGACTCCTCCACATTCCTCACTGTGATGGAAGGTGAAAAAAAGTTCAATCTCTACCCTTTGTTCTCCCACGGTCCGGGGGGCCTCGAGCCCTCCGTTGATGGGATGATCTTGACTCCCGTAGCCGGTGGTGGGCCCTCCGCGTCGAGGCGATCAGCTCCTGTATCGGGGGGATGTCGGCTCCCCCTCGCTGAACGATTGAACCTCCCACCGGGGATGGTCGAACCTTCCGCGACGTTGGTGCTCCCGACATCCACGGCCTCTCCCGAAACTGCGAGTTCCCGGTGTAAAGTCCGCAGGCCGCTGTTGGCGCGATCCCAGGCAAGGGATGGACTCCGATGCAAGTTCACGCCCCGCGGTGGGACCCAAGGTCAGTCCGAGGAGGCCTCCAGCTCCATCGATGGTCGGCCCCAGAGCGACTGGAGAATGCGATCCGAAAACGTTTGTCTATACCTTTTGCCTGATAGGGGAGGGAGTGGCCAGGGTGCGACTCGTCCTTGATTACGCTGCTGGCCTTGGCGAGGCAGCGTAAGGTATAAATGGAGTCAATGGAAGGGAGGTTGGTTTGTGTGATGGTCTGGGCTGCGTCCACAATTTGCTGCAATTGCTTGCGATTTTGGATGGAGCTGTTCCCAAACCAAGCTGTGTTGCATCCCGATAAAATGCTTTCCACGGATGCACCATAGTCAGTGAGGGTTGTAGGGGACATGCAGAACTTCCAAGATAAACATGTATTAGGGCAGAAACAGTTTGCACCAGGCCATTGTGGGCTGAAACCCTGATCAGTAGTAAATGTACTATTCCAAATGGTGAGAAAGATTATTGAATCTCCCTGTGGATGGGAGGGGGAGGGGAGAACATTTTGCAATACTGTCTAAATGAGCTTGGACAGGTTCCCTATTTTACTGCTGGGAATTAGTCTGTGCATTGTGTGCCTGAACAAGCGAATGTTTTGTCTTTTCTAGTTGCTGCCTGATGTTAACCCAATTGAGATTATACCATGGCTGCAGTCCAGTCAAATCTGAGCCTCATAATCTGACCTCTGTGTGGTTGCTTGTAAATAAGACGGCTGAATGGGGCTTTCTCCGGTTGATACAGTATAAGAGCCTTTGCCATTGTCCTCGTAAACAGCACCAGGGCTCTTCCCTGATATCCTGAGTACTTTGTGCATCTTTCTGCAATATTAGAGCATTCTAATATTCAATGGTTCTTTCTTCTCGCGTATCTATACATTGTAAATGGATCGATTGTAATCATGTTGGGGTACAGCGAGACCTGGGTGTCCTCGTACACCGGTCACTGAAAGTTGGCGTGCAGGTACAGCAGGCAGTGAAGAAAGCTAATGGAATGTTGGCCTTCATACCAAGAGGATTTCAGTATAGAAGTAAAGAGGATTTTTGGACAAAACTCTGAAGTGAAATAGCAGACCACACTCGTAAGGTCATAAATCACAGCACCCTTTCAGGTAAAGTTCATAAGTGATAGGAGTAGAATTAGGCCATTCGGCCCATCAAGTTTACTCCGCCATTCAATCATGGCTGATCTACCTAACCCATTCTCCTGCCTTCTCCCCATAACATCTGGCACCCGTACTAATCAGGAATCAATCTATTTCTGCCTATCCAAATATTTTCTGCCTAAAAATATCCACTGACTTGGCCTCTACAGCCTTCCGTGGCAGAGAATTCCACAGACTCATCACCCCTTTCAAAAACAATGTCATGTAGCCCGTATAACATCTTCAGGCTGTTTTAACTGTATAACTAGGTCATAACTTCCCATCTGTTTAAGAGACTTGGCTCACGGAGCTGTGCAATTAGTTTAGCTGGTGGGGATCGTTAGATTTTGCTAGGAGCACTTTTTTCAGTTTGATGGCTATAAAATCTGCTTTAACATTCAGCAATAAAGTTACTTAGATTTTTTTGGTGCGATTCGGGAAATTTTGTTACGGTATGGCAAGGAGTACAATTCTGACTAGACTTTGACTGGATGTTAAATCCAAAGTCTTAGAGTCGTACAGCGTGGAAACTGGTCTTTCGGCCCAACTTGCCCACACCGACCAATGTGTCCCATCTACACTAGTCCCACCTGCCTGCGTTTGACCCATATTCCAGAGGACTGTGGAGGCCGGTTCTCTGGATACTTTCAAGAGAGAGCTAAATAGGGCTCTTAAAGATAGCAGAGTCGGGGGATATGGAGAGAAGGCAGGAATGGGGTACTGATTGGGGATGATCAGCCATGATCACATTGAATGACGGTGCTGGCTCGAAGGGCCGAATGGCCTACTCCTGCACCTATTGTCTATTGTCTAAACCTGTCCTGTCCATTTGCCTGTCTAATGGTTTCCTGCACGTCACGATAGTACCTGCCTCAACTTCCTCCTCTGGCAGCTCGTTCCATACACGCATCACCCTTTGTATAAGAAATAATGTTAGTGGAAGAAAGCAAACTCAATGCGAGCAATTATTTGAGGAGGGCTGATATACAAAAATAGGGATGTAATGTTAAAGCTCCAAGGCACTGGTGAGGCTGCATTTGGTATATTGTGAGCAATGTGCTGGCTCTGGAGAGGGTCCAGAGGAGGTTTTACAAGAATGATCCCAGGAATGAGTGGGTTAACCTATGATGAGCGTTTGTCGGCACTGGGCCTGTACTCGCTGGAGATTAGAAGAATGAGCAGTGACCTCATTGAAACCTACCGAATAGTGAAAGGCTTGGATAAAGTGGATGTGGAGAGGATGTTTCCACTAGTGGGAGAGTCTAGGACAAGAGGTCATACCCTCAGAATTAAAGGATGTTCTTTTAGGAAGAAGATGAGGAGAAATTTCTTTAGTCAGAGGGTGGTGAATCTGTGGAATTCTTTGCCACAGAAGGCGGTAGAGGCCAAGTCAGTGGATATTTTTAAGGCAGATTTTTTGATTAGTATGGGTATCAGGATATGGGGCGAAGGCAGGAGAATGGGGTTCAGAGGGAGAGATAGATCAGGTAGACTTGATGGGCCGAATGGCCCAATTCTACTCCTATCTCTTATTTATCACCCCTTCTGTGGCGGGTAAAAGGATCTGACTGGCTACCTTTTCTATGTTGTTCATAACTAGATCAGCAGCATAATCGAGGATGAGTCGCACCGTGGCCACTCCCTCTTCTCCGCTCTTTCAACAGGCGAAATGTATAGAAGTGTGAAAACTCACACCTCCAGATTCAGGGACAGTTTCTTCCCAGCTGTTATCAGGCAACTGAGCCATCCTACCACAACCAGAGAGCAGTGCTGAACTACTATCAACTACCTCTTTGGTGACCCTTGGACTATCCTTGATCGGACTTTGCTGGCTTCACCTTGCACTAAACGTTATTCCCTTCTTCATGTATAGGGCCTGTCCCACTTGGGCGTCATTTGCGCATCACGTAGGTGGCGTGCGAGGATTTTGAGAATCCCTAAATGCTGAGACGCCGCGCGCTACAGTGCGTCACTGCCTACGCCACCACGTCTCACCATGCATCATGCGCGCGTAAATGCACGCCATGTACGTCGTGACGCATAAATGATGCGCAAATAACGCCCAAGTGGGACAGGCCCTGTACACTGTAAATAGTAAAGTAAAGTAAACGTTATTGTCAATTCAAATAATGCAACAAGTAGTTATACAGAGGATTGAAATTGCATTTCCCCATACTCCAAATGTGCAAGTAATATTTTTAACACAGACAGACTATCTTCTATCTATCTTCTATTTTAATATATAAAACTCTCGTGCCATCCGGCCGGCTGCCGTCCGGCTGCCTTTCTGCCTTTTGATTCGTTGACGGCTGCTCCTTCCAACACACTTCAATACAAAGTTGCAAGTCAGGAACACTCTGAACTTTTCACTGCTGCAGCAGCCAGGGGAGGTGCAATTGCTTCAATACAAAGTTGTAAGGCAGGAACACTCTGAACTTTTCACTGCTGCAGCAGCCAGGGGAGGTGCAATTGGAATTTTTTTTTAATCCACTGCTGAGGGAGGCAGGGGAGTGCTGGAATCTTACATTTGGGAACGTGTTCAGTTCCGTTGGAGGAGACGGGTGCATGGTGGAATATTGGGTTGGGGGATCACACCATTGGGGGAGCAGACCCAACGGGTCTGCACTTGGTCTAGTATACCAATAAAAATAGACAGGACATATACATTATATAAAATATTCACAGTGTGCCAGAGTGTAGTAAAATGTTGAGGTATATTATTAAGGTGCAATAAGAGGTGCAATATAGAAAAGTGCAAATGGCATACTGCAGACATTGAATTAAAGTTATTTTGACAGTCAATTGGTCTTAGTGTGTGTAATGTTCATGGAATTTTCTTGAGTGTGTTGAGTAGTCTGATGGCCTGAGGGAAAAAAGCTGTTTTTGAATCTGGTGGTTTTGCTCCGCATGCTGCGGTAGCGCTTGCCGGATGGTAGGACGGTGAACAGTTTGTGTGCTGGGTGGGTGGTGTCTTTGATGATATTGGTTGCTCTCTTGTGACAGCGAGATGGGTATAAGTCCTGGATTGCTGGTTGGGGTGATCTGGTGATCTTCTCCGCTGTAAATGGCTCGATTGCAAACATGTATTGTCTTTCTGCTGACTGGTTAGCACGCAACAAAAGCTTTTCGCAGTAGCTCAGTACACACGTGACAATAACCTAAACTAGACTGGATTTTATATACCTCTATCGGGTCTCCCTGCAACCTCCAATGTTCCAGAGAAAACAATCAATGTTTGACTCCTCCGTCTAGCTGGTACTCTCTAATACAGGCAGCATCCTGGTAAACCCGTGAAATTGGGGCATTGATATGGATAGCCGTCAGAACCTTCTTTCCCGGATAGAAAGACCAAATACTACAGGACACATATTGTTTAGTAGTTTAGAGATACAGTGTGGAAACAAGCCCTTCGTCCCACTGAGCCCGTACTGACCAGCGATCCCCGCACATTAACACTACACTACACGCACAAGGGGCAATTTACATTTATACCAAGCCAATTCATTTACAAACCTGTACGTCTTTGGAGTGTGGGAGGAAGCCGAAGATCTTGGAGAAATCCCATGTGGTCGCGGGGAGAACGTACAAACTCCGTACAGACGGCAACTGTAGTCGGGATTGAACCCCGGTCTCCGGCACCATAAGGTAGCAACTCTGCTGCCGTGCCACCTTAAATACTAGGGGGCACATTTTGGTTTGAAGAGGGTGTCTGTGCATCATTTTGATTTGAAAGTATATCGGGTGTTATGGGGAGAATGCAGGAGAATGGGGCAGAGAAGGAAAGCTAGATCGGCCATGATTGAATGGCGGAGTAGACTTGATGGGCCGAATGGCCCAATTCTGCTCCAATGTGTTATGAATTTATGACATAATAGCATAATAGGTTTGAAAACAAAATGTGCAGGAAGGAACTACTGATGCTGTTTAAAACCAAAGGTAGAAACAAAAGTTGTCGTAACTCAGCGGGACAGGCAGCATCTCTGGAGAGAAGGAATGGGTGACGTTTCGGGTCGAGACTCTTCTTCAGACTAGTTAGTGAAAAGGGAAATGAGACATATAGACGATGATGGGGGGGAGATAAAGGACAATGAATGAAAGATCTGGAAACAGGCCATTGTTAGCTGTCTGTTGGGTGAAAATGAGAAGCTGGTGCAACTTGGGTGGGACAGAGATAGGGATAGAGAGAGAGGGAATGCTGGGGCTACCTGAAGTTAGAGAAATCAATATGCATACCACTGCCCTAGCGAAATATGAGATGCTGTTCCTCCAATTTGCATTTGGTTCGATGGAATACAACTTCCTCAAAGTCTAGAGTTCACTTCAACCTTGCAGCAAGACAGATATCTGCTCCAAGTAGAAAGTTTACACCAACTCATGGCAAACACGAGATACTTTTTCCAGTTAAGTCAATAACTGCAGAACAAAATGTCAGAGAGTGGTGAATCTGTGGAATTCATTGCCACAGACGGCTGTGGTCAGTGGATATTTTTAGCCAGACGAAAATGCTGGAGAAACTCAGCGGGTGAGGCAGCATCTATGGAGCTAAGGACATAGGCAATGTTTCGGCTTCTTCAATCTGAAGAAGGGTTTTGGCCCGAAATGTTGCCTATTTCCTTCGCTCCATAGATGCTGCCTCACCCGCTGAGTTTCGCCAGCATTTTTGTTTACCTTTGATTTTCCTGCATCTGCAGTTCCTTCTTAAACAGTGGATGTTATTAGTTCGGTTTGTTTTAGTTAGTTTATTGTCACGCGTACTGTGGTACGGTGGAAAGCTTTTGTTGCTGCTATCCAGAGTCTGCAGAAGGACAATGCACAATTACAATCAAGCTATATACAGTGTGCAGATGCATGATAAAGGGAATAATGGGCCTGTGCCACTTAGGCGACATTTTAGGCCATTGCAGGAGACTATGCGGTTGCCACATGTTCGCGGGTGGTGGCCGGGGAGTCACCTTCACGGTCGTGAGGAGTTCCCGGATTCTGGGAACTAGTCAAGGCCTCATTATAGTCGCCGCAAATTTTTCAACCTGTTGAAATATTAGCTGCGGATAGAATGAAGCCGCTATGGAGAGTAGCGAGAATTCTCGTAGGTGGGTCGCCTGGAGGTCGAAGGGTCTCGTAGGTTGTAGCCGGTGCTGACCTGTGAATTTCATTGGCTCAATGGGGGGGGAGAAAAAAATGTAAGCAGTAGTTTTCAGAACCAAGGATAACCGGCCGGTAATGTTAAATGTCTGCCGAGCTTCACAGCCGTGTATCTCTGGCTTCTTAAAAGTTGTCTCCACTCCTTCTTCCCCCTCCCCTCCCCCCCTTCTTTTAAAGGACTTACCATACACTGTGCTTTAGCCGTCTTAATTACAGCGCCAACCTTCCTGTTCATCGCGGTGTGTGTCTGTATCACTCCCTCTTTGGCAATAATGTCCTTCCTCAGCTTTGGAGACCAAAACTGTACGCAATACTCCAGCAGCAACTGTACGCAATATACAGTGTACAGATGCATGATAAAGGGAATAATGGGCCAGTCCCACTTAGGCGACTTTTTAGGCCATTGCAGGAGACTATGCGGTTGCCACATGTTCGCGGGTGGTATCCGGGGAGTCGCCGTCACGGTCGTGAGGAGTTCCCGCATTCTGGGAACTAGTCACGGCCTCATTATAGTCGCCGCGAATTTTTCAACCTGCTGAAAAATTAGCTGCGACTAGAATGAAGCCGCTATGGAGAGTAGCGAGAATTCTCGTAGGTGGGTCGCCAGGAGGTCGAAGGTTCTCGTAGGTTGTAGCCGGTGCTGACCGGTGAATTTCATTGGCTCATTGGTGGGGGGGAGAAAAAAATATAAGGAGTAGTTTTCAGGCCATTAACCCCCGTCAATGTTAAAATGTCCGCCGAGCTTCACATCCGTGTAGCTGATTCTTAAAAGTTGCCGCACCCCATTCTCCCTGCCCCCCCCCCCCCCCCCCCCCCCCCCCCTTTTTAAAGACTTGCCATACACTGTGCTATAGCCGTCTTAATTACCAGCGGGGGGGGGGGAGTTCATCGCGGTGTGTGTCTGGTATCACCTTGGCTTTGCACCGTGGGAATTGAACGCACTCGGACAGCGCCACAGAAAACCCCCCCAGTTCATTGGCCCCCCCCCCCCCCCCTCTAGATGTGTGTCACCCGCTTGCATAATGGGCTGGTGAGAAGGAAGTGATGTGTTTGTGAGTGAATGATTGTGACTGTCAAGTTGCCGGCAGTCGCCTGAAAAATCACCTAAGTGGGACAGGCCCATCATGTTTAATGATAGGTAAAGCCAGCAAAGTCCGATCAAGGATAGTCCGCAGGTCACCAATGAGGTCTTTTATTGGCAGATTCTTGATTAGGTCATAAGTGATAGGAGCAGAATTAGGCCATTCAGCTCATCAAGTCTACTCTGCCATTCAATCATGGCTGATCTGTATCTCCTGCCGAACCCCATTCTACTGCCTTCTCCCCATAACCCCTGACACCCGTACTAATCAAGAATCGACCTTATCTCTGTTGGGGGGGGGGGAGTGGGGTTATGGGGTTATGGGGAGTAGGCAGGAGAATGGGGTTGGGAGGGAAAGATAGATGAACCGCAATTCTGTGGAATTCTCTGCCACAGAAGGTAGTTGAGGCCAGTTCATTGGCTATATTTAAGAGGGAGTTAGATGTGGCCCTTGTGGCTAAAGGGATCAGGGGGTATGGAGAGAAGGCAGGTACAGGGTACTTTGTTGAATGATCAGCCATGATCATATTGAATGGCGGTGCAGGCTCGAAGGGCCGAATGGCCTACCCCTGCACCTATTTTCTATGTCTATGATTGAGTGGTAGAATTGATTTGATGGGCCGAATGGCCTTCTTGTGCCCCTGTAACTTACGGACATGAATCTGGTGCTGCCTCTCCTGGGGTCGCAATGAGCCCGTCTTTGGCGATGAATCACACAGCAGCTGGGGCGTGGGCAGATATGAAGCCGATATTGCGGTGGTGATGATTTTGTCAACAGCCAGACGAGACTAATTTAAAAGTTGGCTGGATGTTAATTATTTCCCGTGTGGGCTTGAGTAAAGGAAGCTGTATTGTTGTTGTGGATTTTATTTCCAGAGATTGCTAATCTGTGCGAAACATAACCTTGGTGTGCAAAGCAGGCTGTGAGGAAAGGGAACAGCTGCAGTGGGCAAAATGTGCAAGGTTGGCCGGCAAGGAAGGTGGTGGGAGATCATCAGGGGCATTGATCAGGTAAATGAACAGCCTTTTGGCTTCCTTAGAGAATGGGAATCGACAACCATAAGGTCATAAGTGATAGGAGCAGAATTGGGCCATTCGGCCCATCAAGTCTACTCTGCCGTTCAATCGTGGCTGATCTATCTCTTCCTACTAACCCCATTCTCTTGTCTTCTCCCCATAACCCCCCAACACCTGTACTAATCAAGAATCTGTCTATCTCTGCCTAAAAATATCCATTGATATTTTTGCGGCAAAGAGTTCCACAGATTCGCCACCCTCTGACTAAAGAAATTCATCCTCGTCTCCTTCCCAAAGGAATGTCCTTCAATTCTGAGGCTGTGACCTCTATTCCTTGACTCTCCCACTAGTGGAAACAATCTCTCCACATCCACTCTATCCAAGCCTTTCACTATTCGGTAAGTACTAGGGCCAGAGGGCATAGGTTTAAGATGAGGGGGGGAAAGATTTGATAGGAACCTGAGGGATAACCTTTTTCACACACAAGGTAGTTGGTGTATGGAATGAGCTGTTGGAGGTGGTTGAGGCAGGTACATTTGCAATGTTTAAGAAACACTTGGACAGGTACAAGGATAGGATGGGTTTAGAGGGATATGGGCCAAATGCAGGCAGGTGGTACTCGTGTAGATGGGGTATGTTGGCCGGTGTGAACAAGTTAAGCCGAAGGGCCTGTTTCCACACTGTATGATCCTGACTCTATCATTAATTAGGGGAAATAGGAGTTTGTGCACTGTAACTCATTCTGTAACCAGTGCTTTGAGCATTGAAGTGCTGGTGCATGGTAGTTCAGGAAATGATCAGCCGTTAAGAATAATAATTCAGGAGGACAAGTAACATGTTGAACATGCAGAATTTTAAAAAAACTGCGGATGCTGCTTCACAAAGAACTCAAAGTGCTGGAGTAACAATGGGTCTTTGGAGAACATGGATAGGTGACATTTTGGGTGCCCCCCCCCATCTCATACGCAAGAAGGATCCCAACACAAAAACATCGCTGATCCATGTTCTGCAGAAGTGCTAAACATCGCTGATCCATGTTCTGCCTGAACTGCTGAGTTACTTCAACACATGCCCTTTTTTTAAACGTTGACCTATTGTGTAAAATGGCTGGAGTACAAGTCCTGCCTTTTTGACAGTAAGTCTTTGAACTATTTTCCTTATAATATACTTGGAGATGATCCATGTAGGTTCGTTCATAAGTAACCTGGGTTTAGGGGAGCTCATATTAGTTTTCTGTAAAATGCTGGAGTAACTCAGCAGGACAGGCAGCATCTCTGGAGAGAAGGAATTGGTGACGTTTCGGGTCGAGACGTCAGAAGAAGGGTCTCGACCCGAAATGTCACCCATTCCTTTGATCTCGAGATGCTGACTGTCCCGCTGAGTTACTGCAGTGTTTTGTGTCTAACTTTGGTTTAAACCAGCATCTGCAGTTCCTTCCTAGACTAGAGATATGGAAGGGTTTGTGAAAATGACAGATCAAGGGTTGGCTGAGGGGAAGGTGACAACAAGGTATACAAACAGTAAAATTCATCAGGATGACTGTGAAACTAGTCAGAGTACTAGGGTGTGGGAGGAACGGAGGGGGAGAGAGGGGTTATTTGGAGTTGGAGAAGTCAATGTTCATACCGCTGGGTTGTAAACTTCCCAAGTGAAATGAGGTGCCATTCCTTCCAATTTGTGTTGGGCCTCACTCTGACAGTGGAGGAGGCCCAGGACAGAAAGGTCGGAATGGGAAGGGGAGTTAGGATTGAGATGAGGAACATCTTCACACAAGAGTTTGCCATTCTAATGAGGGGAAATGCATGCTGAATCATTGAGTATATTCAAGTGTTAACTTGGTGCCGAGGATTTGGGTGGAGCAGTGAACTTGAGGCAACCTGTCCATTTGCTGACAAGCAGAGCAGGTTTGATGAGCCATGTGCCTTACTACTTGCTATTCAAATTATCATTGTTTCTTTGGGAAATAATATGTATTGTTCCATCTGGCATGACTCGAGTCCCATGCTAACATTGACGCATGGCTACCTGATTAGATAGGACAGGAAATGGTGGTGGATGGCAATATATCCATCCACCACCATATATTTTGTAGTAAATGCCTACTATGTTCTGTGTGCTGAAGCAAAGCAAGAATTTCATTGTCCTATACAGGGACACATGACAATCAACTCACTTGAACTTGAACTTGAACAATCCCCATCATACTCTGAAAAATTTCATGCTGATATTGGAGATGTTCTCTGAGACCCATCAGTTTGTTTTATGCGTGGGTTGGCATATGACAGCACTGGGCCTCGAGTTTAGAAGGTTGAGGGGCGGGCCTCATTGAAACTTACAGAATAATGAAAGGCATAGATAGAGTGGATGTGGAAAGGATGTTTCCACTGGTGGGAGAGTCTAGGGCCAGAGGTCATGGCCTCAGAATTAAAAGGGTGCTCTTTTGGAAAGGAGGTGAGGAGGAACTTCTTTAGTCCGAGGGTAGTTAATCTGTGGAACTCAGTGCCACAGAGGGCTGTGGAGCCCATGTCAGTGGATATTTTTAAGGCAGATTCTTGATTAGAACGGGTGTCAAGGGTTATGGGGAGAAGGCAGGAGAATGGGATTAGGAAGCAGAAATCAGCCATGATTGAATGGTGGAGTAGACTCGTTGTGTCGAATGGCATAATTCTACTCCTGGAACTTGTGAACTTGTGAACAGTGCTAAGTGGTGGTTTACTAGGCAGTGTCCTGATTGGGTGCATGACAAAATCATTAAATGGAGAATTTCACTTTTGGTTTCACTTTTGGTTTCTGTTCAGTTGATTGTCGTGTGTACCGGAGGTGGGGCAGTGAAAATGTATGTGCTAACCAGTCATTGGAAAGACAATACATGATTACCATTGTTTCAATTCAAGTGGAAATACACTCTGATCATAACCAAGAAGACAGACACAAAATGCTGGAGTAACTCAGCGAGTCAGGCAGCATCTCTGGATGAAGGAAGAATGGATGAATGTGTCTCCATCTGAAACATCACCCATTCCTTCTCTCTGGAGATGCTGCCTGACCCGCTGAGTCACTCCAGGATTTTGTCTATCATTTGATTATAACGACTTTGGCTGTTTTTACTCGGGTTAGGGCAGCACAGTGGGGCAGCGGTAGAATTGCTGCCTTGCAGCGCCAGAGACCCGGGTTCGACCCCGGCTACAGATGTTGTCTGTACGGAGTTTGTACGTTCTCCCCGTGACCTGCGTGGGTTTTTTTCCCCCGATATCTTCAGTTTCCTCCCACACTCCAAAGACGCACATTTGTAGGTTAATTGGCTTGGTATATGTGTAAATTATCCCTGGTGTGTGTAGCGTGCGGGTATTATCACAGGGATTGCTGGTCGGTACGAACTCGGTGGGCCGAAGGGCCTGTTTCTGTGCTGTTTCACCAAATTATTCCTGTCCCGTTAGGTGGGTCATAGTGATACAGCATGGAAACAGGCCATTTGGCCCATCTTGCTCACTCACCAACATGTTATAGAAACATAGAAAATAGGTGCAGGAGTAGGCCATTCGGCCCTTCGAGCCTGCACCGCCCTTCAGTATGATCATGGCTGATCATCCAACTCGGTATCCTGTACCTGCCTTCTCTCCATACCCCCTGATCCCTTTAGCCACAAGGGCCACATCTAACTCCCTCTTAAATATAGCCAATGAACTGGCCTCAACATTTCGTTGCAAACGCATTTCGTTTCAAATGCATTTCGTTGTCTCTGTACTGTACACTGACACTGACAATGACAATTAAATTGAATCTTAATCTGAACTACCTTGTCCCAGCTACACTTGTCCCACATGCCTGCGTTTGGTCCATATCCCTCCCAAGTCTGTCCTATCCATGTACCTCTCCAAATGTGTAGAAGTATGTAATCCTTGGGGAGAACCCAGCTGTAATTCCAGGCAAACAGCAAGTGGATTCCATGTGTCTACCAAGTCTTTGCCCAACAGAGGATAGACTATAAATACTGACCCACCCCGCCATGCCTATGTGAGTAAGCTTGTTGCAAGCAAACTCAATGACTTTAGTTACCATCTGGTGGAACAACTCGTGTTGCTGCATTGCAGCCCCGGTGACCTAAGTTTAATCCTGTGATGTAAGGGTTTGCGAGCTGAAATCGAGTTATCAACTAAATTAGCAGCACCCGTATTTCGAACCTTGCTTAGGAAAGGAAGTAGATGTTTTTCGAAGAATGCTTGGGCTAATTTTAAGAGAGCAGTAGATCATGGCGAGGTCACTGAGATGAGCTTTGCTTTCCCAGAGACATTGGAGACTAGCTCGGTGTTTACTTTAGAGATACAGCGCAGCAACAGGCCCTTCGGCCCACTGGGTCCGCGCCGACCAGCGATCCCCTCACATTAACACTATCCTACACCCACTAGGGACAATTTTTACATTTACCAAACCAATTAACCTACAAACCTGCGCGTCTTTGGAGTGTGGGAGGAAACCGAAGATCTCGGAGAAAACCAATGCAGATCAAGGGGAGAACGTACAAACTCCGTACAGACAGCACCCGTAGTCAGGATCGAACCCGGGTCTCCGGCGCTGCATTCGCTGTAAGGCAGCAACTCTACCACTGCGCCACCGTGACCGCCCTGTGTCAGATAGGACAGATAACTCTCAACATTAAGGTACCAGGGAAGATGGCTAGCTTGACATATAATCACCTGCTGTTCTTAGTGATCACATTATTATCGAAATACATGCTTCTACCATGGGAGCATGAGCTTTATCTTCGGGTAGAGAAAGGAGAGCGAGAGAGAGGAAGAGCTTAGACTGGTGTGTGCTGGTGCTGACTGGAGACTTGAATATGCAGAGGGGCGTAAGAGTTATTTTGTATTGTTTCTTTATTGATAGTTTTTCTGTGTTTTAATTTAATAAATAGTTATTTGTGCTCTTCACCATGTGCTTCCCCCATTCATTGATCCGAATCCTGCATATATTTCATTACAAATCCTTGCTGTGGGCACTGTCTATTCAGAGTTTGCATGTTTTTTTTTTTTTTTTACTGTGACCATTCCTCGTCCCCTTAATTTGTGCATTCCTGAAGATTCAGATTCAGATTCAATTTTAATTGTCATTGTCAGTGTACAGTACAGAGACAACGAAATGCATTGCTGAAGATAAGTTCATCAGTCATAGGAGCAGAATTAGGCCATTCGGCCCATCAAGTCTACTCCATTCAATCAAAGCTGATCTATCTCTCCCACCTAACCCCAGTCTCCTGCCTTCTCCCCATAAACCCCTGACACCCGGACTAATCAAGAATCTGCCTATCTCTGCCTTAAACAAAAATATCCATTGACTTGGCCTCCCCAGCCTTTTATGGCTATGAATTGGTGACGTTTCGGGTTGAGACCCTTCTTCAGGCATCGAGAAAGGTCTCGAGCTGAAACAGCACATGTTCCTTTTCTCCAGAGTTGCTGCCTGACCTACTGAGTTGCTCCAGCATTTTGTGTGTCTTTGGTGTAAACCAACATGTGCAGTTTCTTCCTACACACTTGGTTAAGCACAAGTGTGTTGGAATAGTATACTGAGACTATACAACACTCATCATGGTTTGGTGCCATTTTTCATGATTCGTGTCCCAGTTGTTATGTGTTGTTACCATTGGACATGCTGGAACACAGTGTGTAGGAAGGAACTGGTTTAAACCGAAGATAAGACACAAAAAGCTGGAGTAACTCAGCGGGGCAGGCAACACCTTTGGATAGAAGGAATGGGTCATCGCAACATAGAAAATAGGTGCAGGAGTAGCCCATTCAGCCCTTCGAGCCAGCACTGCCATTCAATATGATCATGGCTGATCATCCAAAATCAGTACCCCGTTCCTGCTTTCTCCCCATATCCCTCGATTCCATTAGCCCTAAGAGCTAAATCTAACTCTCCCTCTTGCAAATATCCAGTGAAGAAGAGTCTGCTGCAGAATACATATTAGCCAAGTATGTATGCATACAAGGAATTTGCCTTGGTGCTTTGCCCGCAAGTAACAACATGATATACAGATGCTCCCCGATTTACGATCGTTCGGCTCGTGATATTTCGACAGCGAGCCGACGTCACTTCCGGCCACGTGATCGCAATGCGTTCAAGGCGTTTTCAACTTGCGATATTTTCGATATACAATGGGTTTACCAGAACTTAACCCCAGGGTAGGTTGAGGACCCGCTGTAATGTAGACATTTAAAAATGAAACATTATAATTGAAACATTATAATTGAAACATTTGAAGACTGAAATAAAATACTAGAGCAATGGAGGAGTATGCATCGCATGCAGGAAAAAGAGATTAGTTTAACTTGGCATCATGTTCGCCACTGACAAGTGGGCTGAAGGGCCTGTTCTTTTTGTACCGTTCTATGAGGAAACATGAATGAATAAGTTCTTTGGCCAAGTATTCACATACAAGGAATTTGCCTTGGTGCTCTGCCCGCAAGTGACAACATGACATACAGCGGCAGTTAGGAATGACACAAACTCGTGTCAAGGTTATGATCTGATTAAGATTGTCGTGATACAAGTCAAACTCAAATACACTAGATGGGCCAAAAAGGAAGATCCAGATTGCAGAATATAGTTCCCAGCAAGGAAGCTCATCACTTCCATACTTTGAAGGTGACTTCAAAGCCATCTATTCTGGCTACCTTTGGCAAACCGTCTCAAACCTGCAACCACTACTGCAAGGTCAGCAGACGTGTGTGGGAATGTTTGAGAACCTACAGCTCCCATGTGAGTCATAAGCAAGTGCTGACTCGGAAATATTTGTTCCTTCGCCATTAGACGCATAATGAAATCTGCCTCAAAACCAAACACCATTCATAAAAATATGTGGATGTGCTGATTTCAAATTAATAGCCTGTTAAATTTAGGGTAAGTGCAGTTTGGTTATAATTGAGAGTTGTATTTGATAATGCCAGCCAGTAATGGCCAGTAGCATTTGTGAAGTAAAAACACTGCTTGCAGACCGACTAAAAATGCCGGAGTAACTCAGCGGGTCAGACAGCATCTCTGGAGAAAAGGAACAGGTGACATTTCGATTGTTGACACCCTTTTGGCTGAAGAAGGGTCTCGACCCGAAACATCAGCAGAAGAATGGCCTGGACCCGAAACATCACCCATTGCTTCTCTCCAGAGATGCTGCCTGAACCCCTGAGTTACTCCAGCTTTTTATGTCTATCTTCGGTTTAAACCAGCATCTGCAGTTCCTTCCTGCATAAAATGTTCCATTTTCAAGTGTGCCATTGATCTGTGTGAGTTTGCCACAAGGTTGATCATTGGGGTTTGGAGGAATGTTTGGTAGAAGGGGAAACATTTGGAGATAATTTCAATTCTAGGGTTTTGGTTTTAGAAATCCAGTCATGGAGTAATTACACAAAAGGACAGTGTTGGAGTAAAGACTGAGTTTGAGTAGAACTGACCTCCTCCCAATTGAGGAACTTAATTTCTCGTCTATTCTTGCCTTTTCTCCAAGCAATACCTAGAAAGTTGTGTTCACAAAATGACACGATGCTGGAATAACTCAACAGGTCAGGCAGCATCTCTGGAGACCAGAGATATGTGCTGTTTCAGCCTTCAGGCCCTTCAGACACTAAAGTTGTGTTCACTGTCTCAAATGGCCTCCCACACAGTTCAGTGCAGTTTAGTTTATTGTCACATGTACCGAGGTACAGCGAAAAGCTTTTGTTGTGTGCTAACTAGCCGAGGGAAAGACAGTACATGATTACAATCGAGGTGTCCAAAGTGTACAGATGCATGATAAATTGAATAACATGAATAATGCATAGTGCAAGATAAAGTCTGAATTCATAGCAAAAGGGCAATGTCCAATGCTATCAGTTAGTGAAGGTCCTTGTTGTTAGACAAAAAGCTGGAGTAACTCAGCGGGACAGGCAGCATCTCTGGAGAGAAGGAGTGCGTGACGTTTTGGGGTGAGACCCGAATGGTCTTCTGAAGAAGGGACTCGTCCCGAAATATAACCCATTCCTTCTCTCCGGGGATGCTGATGTCCCGCTGAGTTACTCCAGCATTTTGTGTCTGTCCTCGGTTTAAACTAGCATTTGCAGTTCCTTCCTGCTCATTAAAGCAGGCACCCGTGCCACTCTTGTGGCCCCTGGGCGACATTCAAGTCATTCAACTGTCTGAAGTTTGAGGAAGAAGTGTGCAGGAAGGAACTGCAGATGCTGGTTTACACCGAAGATCAGACACAAAATGCTGGAGTAACTCAGTGGGATAGGCAGCATCTCTGGAGAGAAGGAATTTTTTTATTTTTTTTTAACTTCCAAATAGACTTTATTCAGGTAATAAATATACAATTTGTGAACCGTGCAAAGAATTAATCTGACATTTTCGGAGGTTATACAAATTGTATAGCCTCCGAAAATCTATATACATTTCTCAAATTTGCCAGTAAAGGGGAGGTGTGAAAACGAGAGATCAAAGGGGACCAAGTTCAAGGGAGATGTAAACTAGATCATTGTTAGTTTGGGGAAGGTGACAACAAGCATACAAAGAAAAATTTCAAGTAGCTTCAAAAAACCTTCAAGTAACCCTTGCTATCCCTCTCACTCCATCTCTCCCCCCCATCCTAGTTCCCTGACTAGTTTGACTCTCCTCCTGATTACATTTTACTTTGTATGCCTTGCTATCACCTTCCCCTTGCTAACAAATGAACTATTCTACGCTTTCTTTGAGCTTCATCCCCTCTGATCTCTCGTTTCATGCCTTACCCTTCCATCTCTCTCCTTTCCCTCTCCCTCGACTTGAAGGACGGTCTCGACCTGAAACGTCGCCCATTCCTTTATCCCGAGATACTGCCTGTCCCACTGAGTTCCTCCAGCATTTTGTGTCTATCTTTGAAGTTCAAGGGCAATGGGTACCAACGGAAACCAGATTTGCCTTAGTTCCTGCATTAGTAATTTTGTCCTAATTTAGCTGCACAGTCACTTCCTCAAAAAGATATTCCTCATTTTGATTCCACTCACATCTTCATTCTACACAAAGACCAAAGTCAGCACTCATGTGACAGATCTCAATTCCATTCATACTTTGATATCAATATGACAAAGTGCTGGAGTAACTCAGCAGCTCATGCGGCACCTCTGGGGACATTGATAGGTGATGTTGGTGCCAAGATGCCTCTGTCGTTTTGTGTAGACCAGAATCTGCAGTTCCTGGTTTCTACATTTGGATTTCAATATGATCGGTTAGCAACCCACAGGTCCAACTACCCCCTGTCTGAAAAAACAGTAAAGGGCCTGTCCCACTCAGATGATTTTTTTTTTTTGTCGAATGTCTCCACCACACCCTGCCCCCTAATGTCCAGCAGCGGAAGGACCCTAGACTGTGGTCCTCTCCCACAGAGCCTTGGCGTTGGCTGCACCGAGCTTCAGTGCGTCCCTCAGTACGTACTCCTGCAGTCTGCAGCGGGCAACATTCCCTGACGGACATCTCGCTCTGCTGGCAGATCAAGTTTCGAGCCGATCCAAAAAGTGTCTTTCACCGACCGAGTTGGTGACCTTCCAGCAGTACTCAATGTCCGTCTCTGAATGTGTTCCCGGGCATAGTCTGTAAATCAGAAAGTCCTCCACTACGGAGCTTGTTGGGGATAAACGTTTGATCATCAGTAGAGCCAGGATTTTGCCATAAATGCCATGTGCCTTTTCATGCCTTGTTTGATGATTACTGGAAGATAAGGACTTTTTTTACGATTGCCTAAATCAGCCTTTTTTGCCGTTTTAACGTAACTTACAAGAAGTTTTGCACCACCGGGGTGAAACCCGGCTGTAAGTGGGTGTTAAGTAGTGATTGGAGAGGGGTGTGTGGGAAAGGGTCCAGTCATTGCAAACTGGAGTCAAGCTGTGAGTAGGTGTGAAGTGTTGGTTGAGGTTACCAGGGTTAAGTTTCTGTCTATCGAAACTGCAGTAGAACTCGTTCAGGTCGTTGACAACAACTTCAATATTGTTGTGCAAAAAATTAGAGATGAAGTTGCATGCAACAAAATATGGATCTTAATAGACGAGATACCTGATGCTGTGAGGAGATTTGTAGCCAATGTGGTCATTGGTACACTGGAGGCAGGTCAACCATCAATGGAGTATTTCTTGACCGGAAGTATTGGAGAAGTCAAAGGGCTGAACTATTGCTCAGTTGTTTACATCTTCACTTGTATTGTATTGTATATCTTTATTGTCATTTCCTGAGTATTCGCATACCCAGAGGAAACAAAAAAACGTTGCTCAACCAGTGTCCATTCAGTGTGCATGAAAAATAAATAGAAATTAAAAAAAATACATGTATCATGAACACTTGCTGTACTTTGTACCAAAGATCCTATAGCGGAGCAAGATAGGCTACTCCTGCGAAATGCAATGGGCTGACGTGTAGTACGCTACGGACGGGATCCTGGGCATTTTTCACCGTCCATTTTAGTAACCGGAGTCTACCTGACCCGACCCGACTCGCAGGGTAATCAACATTGCGGGGGAACAGTTTGTGTGTGATATAGGGTTAGATTCATAATTCTGTTAGTTCATAATTCTGTTAATTCTTGTTAAAGAATAAAATGTTTATAAACACACATATATGAATGTGATATAAATGTATATTATCATATAACACACACAATTATATTTATTCTGATTTTTATATCCAATGATGAACTTTATTTTAGACTAGACAAGGGACTAAATAATAAACATTGTAAACCTCCCCGCAACTTCACACACACTAGGCCCTATCCCACCCCTCAACTCTTTCCACCCCACCCCCACACTACAATGTCTCCCCCCATCCTATGTTGTAGTCCCTTAACCCACCAGCCCCCAACCCCACATCTCTCCCCATGCTCTCTGCAACCCGGCCCCTACCCCACCTCTCTCTCCCAAAGATCTTATAACGGAGCACCGCTATAAGATCTTTGCTCTCTCCCTCCCCTGGCCCGGCCCTACCCAACCTTCCTGCGCCACCACTACCCCACTTGCACTACTCCCTTCACCCCGCTCACTGCCCCTCTCCCCGCTACACGGGCCGCGCACCCCCTCCCCCCGCCCAAGTCAAAGACTTGTAAAGATACAGGAGTGGAGGCGGAAGCAAAGATCCAATCTTTGGCCGGAAGCAAAGATCTGATCTTTGGCCGGAAGCAAGATGGCGGAACAAGATGGCGGAGGCTGGTTGCTAAAATGGGTCCTATAATCACCCAGGAATCTGCCCATGACCGTACTACGTGTTTTGCGTAGGAGTAGGCCATCTTGCTCTGCTATAAGATCTTTGCTTTGTACTTAAAGTTCCTGGCGACATACAAGGAAAATGTGAGTGGGTGATTTTAGCTAAGAAAGTTCTTGAAGAAATACAAAACATAGCTAATGTTCTCAAAGGTAGTTGTAATGCACAAGATATCGACATGAATGTAGAGTTTGTAGCTTGTTTCGGGTATGCACCAGTGACCTCAGCTGGGGTAGAAATACGTTTTTCACATCTGTAGCATATTCTGTCTGACAGACGGCAGAGTTTAACACCAGATAATTTGAGAAAATGGTGGTAGTTATGAGCAACCAGGCAACTTTGGTCATTTAATGTAGTATATAATTATCATTTTTAACCTTATTTTGGTGGTGGAAATACATGCCTTTTTCGTGCCTTTTTTGTGATTTTATTATGCTTTTTAACCTGCCTATTTCAGATATTTTTAGCGCCTAAACATCCTGGCTCTAATCATCAGACATCATACTTCTGAAGGCAGATAAACTCTGGCACAGCTGTGTATTAGGACTTGGATTCTTGAACAACCACCAGTGTTCCATCACATAGCCCACAAGAGGGGAAGGGGGAAAAATATATTACCATTAATACATATAGTGAAAGGCTTGGATCGAGTGGATGTGGAGAGGATGTTTCCACCAGTGGGAGAGTCTAGGACCAGCGGTCATAGCCTCAGAGAGGGTGGTGAATCTGTGGAATTATTTGCCACAGTAGGCTGTGGAGGCCATGTCAATGGATATTTTAAAGGCAGAGATAGATAGATTCTTGATTAGTGCGGGTGTCAAGAGTTATGGGGAGAAGGCAGGAGAATGGGGTAGGAGGGAGAGATAGATCAGCCATGATTCAAAGGCGAATTAGGCGATGGGCAGAATGGCTCAATTGTGCTCCTATCACTTATGACCTTATGAATGACCACCAAGCCAATATCAAGCAGCTGACTCAGCCACCCATGACATAGTCATTTAGATGCTAATTAATTTAAATCTTATCCAGCACAGCTTGCAGATTCAGAAGGGTGTCGGCCCAAAACGTCACCCATTCCTTCTCTCCAGAAATACTGCCTTTCCCGCTGAGTTACCCCAGCATTTTGTGCCCAACAGATAGCCAAATTAGATTTGAACAATGAACTTGAGGAGTCTATCAAGTCAGTGGTGTTGTTAGTTCGTGCAGAAATGGGTATCTGCTGAAATCCCTGCACTTTAAATACTTGCTTTGCATCTGCTGAAGGGGCTGTCCTACTGTACGAGGTAAGTTAAGAGCTCTCCCAAGTTTAAAAAAAATCAAACTCGTGGTAAGCACATAGAGCTCGGAGCTCGGGACATCTCTTATTGTATTGTGTTCAATTTATTGTCATTATCTCATAAGAGACAAGGAAATGGATTTGCCTTGCAGTCATGTAATATAAAACCAAAATAAATAAATAAATAATTAAGCAAAGAAACGATAAATAGATAGATAGATAGATAGATAGATAAATAAATAAAAGCACAGACAAAGAAGTCCACGACACAACATAACCCCACAGCGGCACCAAAGTTGAGGAAGGTACCATAGTCCAGCCAGCCTCCCCACCGAATCTTCCCAGATGTTCACCCGTGGTCGGGGCCTCCCGAGCACCCGCAGTCGCCGCCACGGGTGGCCCGATGCTCAGGCCCTCTCGCTGGGAACGATGAAACCCCAATGCCGAACCCCGACCATAACGCTAACGGCAGGTACTCAGGGAAACGCGGTAAGCTCGTGAAGACTCGTGAAGAGTTTTCAACATGTTGAAAAATGTCCACGAGAGCCCCGAGTACCTACGAGCGGCTATTACCGTAATTCTCCGAGTTCGGATCGGGGGGAAACGCAGGAGAGCTCTTGAATTAGCTCGTACAGTGGGACAGGCCCTTTTTAGAATTAACCTGTTCTTTTGCCCCAGGTTGTTTAAAGTAGTGTCTCATACCTGGTCCAGGAATAAGTCAATGTCCTGCTGTTTGCCAAAGGCTTGATCTTTGGCATAAGCTCAATGAATGACGAGGTCCTATGCAAACACCACCCACTATGTTTCACATAGACTTTGGTTCCTCCCTGCCTTGTGTCATTCAAATTCCCTTGAAATGAATCCAAGCTATTTGTTTCCCATATAGCAATTGGTTAAATTGCTTTATTGTTATTCAGAAGTCTAGATAGAACCAGGAATGTGAGCTGTAATGGTCTTACAGCTGAGTATTTCAAGGTGAATGAATGAATGAGTTTATTGGCCAAGTATGTGCACATACAAGGAATTTGCCTTGGTGCTCTGCTTGCAAGTAACTACACGACATACAGTAACAATTAAGAATGACACATAAAGCATTAAAAGATTAAGAATAAAACATTATAGTTCAAACATGTGAATTAAATAAAATACCAGAGCAAAAGGAGGCTACAGCTCTGCGTTTAACACAATCATTCCGCAGCAGCTGGTGGAGAAGTTGGAGCTATTGGGGGTTGATGCTGGCACATGTAACTGGGTCCTGAACTTTCTATCACAACGGCAGCAGACAGTCAGGGTGGGCAGTAGGACATCAAAAACCATAGCCGTGAGCACTGGCTCGCCCCAAGGCTGTGTCCTAAGCCCCCTGCTGTTTAGTCTGCTTACACACGACTGTACTGCTAGACTAAATAACAACTTCATCAACAAGTTCGCTGATGACACAACAGTGGTGGGTCTCATCAGTGACAATGATGAGTCGGCGTACAGGATGGAGGTGGAGCTGCTCACAGGATGGTGCAAATCCCACAACCTCATTCTCAACGTGGGAAAAACTAAGGAGATGGTGGTTGACTGAGCTGATGTGGAAAGGGTCAGCAGCGTGAAGTTCCTAGGACTACACCTGTCAGATGACCTGACGTCCACGACCAACACCACAGCACTGGTCAAGAGAGCCCAGCAGCGACTACACCCTCTCCGAAGACTACGTAAAGCAGGTCTCCCCACTACACATTTACGAACTTTTTATAGGGGGACAGTCGAGAGCACATTAACCAACGGCATCACTTCCTGGTTCGGGAGCTGCAAGGCGTACGAACGGCACCAACTTGACAGGATTGTGAAGACCGCTAACAGGATTATTGGTGCTCCACTCCCTTTCTTGCTGGACATATACAGGAAGAGATGTATCAACAGAGCCATCTCCATCATCAAAGACCCCTACCACCCATCGCATCACATATTCTCCATCCTGCCATCTGGGAAGAGGTACAGGAGCATTAGCTGCAAAACCAGCAGGATGCTCCTCGGCTTCTTCCCGCAGGCTATAAGACTGATAAACGGACTTAGCCCCCTGCCAATGTATCGCGCACCAACCACCAACCTGGACACACTGCAGCAGCTGTCGATCGGAACGCCTGTTGATGTTTAGTAGAGAGTAGAGTGTTTAATTTAATTTGTTCATGATATATGTATTTTTATTTCTATTTATTTGTTGTTATTTGTACTGCACACTGAACGGACACTGGTTGAGCAACGTTTTTTTGTTTCCTCTGGGTATGTGAGTACTCAGGAAATGACAATAAAGATATACTGATACTGATACAGACTATTGGTTATTGAGTAGAGCTACTGGTCGTGGAAAAATAGCTGTTTTTATGTCTGGCTTTGGCAGCTTTGACAGTCCGGAGTCGCCTTCCAGAGGGAAGTGATGCAAAGAGTTTGTGGCCAGGGTGAGAGGGGTCAGAGATGATCTTACCTGCTCACTTCCTGGCCCTTGCAGTGTACAGTTCGTCGATGGGGAGAAGGTCGCAGCCAACAACCTTCTCAGCTGATCGGACGATTGGCTGCAGCCTCCGGATGTCGTGCTTGGTGTCGGAGTCAAACCAGGCCATGATGGAGAAGGGGAGGACAGACTCTACGATGGCCGTGTAGAATTGGACCATCATTGGCTGTGGCAGATTTTGCTTACTCAGCTGCTGCAGGAAGTACATTCTCTGTTGTGCCTTTTTGTCCAAAGATCCTATAGCAGAGCAAGATAGGCTACTCCTGCTAAATGCAATGGGCTGACGTGTAGTACGCTATGGAGGGGATCCTGGGCATTTTTCCCCGCCCATTTTAGTAACCTGAGCCTACCTGACCTGACCCGACTCGCAGTGTAATCAATGTTGCAGGGCAACAGTTTGTGTGGGTTAGATTCATAAATCTGTCAGTTCAAACTTCTTGTCAAGAATAAAATTTGATTCTGGTAATTGTCTTTTTTAATGTTTTTTAAATCATTTCTTTTTAAATGGCTCACAAACAGTGTTTGTGTTGATTTTGTAGTAACCGGAACCGACCCGACTCGCAGGGTAATTGACATTGCGGGGGAACTTTTTGTGTGTGATATAGGGTTAGATTCATAATTCTGTTAGTTCATAATTCTGTTAATTCTCGTTAAAGAATAAAATGTTTATAAACACACATACATGAAAATTATATAAATGTATATAATCATATAACACACACAATTATATTTCTTCTGATCCAATAATGAACTTTATTTCAGACTAGACAAGGGACATTAAATAAGAAACATTGTAAACCTCCCCGCAACTTCACACACACTAGGCCTTATCCCCCACCCCGTCACTCCCTTGCCTGCCCCCACACTACAATGTCTCTCCCTCTCCCTGCTGCCCCGCACTCCCTCTCCCGCTGCCCCGGACCCCACACTCCCTCTCCCGCTGCCCCGGACCCCACACTCCCTCTCCCCGCTGCGGATCCAATCTTTGGCCGGAAGCGAGATGGCTGAGCAAGATGGCGGAACAAGATGGCGGGGGCTGGTTGCTAAAATGAGTCATAAAATCACCCATGAATCCGCCCATGAGCGTACTACACATTTGCGTGAGAGTAACCCATCTTGCTCTGCTATAGGATCTTTGTTTTTGACTGCAGAGTCGAAGGTAGCGGAATGTATGTGGTGATCACTGGTTGGCATGGAATCGGTGGGCCGAAGGGCCTGTTTCCACATTGAATCTCTAAAGTCACCCCCCACCCCCCACCTCCCTTTAAAAAAAAAAAAAAAAAAATGGATTATAGAAACTTAATCTGTGCAGTGACTTCCAATATCTGCTCTAGTATCTTGCTCGCGAATCCCTTTTTCACTTCCTACAGTACTTCACAACATTTATTTTCAGTGACCAAAAGTGTGCATGAACAATGTGATCACTATTTTTTAAATGCCCATTGGCCCACTCATTTTTGAGCTGTTAATCAGTTCCTCTTTCTATCTCGCTGTCCTTGTTTGGCATTGTGCTGAGTCAGCCCGAATCATGACTTAAAGATTAGCTCTTGTCTGTTTTCATAGAGTTATACAGTGTGTCCTTCAGCCCAACTTGCCCACACCAGCCACCAGTCCCAGCTACACGAGTCTCACCTGCCTGTGTTTGGTCCATATCCCTCGAAACCTATCCATGTACCTGCTAAACTGTTTCTTAAAGGTTGGGATAGTCCCTGCCTCAACTACTTCCTCAGGCAGCTTGTTCTGAACAACCACCAACCTTTGTGTGAAAAGGGTTACCTCTCAGATTCCTGTTAAATCTTTTCCCCTTCACCTTAAACCTATGTCCTCTGCTCCTCGATTCACCAACTCTGGGCAAGCGACTCTGCGCATCTACCCAATCTATTCACCTCGTGATTTTATACACTTCAATAAGATCACCCCTCATCCTCCTGCGTTCCAAGGCAGAGTCCCAGCCTACCCAACCCTGTAACTCTAGCCCTGGCAACATCTTTGTAAATCTTCTCTGTACCCTTCCCAGCTGGACACCATCTATCCTGTAACATGGTGCCCAGACCTCCTTACTTCTACACGATGCTCTGACTGATGAAGGCCAATGTGTCAAAAGCCTATTTTCACCACCCTATCTACCTGCGACTCCATCTTCAAGGAACCATGCACCTACACTCCTAGATCCCTCTGCTCTACAACACTCCCCAGAGCCCTACCAATGTAGGACCTGCATCATCCTGGCGACAACCAGCAACAGCAGCTATGACAGGAGAAGAATAGCTACGTCAAGCCCACAGTTGCCGAAAGGTTTTGAACATTTCAAAATCCAGCGGTGACCAGAAAAACGTTACGATTCTTTAGGCGACTTGAGGAGACTCCTCACGACCATACAGACGGCACCCCGTGAAGTAGCCAAAGAGATTGCCTAAGTGGGACAAGTGTTCAGTTTTGTTTATTGCCGCGTGTACAGTGAAAAGCTTTTTGTTGTCCAATCTGAGGAAGGACGTTATTGCCATAGAGGGAGTGCAGAGAAGGTTCACCAGACTGATTCCTGGGATGTCAGGACTGTCTTATGAAGAAAGACTGGATAGACTTGGTTTATACTCTCTAGAATTTAGGAGATTGAGAGGGGATCTTATAGAAACTTACAAAATTCTTAAGGGGTTGGACAGGCTAGATGCAGGAAGATTGTTCCCGATGTCGGGGAAGTCCAGGACAAGGGGTCACAGCTTAAGGATAAGGGGGAAATCCTTTAAAACCGAGATGAGAAGAACTTTTTTCACACAGAGAGTGGTGAATCTCTGGAACTCTCTGCCGCAGAGGGTAGTCGAGGCCAGTTCATTGGCTATATTTAAGAGGGAGATAGATGTGGCCCTTGTGGCTAAGGGGATCAGAGGGTATGGATTGAAGGCAGGTACGGGATACTGAGTTGGATGATCAGCCATGATCATATTGAATGGCGGTGCAGGCTCGAAGGGCCGAATGGCCTACTCCTGCACCTAATTTCTATGTTTCTATGTTGTGTGGTAATCAGTTTCCTAGTATATCTTTCCCCTCTCACGTTAAACCCATGTCCTCTGGTTCTTGATTTCATAATTTTTGTAAAAGGGAATGGATCTTTGAAAAACTTCAAATGAGCTCAGCTGAATGCATGGAAACTAGTGTTTAATCATGCACGTTGAGTTTGGTTTATAGTCCCGTATAACATGATACAGTGAAAAGTGTTTTTGTTGCGTGCTAACTAGTCGGCAGAAAGAAAGACGTGCGTATGCAACAGGATGTGGGGGTGTCGTGTTTAATGCATCCTCTGTGGTCTGTGTATGAAGGAACTGCAGATGTAGATGGTTTAAACCGAAGATAGACACAAAAAGCTGGAGTGACTCGGGGGGACAGGCAGCATTCTGGAGAGAAGGAATGGGTGACGTTTTGGGTCGAGGGGTCCAGTTTCCCTTATCCCTAACCCGTCTGAAGAAGGGCCTCGATGCTCTGTGTGGTTTGTTGTTTATTGTGCAAGTGTCCCTTTTGAAATGTAGCTCGACTTGTCCAAGTTTCGGTCGAGCACATCTATTTATCGCACTTTCGTCAAAACCACACGCCTTACGTTTCCATATCAAAATGTGGTTCTAAACCACAGCTAATTGGACGGACAGCAACACAACGAGAAGACCTGTTGCTTTTGGTGACCTGCGATCAATTCTAACCCATGGTAATCTGCAGAGTTTGCGCGTTCTCCGATTGATTGCTTAGAATTCCAGGTGCGCCACTTTCCTCTTGCGAACGACGATGTGAGATTGGCCATGGGTGCATGGTAGAATTTGGGACCAGTTGATGGGAATGTGGTGTGTAGTCAGAGAGTCCGTCATACAATGTGGAAACAGGCCCATCCACCCAACTTGCCCCATCTACGCACGTCCCACCTACCTCCATTTGGCTCGTATCCCTCTAAACCTGTCCTATCCATGTACCTATTTAAATGTCTCAAATGTTGTGATGGTACCTGCCTCAGCTGCCTCCTCCGGCAACTCGTTCCATGAAATTAATGGACTAAAATGAGAGGGTAGACACAAAATGCAGGAGAAACTCAGAGGGTGAGGCAGCATCTATGGAGAGAAGGAATAGGCGACGTTTCGGGTTGAGACCCTTTCCATGAGAACCATGTAACCAGTTGCTGCTTGAAATTGTGGGCCATGGGGCACGTGACTCTGATCCCATCGGAGAAGTAGTAGATTTCTGGAACATCTTAAAGGGGACAGGAGGTTTGGGTGGAATTTCAGATCTTGGTCCTTGCCTTATGAAGACACAACCACCGATAGTGTAGTGTTACATTTTGGAAACTATCAGGCTGCCAGTTGGTGGCATGTGAGTATCCTGACTGTTCCAAGGCTGGAGGAGATGTGCAGGGCGATGGAGATTGGGTGGGGGTAGGATGAGTTTTAATTGGTAAAAACAAAGAACTGTACATGCTGGTTTATACCAAAGCTAGACACATAGTGCTGGAGTAAATTAATAACAATAATAATAATAATAATTTTATTTATAGAGCACTTTAAAAACAAACATAGCTGCAACAAAGTGCTGTACATCACTAATCATTGACAAAAAAAAGTTAATACACATCAAAAATAACAATCAAAAGAAATAGTAGGAAAAGACAAATAAAGAAACATCAAAAACACCACAAACAGAAGCAAAGCCTCAGGCATGGTCAAAAGCCAGGGAGTACAAATGTGTTTTAACACTGGATTTGAAGATGGACAGAAAGGGGGCCTGTCTGATGTGCAACGGCAGGGTGTTCCAGAGTGCCGGAGCAGCAACAGAGAAGGCTCTATCCCCTCTGAGCCTCCGACTAGACCTCGGTACCTCCAGGAGCAGCTGACCAGCTGACCTGAGGCACCGGGCAGGAGCGTATGGGTGGAGCAGCTCAGAGAGGTAAGGTGGGCGAGATTTAAAAACAGATTTAATGGGTCAGGCAGCATCTCCGGAGAAAAAGGATAGGTGATATTTTGGGTTGGGACCCTTCTTCAGACTATTTCGAAGAAGTCTGAAGAAAGGTTCTGACCCAAAACGTCACCTACCCCTTTTCTCCAGAGATGCTACCTGACCTGCAGAGTTACTCCAGCAAGTTGTCTATCTTTGAGTTTTAATTAGGAGGGTCATCAAGTTCACAAATTCAAGGGCAACATTGAAAAGGGCGTACATTGTCCATGGACAGAACAAGAGGTTGATCAATGCTGTGCAGGAAAGTTAGATCAAGGTTGGACTCAAAATGCTGGAGTAACACAGTAGGTCAGGTAATATCTAGTAAATCTCCTCTTTGCTCTCTCTATTTTGTTGACATCCTTCCTATAAATTGGCGACCAAAACTGCACACCATACTCCAGAATTGGCCTCACCAATGCCTTGTACAATTTTAACATTACATCCAAACTTCTATCCAGGCTTTTTAAGTTATTGGGATGATCCTCGAGCCTTATTTCACTCTTGTGTTGGCTATCATCGGGATCTGTGAGCAGTCTTTCTTGGATTTAATTAAAAATATGTTAAAGCAGCAAGCAGGTTTTGCTGATTCAGCAGAGCTCTGGAAATCTGCATGACGCAAGGTCATCGCCGATGACATGCTTTGCTGCTGATCTGTACAGAGAGCGAGGTGATACTGACGGATACAATCGATTATTGCAGGACTGAAATGGAGCCCTCCTTGTGTTTTGTCTCTTGCAAATTTATTTTAAATTCAGGCTGATATTTGGGGTTGCTATGTCATGTATCAGCACCTTGGTGCAGTGAACTAGTGTGACCATCACTCCCTCTTCTCCCCTCTCCCGTCATGCAAAAGGTACAGAAGTGTGAAAACACACACCTCCAGGTTCGCGGACAGTTTCTTCCCAGCTGTTATCAGGCAACTGAACCATCCTACCAACAACTGGAGAGCAGTCCTGAACTACTATCTATCTCATTGGAGACCCTCAGGCGATCTTTAATGGGCTTTATCTTGCACTAAATTTTATTAGCATTACCCTGCATATACTGTCGGTGACTCGATTGTAATGATGATAGTCTTTCCACTGACTGGCTAACACACAACAAACGCTTTTCACTGTACATGTGTATTGTATTGTATTGTATTCAAATTTATTGTCATTGTCTCAATTGAGACAACGAAATGAATTTCCCTTACAGGCAGTATCATAAAAAAATCACAAAAAAATAAATAAAAAAAATACTAAAAGAAACGATAAAACAAATCAATTCTTCAACCACCCTATCAGCCAGGGGTTGGAGTCATAGAGCATGGAAACAGGCCCTTCGGCCCGGGGAGACGATGTTTCCAGTCCGAGCGGTGGACATGTCGGTGGCCCCAATCCTAGAGACGGGACTCGACCGGCGAGCCCTAGTGGTGGGTGACTCCATTGCCCGAGGAGCGGACAGGAGATTCTGTGGCGGCAGACGAGATGCGAGGCTGGTCTGTTGCCTCCCTGGTGCCTGGGTTCAGGATGTCACAAGCCAAATTCAGAACATCCTCGAGAGAGAGAGAGAGAGAGAAGGTGAACAGCCGGCAGTAGTCGTGCACGTAGGCACAAACGACATCGGGAAGAAGAGGAAGGAGGTTCTCCAACATGAGTTCAGAGAGTGGGGAATAAGACTGAAATGCCGGACTTCTAGGGTGGTTATCTCTGGATTGCTTCCAGTACCTCGTGCTAGTGAGGACAGGAACAGGGAGATAGGGGATCTGAATGTGTGGCTGAGGGGCTGGAGAAGGGAGCAAGGATTTAGATTTATAGACCACTGGGATCTCTTCTGGGGTAGGGGTGACCTGTACAAAAGGGACTGGTTACACCTTAACTGGAGGGGG
Source organism: Leucoraja erinaceus (assembly GCF_028641065.1). Lineage (NCBI taxonomy): Eukaryota > Metazoa > Chordata > Chondrichthyes > Rajiformes > Rajidae > Leucoraja > Leucoraja erinaceus. The sequence continues at coordinate 75,775,344 of NC_073383.1, read as the reverse complement.
ACCGACATTCTGGCAGGCAGGTTTGCCAGGGCTACACGTGTGGGTTTAAACTAAATAGTGGGGGGGAGAGGGATTGACAGATTTGTTGATTCTGGATTTGTACATATTTTTTCTCATTGGCTGACTGTGTTTGGTTCTGGTATACCGGTATCTGTTCATCATTAGTTGTTCATAAGTAAGTGAAATAACATTGTTATGTGCTATTAAAGTTGCCGGAGGTAAACGGGACGAAACGGGTTGGGAATCCCTGCTCTAAAGTCTAAAGGTCTAGTGCATTAAAGGGTGTAGCAAGCTTTACCGCTGGAGAGACGTCTGTCTATCACCAGCTTTAACCCTCGTTTCCCTTATCTCTAACCAGTCTGAAGAAAGTGTTCGCCCCGAAACATCACCCATTCCTTCTCTCCAGAGATGCTGCCTGTCCCGCTGACTTACTCCAGCATTTTATGTCAAATTTTTAGTTTTACAACCATTAACTGGAATAAATATCTCTGCTTGTTTTCAACCCAAATACACTCGACAGTTGCTTACCCACTGCCTGAACCAGTCGAGGCATTGTTGCGATAACTACAAGGATGTTGCAGCTGCCTTCGTGCTAAATCAGTCTGTTCAGTATCTGATGCGCTTCCTGTTTGGTTTTTGTTTGACAGTTTCTTTTGTGGTCCATTGGCCAAATCTTAATTCGACCCAGTGGCACGAACACTTCCTATCTCAATGCTGCGTAAATGTTCACAAATAAATCTCCTACTTTCCATTGTTCCCATTGATAGGGGAGTCCAGAACCAGGGGCCGCAGTCCAAGAATAAAGGGGAGGCCATTTAACACTGAGATGAGAAAAAACTCTTTCACGGTGGCGCAGCGGCAGTGTTGCTGCCTTGCAGTGAATGCATCGCCGGAGACCCGGGTTCGATCCCGACTACGGGTGCTGTCTGGACGGAGTTTGTACGTTCTCCCCGTGACCTGCGTGGGTTTTCCCCCGAGATCTTCGGTTTCTTTGGCTGGTCGGCACGGATTTGGTGGGCCGAAGGGCCTGTTTCCGCGCTGTATCTCTAAACTAAAGTAAACCCAGGGAGTTGTGAAATTGTGGAATTCTTTGGCACAGATGGCAGTGGAGGCCAATTCATTGGATGAATTTAAAAGGGTTAGATAGAGCTCTAGGGCTAGCGGAATCAAAGGATATGGGGAGAAGGCAGGCACGGGTTACTGATTGTGGATGATCAACCATGATCACAATGAATGGTGGTGCAGGCTTGAAGGGCCGAATGGCCTCCTCCTCCTACACCTATTTTCTATGTTTTAGTATATGGACCTGGCACATAGCCTTAATATTTATGTCATTCACGGAGGAACAGCACCTCCTATTTTGCTTGGGCAGTTTACAATCCAGCGGTATGAATATTAATTTCTCTAACTTCAAGTAACCCTTGCTTTCCCTCTCTCTCTCTCTCCATCCCTCCCCCTCCTTAGTTATTGTACTAGTTTCACTGTCGCCCTGTTCAGTTTCATTGTCTTTAACTCGTTTTCACCTAACCCACAGCTAACAATGACCTGTTAATTTTATCACCATTACTTTTTTGCATATCTTTCATTCATATCTCTCTATATCACCGTCTGTATCTCTCGTTTCCCTTTCCCTTGATTCTTAGTCTGAGTCTGAAGGAGGGTCTCGACCTAATACATCACCCATTCCTACTTTTGAGAGATGCTGCCCGACCTGATGAGTCACCCCAGCTTTTTTGCGTCTATCTTTGGTGTAAACCGCCATCTGCAGCTCCTCGCTACTCATTTACGGTTGTACAGGTGGCACAGCGATTGAGTTGCTGCCTTACAGCGCCAGAGACTCGGGTTCAATCCTGGCTACGGGTGCTGTCTATACGGAGTTTGTACGTTCTCCCCGTGACCTGCTTGGGTTTTGTCCGGGATCGTAGGTTTCCTCCCACACTCAAATCATACAGGTTGGTAAGTTAATTGGCTTGGTATAAATGTAAATTGTCCCGAGTGAGCGTGGGATAGTGTCAGGGTGTAGGGATTGCTGGTTGGTTCAGACTCGGTGGGCCGAAGGGCCTGTTTCCGCGCTGTATCTCTACAGACAACTAAACTTAAAAAAAGTAGTAGTGGCCTTGATATGACCTGCGAAAACTTGTGTTGAAAGTTTGAAGTGAAAGCCAATGCAGAAAATACACTGGAGGTCATCAACCTGAAAAATTAATTATATCTCCCTCCATAGATGCTGCTTGACCTGTTTGGAGTTTTAGAAGGATGAGTGGTGGGAATCTCATTGAAACTTAGTGAATAGTGAAAGCCCTGAATGTGGAGTGTATATTTCCACTTGTGGAAGAGTCTAGGACCAGAGGCCACAGCCTCAGAATAAAAGGAAGTACTTTAGAAAGGAGATGTGTAGACATTTCCTTGGTCAGAGGGTGGTGAATCTGTGGAATTCATTGCCACAAACGTCTGTGGAGGCCAAGTCAATGGATAGTTTTAAGGCGGAGATTGATAGATTCTTGATTAGTGATGCCCCTGTCCCACTTAGGAAACCTGAACGGAAACCTCTGGAGACTTTGCGCCCCACCCAAGGTTTCCGTGTGGTTCCCGGAGGTCTCCCTACCTGCTTTCGCTACCTGCAACCTCCGGCAACCACCTGCAACCTCCGGGAACTGCACGGAAAACTTGGGTGGGGTGCAAAGTCTCCAGAGGTTTCCGTAAGGGTGTCAGCGGATATGGAGCGAAGGCAGGAGAATTGGATTGAGAGGGAAAGATAGATCAGCCATGATTGAATGGTGGAGTGGACATAATGGGCTGCATGGCTTAATTCTACTCCAATCACGTATGTCCTTGTGTCCTGCATTTTCCGCAGGTTACACTGTTGGCTTTGACTATATTTTCCTCGGCTTTTAGCTGTCAGGTGTGTACATTAATATTTCGTCTCCATTGATATGAATTGACTGCTGCTTTGACTCACCTGAACATGTTCGATCCTCCCACCCCCCCCCCCCCCCCCCCCCCCCTCACCCCCCCCATTCTTCTCGTGCATCTCATTTTACTCTCCTTTATGATTCGCAGGTCCTTCAAAAGTTGGGCAAGGCTGATGAGACGAAAGATGAACAATTTGAGCAGTGCGTGCAGAACTTCAATCGGCAACTGGTAAGTGGTGGTGAATTAAATTTCAGGTTAATCTTGATGGTGACCCTGAATGATTCTCATTCCCTATATAATTTTGTGGATGGTCCAAAAATGATTCAATATAATCATTCGGGGATTGTTGCAGTCAGTTTCCTTCTGCAGCGAGTCTGTTCAGAGATACAGCCCTCTATGGCGCCCGTCCACACTACATCTGTTATCCTGTTGATTCCGGTTCTTTTACCCACCCAGTCTGGGTCAGTAAAGCACTGATTCGTAAACTGCCTAGTCCAAACCCTTTATTCACCTTGGGGCCGATTTCTGATTCACTCACTCGAGCCCTCAGCGGCCTGGCGGAGATAGAACAGTGAAGAAAGACGACACGCGCCAACCAACCGATCACCTATTTATACAGTGGCAGGAAAGTACAGCGGGAGGCAACACTTTTAGCCCCATTACAGATACATAATAATAATAATAATAATAATAATAATAATCTTTATTTATAAAGCGCTTTTAGACAACATCAGTTACCACAAAGTGCTGTACATGGGAAATCAACAAAAAGTTATTACAAACTACTAAAACCATTAAGACGACAGGACTATAAAAACAGTAAAAAATTAAAAGACATTAAAAGCACTAAAACAGGAACAATGTCTCAGCCAGTGTCGAAAGCCAGTGAATAAAAGTGAGATTTTAGGGAGGATTTAAAGATGGACAGTGAAGGGGCCTGTCTGATCTGCAGCGGCAAGGTGTTCCAGAGTGCCGGGGCAGCAACAGAAAAGGCTCTATCAGTAGCAATGTTGCGATATTTTGAGATTTTAAAAATCAAGTCAGTAATTTATCCCATCAGATAAAGCATAAAAATAAGTTACACCTAATTCACTTTCATATTTTCAGTATTAAAAAAGTTATGGCCATTTTCATACTCGGAAATAAGCATCTTCGTTCCCTATTGCTTTTTCATTGACTGAACACAAAAGCTGTGATCGAGGACAGTCTAAAGCCTATAACTTTATTAAAAAATTAAGAGAATTGAAAGAAATTTTCAGTTATAGATTGAAGCATTCTGAAACAAATATGAAACTATCATATTTGGTTCTGAATGCGGGACAGGCAGCATCTCTGGAGAGAAGGAATGGGTGATGTTTCGAATAGAGCGCCTTCTTCAGACCAGTCTGAAGAAGGGTCTTGACCTGAAACGACACCCATTCCATCACTCCAGAGATGCTGCCTGTCCCGCTGAGTTACTCCAGCACTTTGTGTCTGTCTTCAGTGTAAACCCGCATCTGCAGTTCCTTCCTACACAAGTGGTTAATCTATCTTAGGTTTAAAACAGCAGTTCCTTCCTACACTATCCTAAACACACGCACACACACACACACACACACACACACACACACACACACACACACACACACACACACACACACACACACACACACACACACACACACACACACACACACACACACACACACGGGACAATTTACAATTATACCAAAGCCAGTTAACCTACAAACCCTGATATGTTTGGAATGTGGGAGCAAACCGTAGGTCACGGGGAGGACGACAGATAACCACACACAGTCAGGATGGAACCCGGGTCCCTGGCGCTGTAAGACTGCAACTTTAGTGCTCCGCCACCATTGTGGGGAGGACATTGTGAGAATTTGAACTCTTGTGGACCGGCATCTGGCTATTTGTTTAATGTGCAATTTTACAGAGTGCTATTACAGCAATTAGAAATATTGTAGTTGGACAAATGTACATTTCGTTTTCTTTCTCATAGACTGAGGGATCTAAACTGCAGAAGGATCTACGGACGTACCTGACTTCTGTGAAAGGTTAGAGCTTTTGTACCCTCCATCCATTAATGAGAATTATTACAGGAAAGAGTGGGTTAACATATGATGAGCATTGGTCTGCCCTGGGCCTGTACTCACTGGAGTTTAGGATAAGGGGGGAGGAGGGGGGGGGGGGGAGAATCTCGTTAAAACATTGAATAGTGAAAGGCCTGGATAGAGTGGATGTGGAGAGGATGTTTCCACTAGTGGGAGAGTCTAGGACAAGAGATCATAGCCTCAGAATAAAAGGATGTTCTTTTAGAAAGGAGATGAGGAGGAATTTATTTTGTCAGCCATGATCATATTGAATGGCGGTGCAGGCTCGAAGGGCCGAATGGCCTCCTCCTGCACCTATTTTCTATGTCGGTGGTGAATCTGTGGAATTCATTGCCACAGAAGGCTGTGGAGGCCAAGTCAATGGATATATTTAAGACCGAGTTAGATTCTTGATTAGTGTGGGTGTCAGGGGTTATGGAGAGAAGGCACGCATATGGGGTTAAAAGGGAAAGATAGATCATCCATGATTGAATGCGGAGAAGACTTGATGGGCTGAATGGCCCAATTCTGCTCCTATCACTTATGAACGTGGTGTCCTGCAAAGTATAATCTGAGAAGCTGCCTGGAGTTGATTTTACTGGCTAAGAACATTTAGATAATTTCATTGTGTGAATGTGATATCAAGATCCCTTTTTTTTTACACAAGACCTTTAGACTTTAGAGATACAGGGCGGAAACACGCCCTTCGTTCCACTGAGTCCACGCTGAACCAGTGATCACCACCCTACACTAATCAACACACACTTGGGACAATTTCACAACAGTTTACCAAAGCAAATTAACCTACAAACCTGTACGTTTTGGAGTGTGGGAGGAAACCGGAGCATCCGGAGAAAACCCACACAGGTCACGGGGAGAATGTAGAAACTCAGTAAAAACAGCCCCCGTACTCAGGATTGAACCTGGATCTCTGGCGCTGGAAGGCAACAACTCGACAGTTGCACCACCGTGCCGCCCCAATATTTACCGATTTTTGTTTGTCTGTTCATGGTAACTGCAAAAGCATGTAGGTTTACAAGGTTAATTCCCGGGATGGCGGGGCTGTCAAATGCTGAGAGAATGGAGCGGCTGGGCTTGTATACTCTGGTGTTAAGAAGGATGAGAGGATATCTTATTGAAAAGTATAAGATTATTAAGGGTTTGGACATGCTAGAGGCAGGAAACATGTTCCCGATGTTGGGGGAGTCCAGAACCAGGGGCCACACAGTTTAAGAATAAGGGGTAGGCCATTTAAAACGGAGACGAGGAAATACTTTTTCTCACAGAGAGTTGCGAGTCTGTGGGATTCTCTGCCTCAGAGGGCGGTGGAGGATGGTTCTCTGGATACTTTCAAGAGAGCTAGATGGGGCTCTTAAAGATAGCAGAGTCAGGGGATATGGGGAGAAGGCAGGAACGGGGTACTGATTGGGGATGTTCAGCCATGATCACGTTGAATGGCGGTGCTGGCCTGAAGGGCCTAATGGCCTACTCCTGCACCTATTGTCTATTGATGTGGGTTGATTTTTGTTTTTTAAGCTATGCATGAAGCCACCAAGAAGTTGTCTGAATTGCTGGAGGAGATATACGAGCCGGACTGGGTTGGCAAGGAAACAGTGCACAGCATCTCAGAGGTCAGTCTTTGAATGCCCGAATGCTGCTTATTTTTCCACCCACACACGACTGCTAAAGAGTCAGTTTGCCACGGCTGTCTCGCCTTCCATTTTGTAGCAAGTCCAATATTAGTGGAACAATGCATATGAAGAACTTAACTAGCGTGTATTTAAAAAAAAAAAAAAAAAACAATAATACTGCAAAAAGACAATATCTAATTGCGGATAGACACAAAATGCTGGAGTAGCTCAGCGGGACAGGCACCATCTCTGGGTAGAAAGAATTCCCTTTCCTTCTCTCCAGAGATGCTGCCTGTTATTGTGTCTTATCTTTGGTGTAAGCCAGCATCTGCAGTTCCTTGTGTAAGAAAGAACTGCAGATGCTGGATTAAATCGAAGGAAGACACAAAATGCTGGAGTCACTCAAGCGGGACAGGCAGCATCTCTGGAGAGAAGGAATGGGTGACGTTTCGGGTCTGAAGAAGGGTCTTGACCCGAAACGTCACCCATTCCTTCTCTCCAGAGATGCTGCCTGTCCTGCTGAGTGACTCCAGCATTTTGTGTCTAACTGCAGTTCCTTCCTACACATCTAGGTAAGTAAGTTTTTATTGGCCAAGTATTCACATACAAGGAATTTGCCTTGGTGCTCCGCACACAAGTAACAACATGACACCAGACCACATCAGCTGGTCTCCTCTCCATCCACAAGTCCAACCTCCGCAGTTTTGGGGACAGAGCCTTTTCCAGGGCAGCTCCCAGGCTCTGGAACTCCCTCCCCCAACTGATCCGCAATTCCGTGTCCCTCACCATCTTCCAGTCCCGCCACAAGACCCATCTCTTCACCTCTGCCTATCCTTAGCCCCACGTGCCGTCCCTTTTCATCTGTGCATTAATTGCCTCAAACTGTGTTTTGTATTGAATTCTGTATTTACTTTGTGTACTAGTCATGTCTCTACTATTTATTTCATTCCCCTACATGTTTTTCCTCTACCTGCTAAATTTTTGTAAGGTGTCCTTGAGACTCTTGAAAGGCGCCCATAAATAAAATGTATTATTATTATCTAGTGACATTTATGAATGACTCAGAAAACACTAAACATTAATAATAATAAAACATTAATGATAAAACACCATTGATCCAGCATGTGAACCAACAAAATACCAGATCAAAGGGAGGCTACAGATTTTTGGCTGTTGAGTAGAGTAACTACTCGTGGATACAAACTGTTTTTATGTCTGGCTGTGGCAGCTTTGACAGTCCGGAGTCGCCTTCCAGAAGGAAGTGATTCAAAGAGTTTGTGGCCAGGGTGAGAGGGGTCAGAGATGATCTTGCCCGCTCGCTTCCTGGCGCGGCCAAGATGGCGGATATTCCGTTTGTGCCTTATGTAGTGTTAAGAGACCAAATTATGGCTGACCAGGTGAATGTTGTAATTGATGCACCACCGTGCTGCTTTAACTTGTCATGTAGGTTTGGTCGGACACCAATCTTTGCCTTTACAGATGGGTAATTCAGCCTTCACAATGGCCCTGTGGTGATTATATCTTCATTTACTTGATTAGATCTTGACTTGGGTGGTGAATCTGTGGAATTCGTTGCTGCAGAATACTGTGGAGACCAAGTTTAGAGATACAGCGGGGAAACAGGCCCACCGGGACTGCGCCGACCAGCGATCCCAGCACATTAAAACTATCCTACACACATTAGGGACAATTTTTTACATTTACCAGGCCAATTAACCTACATACCTGTATGTCTTTGGAGTGTGGGGGGAAACCGAAGATCTCGGAGAAAACCCACGCAGGTCACGGGGAGAACGTACAAGTTCTGTACGGACAGCACCCGTATTTAGGATCGAACCCGGGTCTCTGGCGAGGCATTTGCTACAAGGCTGCAACTCTACCGTTGCGCCACCCTTAGTCAATGGATTTTTTTTTACTGCGAAAGAGTCAGTTTGCAATGACTGACTTGCCTTCTATTTTGTAGCAAGTCCAATATTAGTGAAACAATACAGATCAAGATCTTGACTGGCTGAGGGAGACCAACCAAACTTATTCCATTCTGACGGTTCCCGTTTCCTAGCAAGTCCCGGCCTCATTTTGAAAGACCAAGATCCGACTTGAAGACTTTTTCTAAATTAGTTTCTGCAACCAAGGGTAAATCAAAGGGGAAGTAGCACTTTCTAAACAACCATTTTAGGGGATGGTGCCCAGATTTGTCATGTTAGTGCTTTGCAGATAGTGAAGATGGTTTATGAAAGATTGCAGCAGGATCTGCATCGATTGGCCAGGTGGGCAGAGGAATGGTTGATGGAATTTAATTCAAAGTGCAAGTTTAGGATGTTGAACAAGGGCAGGACCTACACAGTAAATGGGAGGCCACTGGATAGTGTTGTGGAGCAGAGGGTTCTAGGAGTACATGTGCATGGTCCTTTGAAGGTTGAATCACAGGTAGATAAGGTGGTCAAAAAGGCTTTTGGCACTTTGGCCTTCATCAGTCACTCTATTGAGTATAGAAGTTGGGAGGTCATGTTGCAGTTGTATAAGATGTTGGTGAGACTGCATTTACAATATTATGTTCATTTCTGGGCACCATGTTATAGGAAAGATATTGTCAAGCTTGAAAGGGCTCAGAAAAGATTTACGAGGATGTTGCCAGGACTAGTGGGTGTGAGCTATAGGGAGAGGTTCCCTCCAAGCTGGTTACCAAGTTCATAGATCTGGGTCTCTGCGCATCCCTCTGCAATTGGATCCTCGACTTCCTCATCCACAGCCAACAGTCTGTGTTGGTGGAAAAGTGTCAGCCTCGATAACAATCAGCACGGGAGCACCTCAAGGCTGTATGCTCAACCACCTGCTGTACTCGCTCTATACTCATGACTGTGTAGCTGGACATAGTGCGAACTTCATCATCAAGTTTGCCGACGACACCACTGTTGTGGGACGTATCACTGATGGGGACGAGTCGGAGTGTAGAAGTGAGATTGACCGATTGACCAAGTGGTGCCAGCACAACAACCTGGTTCTCAACACCAGCAAAACCAAAGAACTGATTGTGGACTTTGGAAGGGGTAGGATAGGGACCCACAATCCCGTTTATATCAACGATGGTGGAAAGGGTCAAGAACTTCAAATTCCTGGGCGTGCATATTTCCGAAGATCTTTCCTGGTCCCAGCACACTAACACATTGATAGAAACATAGAAACATAGAAATTAGGTGCAGGAGTAGGCCATTCGGCCCTTCGAGCCTGCACCGCCATTCAATATGATCACGGCTGATCATCCAACTCAGTATCCCGTACCTGCCTTCTCTCCATACTCCCTGATCCCCTTAGCCACAAGGGCCACATCTAACTCCCTCTTAAATATAGCCAATGAACTGGCCTCAACTACCCTATGTGGCAGAGAGTTCCAGAGATTCACCACTCTCTGTGTGTAAAAAGTTCTTCTCATCTCGGTTTTAAAGGATTTGCCCCTTATCCTTAAGCTGTGACCCCTTGTCCTGGACTTCCCTAACATCGGGAACAATCTTCCTACATCTAGCCTGTCCAACCCCTTAAGAATTGTGTAAGTTTCTATAAGATCCCCTCTCAATCTCCTAAATTCTAGAGAGTATAAACCAAGTCTATCCAGTCTTTCTTCATAAGACAGTCCTGACATCCCAGGAATCAGTCTGGTGAACCGTCTCTGCACTCCCTCTATGGCAATAATGTCCTTCCTCAATAATGTCCTTGATAAAGACGGCACATCTTCTTCCTTTGAAGATTACGGAGAGTCGATACGTCAAGGGGGACTCTCTCGAACTTCTACAGGTGCACAGAAGGGAACATTCAGACTGGCTGCATCGTGGCTTGGTTCAGCAACTTGAACGTCCAGGAGCGGAAAAGAATGCAGAAAGTTGTTACCACTGCCCAGTGCATCATCGGCTCTGACCTCCCCACCATCGAAGGGATCTATCGCAGTCGCTGCCTCAAAAAGCTAGCCTCATCAAAGACCCACACCATCCTGGCCACACACTCATCTCTCCGTTGCCATCGGGAAGAAGGTACAGGAGCTTGAAATCTGGAACATCTAGGTTCAGGAACAGACTCTTCCCCACAGCCAGCAGGCTAATAAAACAAAACATCAAACAAACTCTGAACAATAACAGTCTATTACTATTGCACTTTATCTGATTATTTATTGTGTACATATATGGTCTATGGTATATAGACACACTTGAATAGGCTGTGTGTCTATCCCATGGAGTGCAGGAGGATGAGGGGAGACCTTGTAAAGGAATAGATTGTGTAGATGCACAGTCTTTTGCCCAGAGTAGGGGAATCGAGGACCAGAGGTTCTCGGGTTCAAGGTGAAGGGGAAAAGATTTAATAGGAATCTGACGGATAACTTTTTCACACTAAGGGTGGTGAGTGCATGGAACAAGCTGCCAGGGGAGGTAGTTGAGGCTGGCACTATCCCATCGTTGAAGAAACAGTTATACTGGTACATGGATAGGATAGGTTTGGAGGGATATGGACCAAGCGCAGGCAAGTGAGACTGGTATAGCTGGGACATTTTTGGCCGGTGTGGGGGAGTTAGGCCGAAGGCCTGTTTCCGCATTGCATCACTCTATGACTTTATTTTTAGTGTGTTGCAGGTTTTTCGGAGGTGGGATGGGGGTCAAAACTATTAGCTGTTGGGTGTAATTTTCAAGAGATGATTTTATTATAGTTTAATCCTCGTATTTTAATTATATTTTAATATTTCACTTGATGGGACGCAAAGGTGGTATTTCTTTACACTTGCTCTTCTGAGCTAGGGGCAATAGTCTCCATTGGTCAGCTACTTGGATTGGATATGCGGAAAAACACCATTGAGAGAACTGGATCTTTGGAATCCACCACCCCCGGGCCAACTGAGTGCACATATTGAAGATGAGCATATATCAATGGTTGCTAAATGGAGTGGAAACAGGTGTTAAATGGCCTTGTGGTTTGATCCTGATATTGACTTTGTCACATCCTATCATTTTGATATTTGATGTTTCTCTTCTGCAATGATCCTCTCTTCCAGAGTGCCGACCTTCTCTGGACCGATTATCATCAGAAGCTGGTGGATCAAGCTCTTCTGACGTTGGACACTTATCTTGGCCAGTTTCCAGATATCAAAGTGAGTCATTCCATTTCTCCTTCTGCTTTGGACTTTCATTTGTCATTTGCTTTCAACTTTGAAAATGACTAAAATCTCACATCTCACACAATCCTGACCACTATATATTTTTTTTACTGTACATTCGTTTTTTTTTGAGGAGCAACTAAACTTATGGGGAATAAAATTATGAAAAGATGGACTTAATGCGAGCCTCCTGTCAAGGACAAGTTGGATTGGGGAAAGAATGGGTGGGGGTTTAGTTTATTGTTTCGGGAATGATGAGCTGATTTTAGTTTGGAGATATGGCGGTGAAACAGGCCCTTCGGCCCACTGAGTCTGCACCGACCAGCGAATTATTGGCCAGTCTACATTCTACACAGTCTACGCGTCCTTTCCATTTAACAAGAAGTACACTTACTGACAGACCTGACACCTACTTGTTCTTGGTTCTTTGTTCCTCCAAAATATTCCAACTGGAATTTAAACTGGAGGTGGTGAAGGGAGGGATTAATCCAGAAAGGGTAATAAAGAACACACACTATAGAATTTAACATAAAACATTCCCACACAGCAGAATCAAAGTTTCCCACTGTGTGGGAAGGCACCAAAGTCAGTCTCTTCCTCCACTGTTCCTCGTGGTCAGGGCCTCCCCAAGCCCTCCGCAGTTGCAGCTACGGGCGGCCCGATGTCCAGGACCGCTCGCCGGGGTTCCATAGTGATGGCAACTCTTCCTGCAAGTCGATTTTAATTTCTTCAAATACCTTCTGGTCTTTTAAAAATTCTTCATCTGCCGTTATCAGAAAGGTTTGAAGAATAGTTGGTGCTTTGTTGACAATTGAAACTGTGAAATCGGAGCACTGAACAAATCTTCACAAGTTATAAGAGTAGAATTAGGCCATTTGGCCCATCGAGTGTGCTCCGCCATTCAAATCATGGCTGACCTCTGCCTTCCTAATCCCATTTTCCTGCCTTCTCCCCATAAGCCTTGACGCTGTTCTAATCCCACGCTCAACCACGGCGAGAACGTGCAAACTCCGTACAGTCATGCACTGGATCGTGGATCATACCCGTGTCTCTGGCTCTACAGATCTACTGCTCTGCCAGTGTACCGCCCAAGATGCCAGGGTTTTTGGACAAGAAACCAGAAATGCAGACCAAGGGGAGGAGGGTTTGCCTGCCTTGGATTACCAACAGGATGGGTTTTGGAGGCTGGAGTTCTGTGGGTGTCATTTTTTTTACAATTAACGTTATCCATTAGTTCTAGAACAGTTTGGAGATGTCATGATGACTCTGTACTGACACAGATCTTCTCTGTTAGCAATCCTGGTTTTGTGCTGCAAATAACTTTGGGTCGACAAAATACAGGTCCACCACCAATGTTCTGGCAACTGGTGGTCTGGCCCCTCCATTAAGGTCATAAGGGATAGGAGCGGAAGTAGGGCATTCGGCTTGTCAAGTCTACTCCACCATTCAATCGTGGCTGATCTATCTCTCCCTCCGAACCCCATTCTCCTGCCTTCTCCCCATAACCACCGACACCCGTATCAATCAAGAATCTATTCAGATTCAGATTCAATTTTAATTGTCATTGTCAGTGTACAGTACAGAGACAACAAAATGCATTTAGCATCTCCCTTGAAGAGCGACTATCTATCTCTCCCTTAAAAGTATCCACTGACTTGGCCTCCAAAGAATTCCACAGATTCACCACCCTCTGACTAAAGACATTTCTCCTCATCTCCTTCCTAAAAGAACGTTCTTTAATTCTGAAGCTGTGACCTCTAGTCCTAAACACTTCCGTTAATACAGAGGAAACATAAGAGAGCACGCTGAGATCACCTCCCCCTCCCTTCCCCCTCGGAAGTCTCCGTACAGGCAAGCAATCGCAGACAGGATCAAACCCGGGTCCCCTGGCGCTGTCAGGCAGCGACTCTACCGCTACGCCACCGTGCGGCCAATCTTGTGTCGTTTCCTTTCCCAGCAAAACATTTGTCACTGCCCGCTTTCTTTTGCAGACTCGCATAGCAAAGCGTGGGAGGAAGCTTGTCGATTACGATAGTGCCAGACATCATTACGAATCTCTCCAAGGTGCAAAGAAGAAAGATGATGGAAAAATCGCCAAGGTATTGTTACTGTACATGAATAATAATAATAATAATAATATCTTTTATTGTCATTGCACATAAGCGCAACGAGATTTGGTTTGCAGCTTCCATCCGATGTCAAATCCGAACTTAAATAACTAATAACATTTAGATTTAGTTACCCCGAGAACATGGTTTGTGAAAAGAACATTACAACAGTAAAATAGTCAAAACAGTTCAAACAGACTAAAGTGCAGATGTGTCTGTGCGACGTGACCATCCGAGGGAGACAGTCCATGGGGGTGGGGGGCATTCAGCAGGGCCAGACTGTGTAAAAAAATAAATAAAAGTCAGTTATAATCCAAACTTTTTTGGAAGTGCCATTTTGACAACTCTGCAGTTTTTTTGCTCCCCTTTCAGCAATTTACCCAACTTTTGAATCTTTTCACGACTGAATCTGATTCTCCCCACCCTTTCAGTGCTGCACCCCAGATTTTTACCTACTTATTTTTAAATAATTATTTCCACCTTTCTGCCAGGTTCTGCTCCCTGTAGCTTTGCAGAAGAAATTGTTTATTTCCATTCCCCCCCACCCCCCACGTTAATTGGCACTGCAGCACAATGCTTGGTCACCTTGACAATATTTGCAGACTGGTCTCAACAAGTGGTTAACCTCAGACAGACACAAATTGATCGAGTAACTCCGTGGGACAGTCCGCATCTCTGGAGAGAAGGAATGGGTGATGTTTTGGGTCAAGACCCTCCTTCTAGTCGGAAGAAGCTGAAGAAAGGTCATTCCCACACTGATCTTTCCATCCTGAGCTTCCTCCATTGTCAGAGGGAGGCCCAATGCAAATTGGAGGAACAGCACCTCAAATTTTGCTTGGGCAGCTTACACCCCAGTGGTATGAATATCGACTTCTCTCGCTTCAAGCAACCATTGCTTTCCCTTCCCCTTCCCAATTCTCAGACCAGTCTGACTTTCCCCCTGATCACAGACACTAAATGTTGGAGTCACTCAGCGGGACAGGCAGTATCTCTGGAGAGAAGGAATGGGTGACGTTTCGTGTCGAGACCCTTCTTCAGACCGGCCCCCCTGATTAAATTTTATCTCTGTTTGCTTTGTTGTCAACTTCCCCTCGCTAACAATAATCTGTTCCTTGATCTTCATCCCCCTTTGATGTCTCGTTTTTACACCACACCCTTCCATATCTCTGTTTGCATCTCCCCTGATTCTCGGTCTGAAGAAGAGTCTCGACACAAAACGTCACCCATTCCTTCTCTCCAGAGATGCTGCCTGTCCCGCTGAGTTACTCCAGCATTTTGTGTCTGCCTTCAGTGTAAACCCGCATCTGCAGTTCCTTCCTACACAAGTGGTTGATCTATTCATTAACTGAGAGTCATGGGCTTGCATTTGGTGTCTGTCAATGTGGTTGTTAGTGTCACAATAGAAGAATTCGCGGGCGGCGTAAGACTAGAGATGCTAATTTTGGAACATGGGGAATGCCAGATGTTACTGAGCATTAATTATTTTGGCCCAGCCTTTTAAAAAAATAATCCTGAAAGTTACTTGCGGTAAGTTGAGTAAAAGAGGTAGCTCCATTTTAACTTGCGGAGTGGAAATCCTCAACTTGCCCGAAGAGAAGAAAGTCTGAAGGTGCCAGATTTCGCAATGATGGAGAGAGAGTCGTCATTGTACAGGCCTTTCAGCCCAAGTTGTCCATGCTATCCGTGGTGCCTATCTAGGCTTCTCCCACTTGCCTGCATTCTGCCTGTAACCTTCTACGCCTTCCCCAGCCATGTGTTGTCCAAATGTCATTTAACATTGTAAATGTGTGTGTGTGTGTCTACACCTTTCGCAGCTGCACGACCATCGCATTCTGGAAAAACCTGTCCCCTTGGTTGTAGTTTTCGGTTAGTTTAGGGCAGAGGTTCCCAGCCTTTTTCGTCCTGTTTACCCCTGGCAACTTTTAATAGCACACAACAATGTTACTTCACTTATTTGTGAGCAACTAAAGATGAACAGATACTGGTAGACCAGAACCAAACTCAGTCAGTCAACGAGAAAAAATATGTACAAATGCAGAATCAACAAATTGACCCCAGGTTGTGAACCCTTGGTTTAGGGATGGATACAGTGTGGGAACAGGCCCGTCGAGTCCGCACCGACCAGCTGTCCCCGCTTATTAACACACTAGGGACAATTTAAAAAAAAAACAAAAAAAAAAACATCAAAAAAAAAAAAAATTGTTCGGCATGGACTTGTAGGGCTGAGATGGCCTGTTTCCGTGCTGTAATTGTTACATGGTTATGGTTATAAAGCTGTACCTCTTTGGTGTGTGGGAGGAAACCGAAGTTCTCGGAGAAAACACACGTAGGTCATGGGGAGAACGTAAAATCTCCGTGCAGGCAGCACCCGTAGTCAGGATCGAACCCGGGTCCCTGGCGCTGTAAGGCGGCAACTCTACCGCTGCGTCACCGTGCCACCCCGGGTTCCCCTTTAAATTTCTCCCCTCACATTAAATCTATGTCCTCTCATTTGGGAATTGATTATCCACCTTTCCGTGTCCCTCTTTCTTTTGTATACCAGTAAGGATATGCCTGAATATAGGTTTTACATCACATCTACTGAGGGTCAATGAAAAGCTTTGTTTTTTTGCATGCAAACCAAACACACCAGATACACAATAGACAGATAAATCAATTTAAACTCGAGTACAATGGATAGAGCAAAGGAGAGGAGAGGATGCAGAATATAGTTAGTACATCGGACCCATCTGTGCAGTCATCCCTCAACCTCCTATTTTACAATGAGAATAATTCCAGGCTATGAAATCGTTCCATCTGAGTAAAGCCCTCTATTCCAGTCAACCTCCTGGTGAATCTCTTCTGCACTCTATTGCTCTCGCTGACTTCCTGTAGTGGGGTGACCTGAACTGTACATGATACTCCGAGTGCTGTCTGACCTGTGTATTGTGTAGGAGTGATGTCCCAATCTCTGTATTCAATGCCTCTGCCTGTGAAGGTGAGCTCGCTGAATGCTGCCTTCATGACCCTACCCACTTTCCGTGAGTTGTGAAATCTGACCAAGGTTCGGCATTCTATCCACATTCTTGATGACCCTGACATTTATTGCCCTGTTGGTAATCTGCGTCATCAAAGTATACTGCTGGCATGATGTTAAAGTCGGCGGAAACACTTTTTGCCATGAACTTTGCCATGAACTTTGCCTTGGTTCTTCTGAATGTAGACATAAATGCTGGAGAAATTCAGCAGGTCAGGCAGCATCTATGGAGCGAAGGAATAGGCGACGTTTCGTGTTGAGACCCTTCTTCAGACTGATGTGGTGGTGGTGGGGGTGGGAAAGAAAAGAAGAAAGTAAGAGATGGAGACAGTGGGCTGTGGGAGAGCTGGGAAGGGGAGAGGAAGGAGGGAGAAAGCAAGGACAACCTGAAATTGGAGAAGTCAATGTTCATATCGCTGGGGTGTAAACGATGAACATTAACTTGTCCAATTTCAGGTAGTCCTTGCTTTCTCCCTCTTTCCCCTCCCCTTCCCAGTTCTGTGCGGACCAACTGGCGGGAGTTTTTACGGACATTTTCAACCTCTCACTTCTGAGGTCTGAGGTCCCCACCTGCTTTAAAAGGGCATCAATTATACCGGTGCCCAAGAAGAGTAAGGTGACGTGCCTCAATGACTATCGACCAGTGGCACTAACGCCGGTGGTGATGAAGTGCTTTGAGAGGCTGATCATGGAGCAAATCAACTCCTACCTCGACAAAAACCTGGACCCACTGCAGTTCGCGTACCGCCACAACAGATCAAAGGAGGATGCGATCTCGCTGGCCCTCCACTCCGCAATGGACCACTTGGACAACTGTCATCAGCGCCTCTGCTTCATGAGAAGATTACGGAGAGTCGGATTGTCAAGGAAGACTCTCTCTAACTTCTACAGGTGCACAGTCGAGAGCATGCTGACCGGTTGCATCGTGGCTTGGTTCGGCAATTTGAGCGCCCTGGAGAGGAAAAGACTACAAAAAGTAGTAGACCACTGCCCAGTCCATCATCGGCTCTGACCTTCCTTCCATCGAGGGGATTTATCGCAGTCGCTGCCTCAAAAAGGCTGGCAGTATCAACAAAGACCCGCACCATCCTGGCCACACACTCATCTCCCTGCTACCTTCAGGTAGAAGGTACAGGAGCCTGAAGACTGCAACAACCAGGTTCAGGAATAGCTACTTCCCCACGGCCATCAGGCTATTAAACCTGGCTCGGACAAAACTCTGATTATTAATAACCACTTTCTGCTATTTGCACTTTACCAGTTTATTTATTCATGTGTGTATATATTTATATCATGGTATATGGACACATTTATCTGTTTTGTAGTAAATGCCTACTATTTTCTGTGTGCTTAAGCAAAACAAGAATTTCATTGTCCTATACAGGGACACATGACAATAAACTCACTTGAACTTGAACTCCTTACTTTCTCCCTCTTTCCCCTCCCCTTCCCACTTTCCCACACCCCACTACCTCCGCCTCTTCTTCTTCTTCCCCCTCCCCCCCCACCCCACATCAGTCTGAAGAAGGGTCTCGACCCGAAACGTCACTTATTCCTTCGCTCCATAGATGCTGACTCACCCGCTGAGTTTCTCCAGCATTTTTGACTACCTTCGATTTTTCCAGCATCTGCAGTTCCTTCTTAAACACTGATTCTTCTGAAGATTAGTCCCATTTCAAAGTGTTCCTACCACTGAAATAGAATTGAAGATAAACACTAAATGCTGGAGTATTTAATCGGGCGGGACAGGCAGCATCTCCGGAGAGGGTGAATTGGTGTCATTTTGGGTTGAGACCCTTTTTCAAACCGAGCACACCATACTAAATAGAATTGTTCATTACCATTTCATGTGCAGCCAGAGTTATGTGGAGAATCTATGATTTTTGAACATTTTTTGTTTCCTGTGGAGTTATCCCAGTTCATTTCCTCATTCATTGACAGCAGGAGTCAACATGACTTTGTTTGCAGGTTTCAAACTTGTTATTGTGTAAAACAGTCTTGTGCTCTGTTTATTGGCATTCAAAGTTCCACCTTCTTTGCCTTTTTCTTCCCACCAGCCCTCTTCTATATTCCTCGAGTCAGCTGAGAGCCAGGAGCACTTCATAGAGTATACAGTGTGGAAACGGGGCCTTCGGCCCAACTTGCCCACACGGGCCACCTTAACCCAGCTACACTAGTCCCGCCTGGCCCCACGTTTGGTCCATACCCCTCCAAACCTGGTTACTTCAGTTAAACTTAATGCAACTTTCGGACACAAACATCTAAAATACTTTACATGTCGCCAGAAGTCACTGTGTTCTTGTTGAATGCAAGTCCCTTTGTTCAAGGGTCAAGAGAGCAACGTCGGCCATCTTGGATCCTGGTTTTTTTTCCCCCAGGCCCTGCGTCCCCTGCTTCCATTGTTGTCATTGATAACTTGCTGTGACTAACTGTGTGCGTTTCTGTCTTTCTAACTCTTCCTTGCAGCTGACCTCTTGAATGTGGCTGGGAAATATATCTGGTTTTAACTGCACTCGTTGATTAACAAACGTTGTTTTCCCCCCCTCGCTGCACTTCCATTCCACTTAACCCACCCCCCCCCCCCCCCCCCCCGACCCAACTCGCCTGCCCTTGCTGTAATCTCTGTGTGCTTTTTTTTAATATATTGTCTTCCGCACCCCAGCCTGTCTCGTTGTTCGAGAAAGCTGCGCCACAATGGTGTCAGGGGAAACTGGTGGCACATATCGTCGCACAGTCAAATCTGCTCCGAAACCAGGTGACCACGTTGCTCCATTAGCGGCCTTAGTTGGTGTGGAATGTCTGTGGCTTTTGTTTATAACTATCGATGTGATCGTGCTGTGCTTTTGTAACGCTGTGAAGTCTCTTGGAACACGTAGGCAGTGTGTGTGTTTTTAATTGTTGCCGTTGGTCGACATTGATTTTCCTTCTGCGCTTTTCGTTTTGTTTCCTTCCTCCTGGGTAAATGGTTTATTGCCGAGGAAATATGGGATCATTGCCTTCAGTTTCTGTCTCTTTTAGATTTAGAGATACAGTGCAGTAAGTAAGAACGCAAAAAGTTGGAGCAACTCAGCGGGACAGGCAGCATCTCTGGAGCGAAGGAAGTGACGTTTCGGTTCGAGACCCTTCTTGAGCAACTTAGACCCCATTCCTTCTCTCCAGAGATGCTGTCTGTCACGCTGAGTTGCTCCAGCTTTTTGTGTCTATCTTTGGTTTAAAACAGCATCTGCAGTTCCTTCCTACGCAGTAAGTAAGAATGTTATTGTTCTATCTGGCACATATGACAATAAAACGCACTTGACTTACTACAGGCACTTCGGCCCACTGAGTTCACGCCAACCAGTGATCCCCGCGCATTAACACTATCCTACACGCTCTAAGGGACAATTTAGAACTTTACCAAGCCAATTAGCTTACAAACCTGTATGTGTTTGGAGAGTGGGGAGGAAACCAGAGCAACCATAGAGAACCCACACAGATCACAGGGAGAACATACAAAATGTTGCTATTGAGGGAGTGCAGCGTAGGTTCACCATGAGGGGATCTTATTGAAACATATAAAATTATTAAGGGTTTGGACACGTTGGAGGCAGGAAACATGCTCCCGATGTCGGGGTAGTCCAGAACCAGGGGCCACAGTTTAAGAATAAGGGGTAAACCATTTAGAACGGAGACGAGGAAACACTTTTCCACACAGAGAGTTGTGAGTCTGTGGAATTCTCTGCCTGTGTGGAGGCCGGTTCCCTGGATACTTTCAAGAGAGAGTTAGATAGAGCTCTTAAAGATAGCGGAGTCAGGGGATATGGGGAGAAGGCAGGAACGGGGGTACTGATTGTGGGTGATCAGCCATGATCACATTGAATGGCGGTGCTGGCTTGAGGTGCCGAATGGCCTACTCCAGCACCTATTGTCTATTAGTACAGACAGCACCTGTAGTCGGAGTCGGAATCAAACTCGGATCTCTGGCTCTGTAAGAAAGCAACTCTATTGGTGCGCCACCGTGCCTTTATAACGACTGTGGCTTATAGTGACTTTAGGCTATGGGCCGAGCATCAAAAATGTGTCTAGAAATCGGTTTTCGTGACCCAAGTCACCAAACTACATGACATTTTCCACAGATTTAGATGAAATATAATTGAGAAGGAGGTCATAACTCGTCATTGCCGAAAGTTGCACATTAATTAATTAAACTAATTAGAAAATGAGATGGGAAAAGTAAGCTCCATCTAGTGGCCAATGCCCATATTACATGATGGGCAACCTATTTCCGTGTTGCAGTCCATTTAAACTGTATATCATTATACCTATATATAGTCCAGATAGTAATATAGGTATAATAATATTATTTATTATTGTACCTATATTAATATATAATATATTATTATACCTATGTATATTCCAGATAGATATATTCCTCAGTTTTCCTGGAAACGGCCGCTACGGACGGCACTATGTACAACCCCCCCCCCCCCCCCCCCCCCCCCCCCCCCCCCGCTCTGCAGAAGCATTCGTGAATCGGCCGCTTTTTCGCAATTGAGCTTTTTTAGTCCAGACCGCGGCTTCACTATGTTAAATACATAGGCCCCGCGATCGGAGCACCTTTTCCCGGTAAGTTATCGCAGGCAGCTCCGAGATTAGATGATTAAGACTTATTACTCTACAACAAGCTGGCATTAGTTTGTTGAAAATGTTTAATTTACCTTGTTATTGATACATATAGTTTAGACCCTCAACTTCATGAATGAGTGAGTGAAGGAATGAATGAATGAGTGAGTGAATGAATGAGTCATTGAGTGAGTGAGTGAGTGAAGGAATGAATGAGTGAGTGAGTGAGTGAGTGAATGAATGAATGAGTGAGTGAATGAATGAATGTAGAAATGAATGAATGGGTGAATGTACAGCCTCCAAATCTCATTTTTTCACATTATATAGGGTGCAATTAAATGAATTAAAGTCCATACAGATTAATTTTCATAAATTCAGACTTTAGATCTTACCTTTCAGTTTGAGTTGATTCACAAAGTTTCACAACTTTGTGCTCAGCAGGGACTTTGCTTTCAAGACTTTCTTCCACTTCTATCCACTTAGCTGCACATTTTTCAGACTTCTTAATGCTTTTCTCACTAAATTCAATTACCCTGCTGCAAGTTTCCACGACAAAGAACCTTCATCGGAATCTCCAGTAAAACAGGCATCATTGAAGCCCTCTCAGCTATGATGTGTGCTAGCCTGAAGCAAAGCGCGTGATTGGCCAACTGGCAGACAACTCAATGTTAAACGTGCTTTGATTGGACTAAAAATACCCGAAATGTTTCCGTTTTTTCTCTAATTTAATTAAAATGTGCAAGTCTTGTTCATGACGAGTTTCAGGGGTGATTTATATAATTTTTTTACACAATATGTGAAAATTTCATGTAGTTCTGTGACTTGAGTCACGAAACATTGGAATAAAGCTCCTCGGCCCACAGCCTATTTGAATATTGAGCTGTTCCCACCCTGTTTCCCAAAGGACACCCTGCAATGTCATAGATTCCCACAATGGTATGTATGTAAATCTTTCCCATGGAAGGGAGCAGCTCCGTGTGCTGTTTGGGTACCTGTCCGACCACAGAGCTCTGTACAATGCAAGTTTCAACATTTTGTATTGTTCCACCACTCGCATTATTGAGCTGTTTAAGTCTGGCTCAGTGCTGCTGTCGACCAATAACCAGAAACGTTGAGCACCAGATCGGATAGAACTTCCTGTTATCGATTTGCTTTTGCACCATTTTTTCATATGGGTGAACCATATTTAATTGAGGATGAGTTAGGAGGCTGCAGTCTGGCTCTGATCCAGGTCTGGCTTGGAACAGCAAACTACTGTACAGTAGCCTCAAACTGTCCACCTCCTTCTACAGTAATAGGGGGTGATCAGATAATGGCAAGTTTCCACTCTACTTGGAGAGACACGGTGGCGCAGCGGTAGAGTTGTTGCCTCACAGCGGCGGAGACCCGGGTTCGATCCTGACTAGTGTGCTTTCTCCCCATGACCCGCGTGGGTTTTCTCCGGGTGACAATAGACAATAGGTGCAGGAGTAGGCCATTCAGCCCTTCGAGCCAGCACCACCATTCAATGCGATCTTGGCTGATCATCCCCGTTCCTGCCTTCTCCCCATATCCCCTGACTCCGCTATTTTTTAAGAGCCCTATCTAGCTCTCTCTTGAAAGCATCCAGAGAACCTGCCTCCTCCGCCCACTGAGGCAGAGAATTCCACAGACTCACCACTCTCTGTGAGGAATAAGTGTTTCCTCGTCTCCGTTCTAAATGACTTTCTCCTTATTCTTATAACTGTGACCCATGTTCCTGGACTCCCCCAACATCGGGATCATGTTTCCTGCCTCTAGTGTGTCTAAACCCTTAACAATCTTATATGTTTCAATGAGATTGCCTCTCATCCTTCTAAACTCCAGAGTGTACAAACCCAGCCGCTCCGTTCTCTCAACATATGACAGCCCCGCCATCCCGGGAATTAACCTTGTAAACCTACACTGCACTCCCTCAATAGCAATGCTCTGGTTTCCTCCCACACTCCAGAGACATGCAGGTTTGTAGGCTGAATGGGTTTTGGCGACATTGTAAAAATGTCCCAAGCGTGTAGGATAGTGTCAGTGTACGGGGAACGCTAGTTGGTGGGAACTCGGTGGGCCAAAGGGCCTATTTACCCACTGTATCTCTGGCCTATTCTCGGCATGTTTAATTGTTATGGAAATGTAATGGGAGAAATGATCAAAGTTAAACTAAATGGTAGGTACCTTGGAAGCACTGACGTGCAGAAGTCCTAGAATGCAAATATGTAGCAGCTGCCTGAAAGTTGGATCAGGGAGTGAAAAATACATTTATGCCCCTGTCCCACTTAGGAAACCTGAACGGAAACCTCTGGAGACTTTGCGCCACACCCAAGGTTTCCGTGCGGTTCCCGGAGGTTGCAGGTGGTTGCCGGAGGTTGCAGGTAGTGGAAGCAGGTAGGGAGACTGACACAAACCTCCGGGAACCGCACGGAAACCTTGGGTGGGGTGCAAAGTCTCCAGAGGTTTCCGTTCAGGTTTCCTAAGTGGGACAGGGGCCCAAGTATGCTTGCCTTCCTAAGCGGAAGTGTTGAGTATTAAGTTGCAATGTTATATTGCAGCTGTATGAAGTATTGGACTGCACTTGGAATATTGTGTTACGTTCCAGTCACTGTGCTACAGGAAGGATGTGGTGACAATAGAGTAGAAAAAAATACGTTTGGATCTTCCCTAGAATGTAGGGTTGTGGTCAAAACGAAAGATTAATTGGGCCAGGGTTATTTCCTTTGGAAATAGGTTGAAGCATGACCTCTATGACGAGGTTAATCCCCTGGATGGCGGGACTGTCATATGACGAAAGAATGGAGCGGCTGGGCTTGTATTCACTGGAATTTAGAAGGATGATAGGGGATGTTATGGAAACATATAAAATTATTTAAGGATTGGACAGGCTAGACGCAGGAAACATGTTCCTGATGTTGGGGGAGTCCAGAACCAGGGGTCACAGTTTAAGAATAAGGGGTAGGCTATTTAGAACGGCGATGAGGAAAAACCTTTTTCTCACAGAGTTCTGAATTTGTGGAATTCTCTGCCGCAGAAGGCAGTGGAGGCCGATTCACTGGATGCATTCAAAAGAGAGTTAGATAGAGCTCTTCGGGCTAGCAGAATCAAGGGGTATGGGGAGAAGGCAGGGACGGGGTACTGATTGTGGATGATCAGCCATGATCACATTGAATGGCGCTGCTGGCTCGAAGGGCCGCCTACTCCTGCACCTATTGTCTATGTGTTTATGGAGGCTCATAAAAGACGTACCGATTTGTAGGTTAATTGGCTTGGTGTAAATGTAAATTGTCCCCAGTGTGTGTAGGATAGTGTTAATGTGCAGGGATCGCTGGTTGGCTCAGACTCGGTGGGCTGGAGGGCCTGTTTCCGTGCTATGTAGACGGAAAGTTAAACTTTTACAGGGTAGAAATGCACTGCTGTCTTGTGTTCTAACTTTGTGGCATGTAAGTTAATCATACATTGATTAGTAGGAGATTGAGGGGGGATCTTATAGAAACTTACAAAATGCAGGAAGATTGTTCCCGATGTTAGGGAAGTCCAGGACAAGGGGTCACAGCTTAAGGATAAGGGGGAAATCCTTTACAACCGAGATGTGGAGAACCTTTCTCACACAGAGAGTGGTGAATCTCTGGAACTCTCTGCCACAGACGGTAGTTGAGGTCAGTTCATTGGCTATATTTAAGAGGGAGTTAGATGTGGCCCTTGTGGCTAAGGGGATCAGGGGGTATGAAGAGAAGGCAGATACGGGATACTGAGTTGGATGATCAGCCATGATCATATTGAATGGCGGTGCAGGCTCGAAGGGCCGAATGGCCTACTCCTACACCTAATTAATATGTTTCTATGTTTCTATACATGTTAAACAGAAAAGGAAATTCCAGTTCGTTATGGAACACCCAAGAGTGTCATCTACCTTTTCGATTTGAAAATGAATTTGATTTGTGTGGCTGCAGTGTGGTGATCTCCGTCTGGTTCGGTAACCATGATGAACTGTTAGATTAGGCCAAAACACAGTGTTGGAATAATTCAGCAGGTCAGGCAGCATCTGCGGGGAAGATGGATAGGCAATGTTTTGGATCGGGACTCTGCTCAGTCATTTGGCACAGAAACAGGCCTTCAGCCCAACTTGTCAATGCTGTCCAAGAATCCATTCTGCTCTGTTCCCACCTGCCCGCATTTGGCGCATATCCCTCTAAACCTTTAATATCCGTGTCCAAATGTGTCATCGGCAGACATGTACTGCCCAACCCACTGGGTTACTCAAGCACTTTGTGTGTTTTTGCTCAAGATCTGCAGTTCCTTGTATCTCTGTATGAAGGAAAACATTTTCACACAGAGAGTTGTGAGTGCGTGGAATTCTCTGCCTCAGAGGGCGGTGGAGGTTGGTACACCAGTCATTGAAAGTAGGCATGCAGGTGCAGCAGGCAGTGAAGAAAGCGAGTGGTATGTTAGCATTCATAGTAAAAGGATTGGAGTATAGGAGCAGGGAGGTTCTACTGCAGTTGTACAGGGTCTTGGTGAGACCACACCTGGAGTATTGCGTACAGTTTTGGTCTCCTAATCTGAGGAAAGACATTCTTGCCATAGAGGGAGTACAGAGAAGGTTCACCAGATTGATTCCTGGGACGTCAGGACTTTCATATGAGGAAAGACTGGATAGACTCGGCTTGTACTCGCTAGAATTTAGAAGATTGAGGGGGGATCTTATAGAAACTTACAAAATTCTTAAGGGTATGGCTAGATGCAGGAAGATTGTTCCCGATGTTGGGGAAGTCCAGGACACGGGTCACAGTTTAAGGATAAGGGGGAAATCCTTTTGGACTGAGATGAGAAAACCTTTTTTCACACAGAGAGTGGTGGATCTCTGGAACTCTCTGCCACAGAAGGTAGTTGAGGCCAGTTCATTGGCTATATTTAAGAGGGAGTTAGATGTGGCCCTAGTGGCTAAGGGGATCAGGGGGTATGGAGAGAAGGCAGGTACAGGACACTGAGTTGGATGATCAGCCATGATCATATTGAATAGCGGTGCAGGCTCGAAGGGCCGAATGACCTACTCATGCACCTATTTTCTATGTTTCTCTGGATGCTTTCAAGAGAGAGTTAGATAGAGCTCTTAGGGATAGCGGAGTTAAGGGATATAGATAAAAGGCAGGAACATGGTACTGATTATGAATGATCAGCCATGATCACATTGAATGACGGTGCTGGCTCGAAGGGCCGAATGGCCTACCCCTGCACCTATTGTCTATTGTCCATTATCCCTCGGCTAGTTTTATCTTCCATTCTTTTGCTTAATTATCAAGCCAAAGGCTTTGAGCCAGCCCAGATTGATAGTCTAGGTGTGTTGCCTGTGGAGAGCAGAGCTGTAGCACATTGGCAATGACCAGCCATGATGTGGGTTCTGAATGGACTAATGCAACAGCGGGGTGTATTTGCCAATTTAGTGTTGCTATATCTTTAGTGATGCTGAAGTGAGCCTTAAAGTCCTGGAGTAAACTAAGCGGGTCAGGCAGCACCTCTGGATGAAAAGGATGGGTGATGTTTTGGGTCAGAACCCTTCTTCAGACTGGGAACCTGTTGTCGACCGAATTGACTACATTTGTGGGTCCTTTTTGGAATCCCTTATAGAGTCTCATGATGGTGCTCTTTCTTGTTTGGAATCCTCCGTCGGCTCCTATGATAGTGCTGTAGTAGTAAGCGTGTCATCTGTTAAAGCACTGGAGTTCCTTTCAGTTTTTAGTTGCAGTTTTTAGTTTATTGTCACGTGTACCAAGGTACAGTGACGAGCTTATGTTGCGTGCCAACCAGTTAGCAGAAAGGCAGTGCATGATTGCAATCGAGCTATTCATCGTGTACAGACGTATGATAAGGGAATAATGTTTAGTGCAAGCTAAAGTCCGATAAAAGATAGTCGGAGGGTCACCAATGAGGGAGATAGTTCAGGACTGCTCTCCAGTTGTGGTAGGATGATTCAGTTGCCTGATAACAGCTGGGAAGAAACTATCTGAATCTGGAGGTGTGTGTTTTCACACTTCTCTACCTTTTGCCTGATGGGAGAGGAGAGAAGAGGGACTGGCCAGGGTGCGACTCGTCCTTGATTATGCTGGTGGCCTTGCCGAGGCAGCGTTTGGTATAAATGGAGTCAATGGATGGGAGGTCGGTTTGTGTGGGACTAACTGTTTTGCCAAAGAAAACATTTTCCATTATTGTCCCAACTTTTTTTTCTGTGAGGTTCTTGTTCTTTTGTGCCCTTATGCTATGTAGTGGCTCGCCACTGCTGTAAACATCGTTGCACTATTGTAGTGTTCAGTGCAAGGTTTGCAGTAGTATGTGGATTATCCAGCAATGGGCATTGCAGTAGGTGTTGCATTGTCTGGGATCTGTGAGCCACAGTCACAGGTTGTTGTACCCTCGATGTAGCCCCGCTTGTGCATTGTCACCTTTGACCCCGGTTCGATGTCGGTTGAGACATCTCTAGCTCAGCCAACGTTCATCAGCAGTGTTCATCTGTGGGGTTATATGCAGGATTGAGACTGAATCGATCATGCATTCACTCTATGATTTCATGATGGTCATAGATTTTACTTTAGACTTTGGAGACAAAATATGGAAACAGGTCCTTCGGCCCACTGAGTCTGTGTGGACCAGCGAGCACCCCAAACACTGGGGGGGGACAATTTACAATTTACAGAAACCAATTAACCTCCAAACCCTGTACGTGTTTGGAATGTGGGAGAAAATCAGAGCACCCGGAGAAAACTTATGCAGTCACAGGGAGGACGTGCAAACTCTGTATAAGCAGTGTCCGTGGCTGGGATCGAACCCGGGTCCCTGGTGCTATAAGGCAATAACTCAGCTCCTGTGCCACTCTAGATTTTGCCTTGTACCAACCTTGATTGAACAATTGTTCAATGTGGTTGTGGAAAGGATATTTCCACTGGTAGGAGAGTCCAGGGCCAGTGGTCATAGCCATTTAATGGGTGTTCTTTTAGAAAGGAGGTGAGAGAAACAGGGAGGTTATGGTGGCACAGCGGTAGAGTTGCTGCCTTACAGTGAATGTAGAGCCGGAGACCCGGGTTCGATCCCAACTGCAGGTGCTGTCTGTACGGAGTTTATATAGGTGGCAATGTGAACTGTGAGGAGGATGCTATGAGAATGCAGGGTGACTTGGACATGTTGGGTGGGTGGGCAGATGCATGGCAGATGTAGTTTAATATGGATAAATGTGCGGTTACACACTTTGATAGCAAAAATAGGAAGGCAGAATATTATCTAAATGGTGTCAAGATGGGAAAAAGGGAAGTACAACGGGACCTGGGGGTCCTTGTTCATCAGTCAATGAAAGTGAGCATGCAGGTACAGCAGAAGAAAGCGAATGACATGTTGGACTTCATAACAAGAGGAGTTGAGTATAGGAGCAAAGAGTTCCTTCTGCATTTGTACAGGGCCTTAGTGAGACCACACCTCCAGTTTTCGTATCCAAATTTGAGGAAGGACATTCTTGCTATTGAGTGAGTGCAGCGTTGGTTCACATGGTTAATTCCCGGGATGGCGGGACTGTCATATGCTGAGAGAATGGAGCGGCTGGGCTTGTATACTCTGGAATTTTGAAGAATGAGAGGGGATCTTATTGAAACATATGAGATTATTAAGGGTTTGGACACGCTAGAGGCAGGAAACATGTTCCCGATGTTGGGGGAGTCCAGAACCAGGGGCCACAGTTTAAGAATAAGGGGTAAGCCATTTAGCACAGAGATGAGGAAACATTTTTTCACACAGACAGTTGTGAGTCTGTGGAATTCTCTGCTTCAGAGGGTGGTGGAGGCAGGATCTCTGGATACTTTCAAGAGAGAGCTAGATATCGCTCTTAAAGATAGCGGAGTCGGGATATGGGGAGAAGGCAGGAATGGGGTTCTGATTGTGGATGATCAGCCATGATCACATTGAATGGCAGCGCTGGCTCGAAGGGCCTAATGGCCTATTTCCGGCCTGTATCTCTAAACTAAACTAAACTTCTTTAGTCAGAAGGTAGTTAATCTGTGGAACTCATTGTCACAGAGGACTGTGGAGGCCAAGTCAGTGGATAGTTTTAAGGCAGAGATAGACAGATTCTTAATTGGAACGGGTGTCAAGGGTTTTGGGGAGAAGGCAGGAAAATGGGATTCGGAGGCAGAGATCAGCCATGATTGAATGGCGGAGTAGATTCGATGGGCTGAATGCCCTAATTCTACTCCTATAATAAGAACTTGTGAAGACTTGTTCAGTGCTCTGACTTCAGTGTTTCAATTGTTAACAAAGCACCAACTACTCTTGACACTTTTGTGTTAAAGGCAGAAGAAGAATTTTTAAAAGCCCAGAAGGTATTTGAGGAAATTAATATCGACTTACAGGAAGAGTTGCCATCACTATGGAACAGGTAGGTGTCAGATCTGTGAGTAAATGTATTTCATGTTCAATGGAAAGGGCGCGTAAAGATGCAGACTGGCCAAGCTACCCTTAAAAGAGTTCAGGGTTAAACCCCTGTCCCACGGTACGAGTTCATTCCAAGAGTTCTGCCGAGTTTGCCCTGATTCGAACTCGGAGATTTACGGTAATGGCCACTCGTCGGTACTCAGGGCTCTCGAGTCTTCCCGTGCTTACCTGCCGTTAGCGAGTCTTCCCGAGTACCTGCCGTTAGTGCTAAGAGACATCCCCGAGCTCCGACGTACCCGCTATGTTCATTCTCCATGCTTACGAAGAGTTTCATTTTTTTAAAACTCGGGAGAGCTCTTGGAATGAACTCGCACCATGGGACAGGGCTATTAGGCTGCAGATGTTTTAGTTTAGAGATCAAGTCCTTTGGCCCACCTTGTCCGCGCTGACAAGCAATCACACCGCACACTAAAACTATCCTACACACACTAGGGACAATTTCCAATTTTTACCAAGCCAATTAGCCTACAAACCTACACGTCTTTTGAGTGTGGGAGGAAACTAGAGATAACCAGTGAAAATCCACGCAGGCCACGGGGAGGACATACCCACTCCATACAGACAAGCACCCGAAGTCGGGATCGAAGTTGGGATCGAACCCGGGTCTTGGCGCTGCAAGGCAGCAACACTACCACTGCGCCACTGAGCCGCTCGAATCTTGAGCAAAGAACAGTGCTGGAGGGGCTCAGCGGATCAGGCAGCATCTGTGGAGGGAATGGATTTGAGACATTTCAGGTTGTGACCTTTCAGACCGATGGAATCCACCAGCCGGAAAGGCTTTGACCTGAAACATTGACTGCCCAATTCCCTCCACAGTCGCTGCCTGACCAGCCAAGATCCTCCAGCATGTTGTGTGGCTCGGAGTTTGGCTGGACGGGTTACTTTTATCACCTTGTACCATCAATTGGAATACCTTGAAAGTTTATGAACAATGCCTTATTTGGATTATTTTTGGAAATAAAAAATTGATTTGTGAAATATTTCCATTGGACTTGATGCCTCTGTCCCTGTGAGGATACAGCTTAATCTAACCCTCCCCAAACAATGTGAAGGCTGATCTCAAAACTGAGCCATGTAGGTTTGAGAGGTCAATTATAAGATCTGGGAGATATAATTTTGAAAAAGCCAAAGATCTGATATACAAATTGGGTTCCTCGCTCAATAATGGTAACTCTAAGGAGGCTGTGTGTGGGATTGTGAGACGGCATCATAGAAACATGCCTATTTTTCAGTAAACGTCATGTATATCTTTGCCATTCTCAAGAATGAGGAAAGAGAATTCTTGCTATTGAGGGAGTGCAGTGTATGTTCACCAGGTTAATTCCCGGGATGGTGGGACTGACATATGATGAAAGAATGGGTCCACTGGGCTTGTGTGCACTAGCTTTAGGATGAGAGGGTAACTTATAGAAACATGTAAAATTCTTAAGGGATTGGACAGGCTAGATGCAGGAAAAATGTTCCCCATGTTTGGGGGAGTCCAGAACCAGGGGTCACAAGGTTTAAGAATAAGGGGTAAGCCATTTAAGACTGAGATGAGGAAAAACCTTTTCACCCAAAGAGTTGTGAATCTGTGGAATTCACTGTCGCAGAAGGCATTGGAGGCCAATTCACTGGATGTTTTCAGGAGGGAGTTAGATTTAGCTCTTAGGGCTAATGCAATCAAGGGATATCAATGGGATCAAGGGAAAGCAGGAACGGGGTACTGATTTTGGATGATCATCCATGATCATATTGACTGGCGGTGCTGGCTCGAAGGGTCACCTGGCCTACTCCTGCAACTATGTATATTTCATAATCATAATTATACTTTATTACCCGTGTGTGTTTTGCAACATACGAGGAATTTGATTTGCCTTACAGTCATATTAATAAGAAGCAACAGAACACACAAAATACATTGTAATATAAACATCCACCACAGTGACTCCTCCACATTCCTCACTGTGATGGAAGGCGAAAAAAAGTTCTTCACTTCTTTGTCCTCCAGTGGTCGGGGGCCTCTAACCTTCCGTTGACGGGACGATCTTACTCCCATAGCCGGTGGCGGGCCTCCTCGGTGGGGCGATCAAGCTCCTGCATTGGGGGGGGGGGGGGGGGGGATGTCAGCTCCCCCGCGCCGGGTCGAGGTTTGTCCAACGTCGTGTGACTTTTGGAGCATCTGTCTCTTACCCGAGACTGCGAGCTCCTGAGGTTAAAGTCCGCAGGCTGGGGTTGGAGCGTCCGTCCCAGGCAAGGGATCGTGGGCTCCGATGGTAAGTCCACGCCCCGCGGTGGGGCTCAAAGTCAGTCCCGAGCGAGGCCTCCAGCTCCACGATGTTAGGCCGCAGAGCGACCGGAGATACGATCCAGAAAACAATCGCATCTCCGCCAAGGTAAGAGATTGAGGAAAAAAAAAAGTTTCCCCCAACCCCGCCCCTACCCCCCCACATAAAGCAAACCAGAGAACATTAACACATACTTTTTAAACACATTAAAAATTAAAAAAAAGTCGTATAGGACAGACAGACTGTTAGCGAGGCTGCCATCGTGCGGCGCCCCCTGGTGGAGTTTCATTCAGATCTTGACTTAACTTCACTGATGCTTTGATTTCCAATGCTTAATTTTCCTAATTTTAGATTTTTTTTCTCCCCCTTTCACAGTCGCGTTGGTTTCTATGTGAACACATTCCAAAGTATAGCTGGTCTGGAGGAGACGTTTCATAAAGAGATGGGCAAGGTATGGATTATT
The DNA here is from genome assembly GCF_028641065.1 of Leucoraja erinaceus. NCBI lineage: Eukaryota > Metazoa > Chordata > Chondrichthyes > Rajiformes > Rajidae > Leucoraja > Leucoraja erinaceus. The sequence continues at coordinate 75,742,645 of NC_073383.1, read as the reverse complement.
AACCTGGCTTTGTTTTGTGTTGCCACTGTTCATTGTATTAATGATTTGGATCAGAAAGCCAAGAATCTGATTTTGCCAATGAGACGTGGATTGCGGGCCTTGGCAGATGTTGTGACTGGAAACCTTGTGCAAAATGTACCGGCAAATGGATATCGATCTCTTAGATTAGATTAGATTAGATTAGATTCGTTTATTGTCATTCAGACCATTCGGTCTGAACGAAATTCTGTTTCCCTGCAGTCATACATATAATTTTAAAAAAAATGACAAAACACATAGTCAACACAAATTTAACATCCACCAACGATCTCTTGTCATCACTTCAATTCATAAGTCATAGGAGCAGAGTTGGGCCATCCTGCCCATCAAGTCTAGTCCGCCATTCAATCATGGCTGATCTATCTTTCCCTCTCAACCCCATTCTCCTGCCTTCTCCTGACACCCCTAAGTAAGTAATCAAGAATCTGTCAATCTCTGCTTTAAAATCCCCAAAGCTGGCCCACACAGCCGTCTGTGGCAATGAATTCCACTGATTCGCCACCCTCTCTTAAAGAAATTCCTTTTTACCTCCTTACTAAAAGTACATCCCTTTATTCTGAGCCCTCTGGTCCCAGACTATTCCACTTGTGGAAACCTCCTCTCCACATCCACTCTATCAATCTTTGTGATCTGTGTCAGACTGTGAAAGATATGATTACTATCTAAATTGTGGAAAGCTGAAAGCATGTACATTGTTGCAGTACAATTTAAAGAAAATTACCCAATGACTGCTTCCGACCCGACACCAATGTCATTTCCATTGGTCTATCCAGAAATAGTTTAAAATTCAGAAGGCGGTGAATATTTTCGGCATGTTAAAACGTTGGTTGAGTTCTTCCATTTCAGTGTCTTTACACATATTTACTGAAGGGTGTTGCCATTTGTATAAGAGATGGGTATCAGTATGATGACAGGAATACATGTGATTGAACAAGCTGTTCGTAGGCCTGTTTCGTGGCCGATGTGACAATTCACTACTTTGAGCTGTGCAGTTGTGGTTACATGTCACACTGAAGTGAATGTAGATACAAAATGCTGGAGTAACTCAGTGGGACAGGCATCTCTGGAGAGAAGGAACGAACGACGTTTCGGGTCGAGACCCTTCTTCAGACTGATGTCAGGGTGGGGGTGGGGGAGAGACATAAAGATAGAATGTAGGCAGAGACAGTAAGAACAATTGGAGACTGGGCCGGGGCAGGGGATGGAGAGAGAGGGAAAGCAAGGGCTATCTGAAGTGAGAGGTCAATGTTCATGCCGCTGGGGTGTAAATTTGAGGTGCTGTTCTTCCAATTTGCACTAGACCTCACTCTGACAATGGAGGAGGCCCAGGACAGAAAGGTCAGATTGGGAATGGGAGGGGCAGTTGAAGAGCTGAGCCACCGGGAGATCAGGTAGGTTAAGGTGGACTGAGCGGAGGTGTTCAGCGAAACGATCGCCAAGCCTGCGCTTGGTCCTGTCTTACACACTAAAGTGTGATAAGTGTGCAAAAAATATTTCTCCATTTCCAGCTTCCCTCAATCACCTCTTTGTGAGCTCCTCTCGTGCGCATGTCCCAGTGTAAATCGCACTGCTATGTAACCTAACGGGTCCACACTGCTGTTTGATATCCAGCACAATCCTCGCATCTTATCTAATCGCATCGTCTTTTTCCCGCAACCCTTTCCCAAATGACTTTAGTCTACCCCGAGGGCATCTATAACACTGCATTGGGCGAGGCAGTTGTGGTAGAATTCCATACTCCCTAATGATACTGGATAAAGCTGCTTCAATTCATAATCGATTGATCACTTAATCATTTATTAAGTTCCTAAGTGATGGGAGCAGAATTTATTCTGCACAATAAATGAAGATCAAACGATCATAGGCTCCTAAAAGATAGGAGCAGAATTAGGCCATTCGGCCCATCAAGTGTACAATGCCATTCAATCTTGGCTGATCTCACTCCCACCTCACCCCATTCTCCTGCCTTCTCCCCAATTGTTATTGCTTATCTCTCTCTCTCTCCCCCCCCCCTTCCCACATCTTAGTAGTTCTACCAGTTCCACCGTTTGCATCCTTGTTCCCCTCCTGTTATCACATCTTCCCCAGCCAACAATGGACCATTGTGGGCTCAACCCTTCCTGAGATAATCTGCTGCTGGCCCTGATTTGTTCTGCCCCCCTCCCCCCACCCCGGACATTCAGTCTGAAGAAGAGTTCCAGCCAGAAACGTCACCTATCCTTATCTCCAGCGATGCCGCCTGACCCGCTGAGTTACTCAAGCATTTTGTCTCTACCTTTTGTAAACATGGGTACCAGTTAACAGGCACTCTACCCTAACCACTCGAGGCTAATTGTACTTTGTGTTCCTTCGCAGCTAAACCAAGGTCTCGGCAATACAATGAATCAATTGGAGCAACAACATGTGAACAAAGCCTTGCCAGTCAAGGGTGCACCCAGGTTGGTTCAGTGCAAGTATATTAATGCAAAGTGTTTCAGAAACTGGGCAATCTCTTGGATTAAACACACAAAAATGGAATAACTCAGTAGGTCAGGCAGCATCTCTGGTGAAAAGGAATTGGTGACGTTTCGGGTCGAGACCCTTCTTCAGACCCGAAACATCAGCTATTCCTGTTGCCTGACCTGCTGGGTTACTCCAGATTTTTGTGTCTATCTTCGGTTTAAAACCAGCATCTGCAGTTCCTTCCTACACAATTTATTGGATTTGTTGATAACTCGGCTCGCTGGTGGCTTTCCTGCGCTGTGGTACTTCAACTGGTTTTCTGCCAACTTTTGGCTTGTGACCCTTGTGGAGAGGAAACTGACCCTTTGGCCCACCGAGTCCGCGCTGACCAGCGACCCCCTCGCACACCAGCACTATCCGACACACACCAGGAACAATTTACAATTTTACCAAGCCAATTAGCCTCCAAACCTGTATATCTTTGGAGTGTGGGAGGAAACCGGAGCACTCGGAGAAAACCCACGCGGTCACAGGGAGACGTACAGAGAGCACCTGTAGTCAGGATCAAACCCGGGTCTCTGGCACTGTGCTATCATGCCACTCCTCTGCTTCCATTGCTTCAAGGAAAACAATCTTGGTTTATACAATCTTTCCTCCACTAAATTCCTCCAGTTCAATGGAGATCTTAGAAACCATAGAAAATAGGTGCAGGAGGAGACCATTTGGCCCTTCGAGCCAGCAACGCCATTCATTGTGATCATGGCCGATCATCCCCTATCAATAACCCGTGCCTGCCTTCTCCCCATATCCATTGACTCCACTAGCCCCTACAGCTCAATCTAACTCTCTCTTAAATCCATCCAGTGACTTGGCCTCCACTGCCCTCTGTGACAGGGAATTCCATAAATTCACAACTCTCTGGGTGAAAACGTTTTTTTCTCACCTCAGTCTTAAATGACCTCCCCTTTGTTCTAAGACAGTGGCCCCTGGTTCTGAACTCACCCAACATTGGGAACATTTTTCCTGCATCTAGCTTGTCCAGTCCTTTTTATAATTTTATATGTTTCTATAAGAACCCCCTCATCCTTGTAAACTCCAGTGAATACAGGCCTAGTCTTTTCAATCTTTCCTCGTATGACAGTCCCGCCATCCCAGGGATCAATCTCGTGAACCTACCCTGCACTGCTTCAATCACAAGGATGTCCTTCCTCAAATTAGGAGATCAAAACTGTGCACAATACTCCAGATGTGGTCTCACCAGAGCCCGATACAACTGCAGAAGATTCTTTGTTTTAATATTTTTATTATTTTATACAATTTTTTAACAATACAGAACAAAACAAACAAAAAATTTTTTAAATAAAAACTGAAAAAGACAACAGGAAAACAAAAAGGAAGGAATTTTTTTTTAAAAATTATTTTTAAAATAAATAAATAAATAAATAAAAAATAAAACAAAGCCGCCAGACATAACAGTATTGGTACAATCCACATGGTGCTACACAGTCATGTCTGCAGAAGATTCTTGATTCCTTTCATCTGCGCATTCTCACAAACACATCATCAAAACTCAGATTCAGATTCAATTTTAATTGTCATTGTCAGTGTACAGTACAGAGACAACGAAATGCAACGAAAAACTCTGCATGCTACTCTAGGTCTGGCCTTGAGTGTGCAAGGTTGCAACGTACCATCTTCTCTGGTGGCATGTTACTCCCTTTCAGCTCTGAATGGTATGTTGTTTGGTTCTGAATCGTCACTGCAGACTGCCTTTTAAAGACTAATTAATGTCCAGTGGGATAGAACCTTCCGGAAACTGACTTGTTGTTCTTTCTCTTCCTGTCTACCGATGTTATTTACGGCCATCCTATCTATCTGATCGTTGAGCAGAGGAGACTTCAGTTAGCTTTTGGGAATTCTCTCTGAATCCTGGATGTCTGAAATTAAATTGGCCGCGATGTCGGACCACGCACGGTTCGATGAAAACATGCGTCGCGAGACGGGATGGGCAGGTCAATGGAAACGAGCTAACTTTGGCTTGGCATCTTAATCATTCAGAGGCGGACATGATTATTATCAGTTTCCTTGAAAAAGACCTTGATGGCAAGATAGGGAGACACGGTGGCGCAGTGCAGAGTTGCCGCCTTGCAGCGTCGGAGACCCTGATTTGATCCTCAGTGCGGTTGCTGTCAGTGCAGAGTTTGCACGCTGTCCCTATTGTGACCGCTTAGGGTTTTCTCCGGGGGGGCTTCGGTTTCCTCCCACACGTCCAAAGACGCACGGGTTTTGTGGGTTACCTGGCTTTGGTTAAAAACGTACCCATAGTGTACAACTGGAAAGATGATGACCTCCTGCAGCCAGATGTAGTTGGATTCCGTTGGACTTGTTCCGATGTGCGGTGAATGATTTTTACCTTTGCTTGTGTCAACAGCACACCTGTGAAGCACAAAGTTTCCGATGCTTCGCCACCATTGGAAGAGTCTCCACCTGGTAGTCCCACGGTGAAGAGTGACAACCATGTGTCTGCGGCTGCAGTGCCCACGCCGCACGCTCCTCCTCCTCCTGTACCAAGGTCGCCCTCCCAGGTAAGGCGGGTTGGCCCCTGGATACGGGATTGCATCCCTCTGCCCTCTCACCCTGACTTTTTGTCTTGCAGGAAGAATGCAGTTATTTCTCCTTCACTTCCTCGTGTTAACTTCTGTACACTTGTCTGGTGCTTAACAAAAGACAATAGGTGCATGGGTAGGCCATTCGGCCCTTCGAGCCAGCACCGCCATTCAATGTGATCATGGCTGATCATCCCCAATCAGTGCCCCGTTCCTGCCTTCTCCCCATATCCTCTGACTCCGCTATCTTTGAGAGCCCTATCTAGCTCTCTCTTGAAAGTATCCAGAGAACTGGCCTCCACCGCCTTCCGAGGCAGAGAATTCCACACTCACACTCACAACTCTCCGTTTTAAATGGCTTACCCCTTATTCTTAAACTGTGGCCCCTGGTTCTGGGCACCCCCAACATCGGGAACATGTTTCCTGCCTCTAGCGTGTCCAAACCTTTAATAATCTTATATGTTTCAATAAGATAGCCTCTCATCCCTCTAAACTCCAGCTTATACAAGCCCAGCCGCTCCATTCTCTCAGCATATGACAGCCCCGCCATCCAGAGAATTAACCTTGTAAACCTACGCTGCACTCCCTAAATAGCGCAAATGTCCTTCCTCAAATTAGGGGACCAAAACTGCACACAATGCTCCAGGTGTGGGCTCACTAGGGCCCTATGTGACAGCCCTGGAAATCTGAGGTAAACTGGTTTACCGTCTGAGCCCCAGATATAAATATCAGCAACCCTCGCGGCTCCTTCGGCCTTTGTCCCCGATCCAAGATTAACACAAGTTCATCCACAACCTCTTTTGGTTTCTAAAAACCTAACCATTTTCTTTTTATTTTTTTTAAATTATTTTTATTAGAAGTACGGTAAATTACAATACTACACAACACGTATATCTTAATACATTTTTTGTACCGCTTCATTTTTTTTGAGCTTTAAGAAAAAGATAGAAGGAAAGTACAGAAAGTGCGCAACAGTCGTGAAGTGCAAGAGTGTTGGGAAAATTTCATTCAGTTCTCTTAAAAGAAGGTTATGGGCCCCTAGAAAAGAAGTTAGAGATATGGAAGTAAAGTGAGTCAAATTAAACTTATTAGACCCTAGAAAAGAACTTGAAAAATCTCAAAAGTAGTAACAATTGCTCTATTATAGCCATTAAACTCCACAGAAAACTGGCAACTACGCAACAGCAACCCTCGCGGCTCTGTTTGTTTGTTGTTTTGCCACAACCTCTCTTTTTCTAAGCATTTTCCATTTGCCCCCCTCTGAACTAAGGTTTGGGACGGAGTAAGATTTGCCTCCACTCATAAGTATTAGGAGTACCTCGGCAGCGGCTGTGGTGAAGCCTCGCGGCGGTGGCGATGTCTTGCGGGTTGACCCGTGGCCGATGAGATTCAGACAGAGGACCACTGTGGGAGGGGAAGAACCACGGACGACTTGGCGTGGGAGGACAGCCATGAGGGCGGAGGGGAAGGACAATGAACAATGGGGGGGGGGGGGGGGGGGGGGGGGGTTGGGGGGCAAAGGACAATGGAGACCCTGGGTGGGAGGAAACCAGAGATCCCGGAGAAAACCCACGTGGGTCACGGGGAGAACGTACAAACTCCGTACAGAGAAACACCCGTAGTTGGGATCGAACCTTGGTCCTGCTTCCGTGAGGCAGCAGCTGTAGCGCTGCGCCACCGTGCCGCCCTACTGCGAGTAAATATAGAACATTAGGAAGGGGAGGCTCAACTATTTTGGGAAGTAGGCTTTTACATATTTTGGGGGAGAAATGGCTCGCTTCTGACTTTTTCTGAAGAGATGGTTTGTGGACCGACCTCTGAGTGAACCCGTGTAGGTAACTGGCCTGCCAGTGTTGCATTGTTCTGCTGTGGGTGTCATTCTGCCCCTCCTGTGGTGATTCATCGGTCGGCCTTGTGCTACAGGGAGGTGCAATGCACCATCTCTCACTGGGAGATTATATATGTTGGGCGTGTTATTGCACGGCTGCCAGCAGCTTGCTATTCCCAATAAATCAAATGGACTCGATGTTTAATGTAATGGACAGCAGATAGCAAAATGTGTCTGTCTGGAATGCTGCTGTTTTAAGTGAATGTTTAATTTAGAGATATAGCGGGGAAACGGGCCCTTCGCCCCACCGAGTCCGCGCCGACCAGCGATCCCCTCGCGTTAACACTATCCGACACACGCACTAGGATCAATTTACACTTGTACCAAACCAATTAACCTACAAACCTGTTAATTTTTGATGTGTGGAAGGAAACCGAAGATTGCAGTTTGTGCAAAAATTCACGGGGGGATCGTACAAACTCCGTACTGACAGCCACCGTGGTCAGGATCGAACCCTGGTCTACCGGCGCTGTAAAGCAGCAACTATACAGTTGCGCCGCTTGTTGGTCTGGTTTGGGTTTTGTGGTGGGATGATAAGCTGCCAATCACCACATTAGAAACATAGAAACATAGAAAATAGGAGTAGAAAGGAGTAGGCCATTCGGCCCTTCGAGTCTGCACCGCCATTCAATATGATCATGGCTGATCATCCAACTCAGTATCCTGTACCTGCCTTCTCTCCATACCCGCTGATCCCTTTAGCCACAAGGGCCACATCTAAATCGCTCTTAAATATAGCCAATTAACTTGCCTCAACTACCTTCTGTAGCAGAGAATTCCACAGATTCACCACTCTCTGTGTGAAAAATGCTTTTCTCATCTCAGTCCTAAAAGACTTCCCTCTTATCCTTAAACTGTGACCCCTTGTTCTGGACCTCCCCAACATCAGGAACAATCTTCCTGCATCTAGCCTGTCCAACCCCTTAAGAATTTTGTAAGTTCTATAAGATCCCCCCTCAATCTTCTAAATTCTAGCGAGTACAAACTGAGTCTATCCAGTCTTTCTTCATATGAAAGTCCTGCCATCCCAGGAATCAGTCTGGTGAACCTTCTCTGTACTCCCTCTATGGCAAGAATGTCTTTCCTCAGATTAGGAGACAATACCCCAGGTGTGGTCTCACCAAGGCCCTGTACATCTGCAGTGGAACCTCCCTGCTCCTATACTCAAATCCTATTGCTATGAATGCTAACATACCATTCGCTATCTTCACTGCCTGCTGCACCTGCATGCCTACTTTCAATGACTGGTGTACCATGACACCCAGGTCTCGTTGCATCAGTTGGAGACTGTTAGACAGTTAGAGACTGTCTTAAGTTGGACTTTACCTTGAATGTTAAGGACTTTACCTTGGACTTTACATTATACCCGTTACTCTGTATCTGTACATTGTGGGTGGCTCGATTGTAAGCGTGTATAGTTTTTTTTTTTGCTGACTGGATATCACACAACAAAAAGCTTCTAAATGTACCTCGGTACACGTGGCAATGAACTGAACTACGTATTACTGTGGTAACTTTTGAAAAGTTGCAACTTACCTGATCACTTCCATGTCAATGTGTGCTTTCTGTATCGGTTGGTTCTGCTCTTGATGGCTCCCTGCTGATTTGGTCTCGGAAGCGATGTTTGCGGGGGAAATGTTCGGCTTGTGGTCACGTTGCCTTTTGCTATTGACGTCTCTCTGTGCACGTGCAGCAAAGGAAAGGTCCTCCAGTGCCCCCTCCTCCAAAGGTCACGCCATCCAAGGACATCAAGCAAGAAAATATCCTCAATCTTTTTGATGACAATTACATCCCAGAGATAAGTGTGACGACGCCTTCTCAGGTTTGCGATTTCCACACTTGCCCCCCCAGTTCCATTGTGAATCGCCATCAACCTCATCTTAACACTGTTTGCCACCGTTAACCCTTTCATCTAATCTTCACCTGTTGGTGCATGAAGCATGCCTTGTGTTAACAGGCGACTGTTTGTATTAGTCACCTAAATCACCCAGTAATAGCACTCTTGGAGGTTTCATTTAGACTTGGGCTGCCACCTTATTTGTCATTGTATCCTAAATTGTGCAGGAAGGAACTGCAGATGCTGGTTCATGCCAAAGATAGACACAGAATGCTGGAGTAACACAGTGGGTCAGGCAGCATCTCTGGAGAAAAGGAATAGATGACATTTTGGGTCGGACCCCATCTTCTGACCGACCCGAATCATCACCTATTCCTTTGCTCTAGAGCTGTTGCCTGACCCGCTGAGGTTTAGTTTAGAGATACAGCACGGAAGGAGGCCCTTCGGCCCACCGAGTCCGTGCCAGCCAGCGATCCCTGCATTCTAACACTGTGCTACACACACTCGGGACAATTTACGATTTTTATCAAGTCAATTACCCTACAAACCTGCATGTCTTTGGAGTGTGGGAGAAAACTGGATCTCCCGGAGAAAACCCATGTAGGTCACGGGGAGAACGTACAAACTCCATACACTCCAGCATTTTATGTCTATTTTGTGGATAGATTATCCTGAATTATGGATCGGTTTTAAAGTTTTCTGTTAGACTGGTTAGCTAAATGGTGGAACAGGCTCAAAGGGCCAAATGGCCTTCTCCTCCTTTTCCCAGTGCAGTCTGACAGACATTTAATTGCAGGAGGTCCAAACAGTCAGAAACAAAATGCACGAGATTTGCATTTGAAATGCATGGTGAAAGATTTTTCCATTTGTATAGGTTTGGATGGCAGCCCAAGATCTTGCAAACGTTTTTGTGTGTTTAGTTGCTTGTGCAAGTTTGTAATTTGATGTCAAATTTTGATTAATATATTTTTTTGCTTCGTAAGTTCTAGGAGCAGAATTGGGCCATTTGGCCCATCGAGCCTACAGCGCCATTCAACCACGGCTGATCTATCTTTCCCTTTCAACCCCGTTCTCCTGCCTTCTCCCCGTAACCCCTGACACCCATGCTTGGCATGTTCACGTAGACCAGACTTTGCATGCAATACCTCGGAAATGTCTAAAGGCTATTTGTCCGGCAGCTTTGTCTGTGACTGACAACACCAGTCCAGTATCTGAATGAATCACAGCAGCATGAATTAAGCATGAATAGATTTCAATAATTGCAGGTGGAATGGATTGGCTGCTTTGTTTATTTTAAAAAGTTGTTTGAATTTTATTGATTGTTCAACTTCGGCAGTTTTACTTGATGTTAAGGTTTGAAGAAAGTGTCTGCAATTATTGGTCAATGGTTACCGTCTATTTTGGCTCTACTTTAAGATGAGTCCGAGTCGTGTGGCACAGAATGGAGACCTTCAGCTCGCCACGTCCACACCTATCTATCTATATTACACTCCAAGGGCTTCTAAATGGCGTACCCCTTATTCTTAAACAGTGGCTGATTCTGGATGTTTCGGGTCAAGACACCTCATCAAACAGATGCTGGTTTATACCAGTTCCACAGACTCTCAACTCTCTGTGAGAAAAAGCGTTTCCTCGTCTCGGTTCCATAGCGCTCGCTTCCATATCCCCTTCGTTATCACCTCTTCCACAGCCAACAATGGACCATTGTGGGCTCCACCCTTCCTTGGTCATCGCTGCCGGCTCCGATTTGTTCTGAACTTTTTCATACCTCTAGATTCCCCCCCCCCCCCCACCCTCCTGACTCTCAGTACGAAGAAATGTCTCAACCCGAAACGTCACCTATTCCTTCTCTCCAGAGATGCTGCCTGACCCGCTGAGTTACTCCAGCATTTTGTGTCTTATCAATTACTTCCGCTGCCCATTTGCAGCATCTGTTTTTAGTTATTTTTTCCGCTCCGCCTCTTTATAAATCAACAAAGGAAATAGAGTCTAAATGTTGTCCATTAATTTGATACAGCTGAAGAGGGTCATGTACTCAACTAAATATATTCAACGTAGGCTTCAAGATTTAGTACAGAGGTCAAGCCAACACGTCATAGACACACAGACAATAGGTGCAGGAGTAGGCCATCCAGCCCTTCGAGCCAATAAATGTGATCATGGCTGATCATCCACAATCGGTAACCCGTTCCTGCCTTCTCCCCATACCCCTTGATTCCGCTAGCCCTGAGAGCTCTATCCAACTCTCTTTTGAATCCATCCAGTGAATCGGCCTCCACTGCCTTCTGAGGCAGAGAATTCCACAGATTCACAACTCTGGGTGAAAATGTTTTTCCTCGTCTCAGTTCTAAATGGCCTACCCCTTATTCTTAAACTGTGGCCCCTGGTTCTGGACTCCCCCAACATCGGGAACATGTTTCCTGCATCTAGCCTGTGCCATCCCTTAATAATTTTAGGTAGACAAAAGTGCTGGAGAAACTCAGCGGGTGCAGCAGCATCTATGGAGTGAAGGAAACGGGCAACTTTTCGGGCCGAAACCCTTCTTCATACTGACAGACTCAATAAATGTATATGTTATTATAAGATACCCTCTCTTCCTTCTAAATTCCAGTGAATACATAGAAACATAGAAATAGAAACATAGAAATTAGGTGCAAGAGTAGGCCATTCGGCCCTTTGAGCCTGCCTCGCCATTCAATATGATCATGGCTGATCATCCAACTCAGTATCCCGTACCTGCCTTCTCTCCATACCCTCTGATCCCCTTGGCCACAAGGGCCACATCTAACTCCCTCTTAAATATAGCCATTGAACTGGCTCATCTACCCTCTGTGGCAGAGAGTTCCAGAGATTCACCACTCTCTGTGTGAAAAAAGGCCTCAACGGTACCCCCCTATCCTGTGGCAAGAGTCGTTCCATCATATCACCACTCTCTTCGTGAAGCTACGCTGCAAAAAAGTGTCTCCTCACCTCCCAAAATTGAATGTTTTTCAAGTGTTTTTGGTCATTTTCCTCTTGGATAGATCCTGTTAGGATTAATTCAAGGACAGTTTCTTCCCCAGCTGTTATCAGCCAACTGAACCATCCTACCACAACCAGAGAGCAGTCCTGAACTACTATCTACATCTTTGGTGACCCTGGGATTATCCTTGATCAGACCTTGCTGGCTTTCCCTGGCACTAAATGTTATTCCCTTATGATGCATCTATACACTGTAAATGGGTCGATTGTAATCATGTATTGTCTTTCCGCTGACTGGTTAGCACGCACCAAAAGCGTTTTGCTGTACCTCGGCTCATGCGACGATAAACTAAACTGAACTGGCATTTCATATCCAAAATGTGCATCTCCACATTTTCATAATCGTAATAATCATAATCATATTTTATTAGCCTGTTATGTTTTACAACATATGAGGAATTTCATTTGACATACAGTCATACCACTAAAAAGCAACAGAACACACAAAACACATTTTAACATAAACATCCACCACAGTGACTCCTCCGCATTCCTCACTGCGATGGAAGTTCAATCTCTCCCTTCGTTGTCCTCCATTGATGTTTGCTTGCTTGTGCTTCATTGTGTTGTAACTTGTGGCAAAGGTGTAAACTGCTCTCTCTTGTGTTTTTGTTTTTCTCTCTCTCTCTCTCTCTCTCTCCCTTGTGCACGCAAACTCCACCCTAGTTTGAGGCTCCTGGGCCTCTGCAGGATGAAGGAACCCTCCTGGACTTTGAACCTCTGAAGCCAGAATCTACTCCAGTAGTGAGGGCACCTTCTCCAGTCTCCCAGGTTGGTTCAGCTCCGCATTTCGTCTCTGGGTTATTCACCAAAAATATTCCAGGCATTGACACTTGTACTTGGGGTTGCCGACGTTCTCACTCCCGAATAAGGGACAAAAAAACGATCAAAATACGGGACAAATTCCCGACGGCAATTCGTTGACCGACTCGGCCGTGGCTGGGTGAATGATGAGTTGGCCCGGGTGCTGGACTGCACACTAAGCCCAGCCGGCGGGCCAGCTGAGGAGTTTTGCCCCGGGCGCTCAAAGTCCGGCGCCCCATCCAACTCATGAACCGATGATCGGCCATGAGAAGGAGGGGTGGTGGTGGTGGTCGGCGGTAAATGAATGTCCGAAGGTCGGACAGCTGGCCGGGCTGCCGACCGACGGGGCCACGGGCGAGGCACTGCTGCTGCTGCTGCTGCTGCTGCTGCACTCCATGGGCTGCACTACGCCGGGACGGGCGAGGCAGGGCCGGAAGCGGCGCTCCGACCCAACAGTCCCCTCGACCCGAGTAGTAGCAGTCAAATACGGGACAAGGGCGGTCCCGTATGGGACAAACCAATTTAGCCCAATATATGGGATGTCCCGGCTAATACAGGACAGTTGGCAACTTCTACTGGTTGGGTATAAGAATTACTTGAGGCTATCATCGTGTCCTTGGGAAGGAGTGGTGAACACATGATCACTCTCCTTTTGATTTCCCAGAGAGTCACAGCTGAATGAGCTGTATCTGTCTACAGCCTGATTGAAGCTAGGCGCTAGAAGATTAATCTGTGGATTAGTGCAACAGGGTGGATTAGAAATACAGCGTGGACGCGGGCCCTTCAGCCCTCATAGTCCATGCCGGCCAATGATCACCAGTACACTAGTTCGATCCTACACACTGGGGACAAATTACAGAAGCCACTTGACCTACAAACCTGCGGGTCTTTGGGATGTGGGAGGAAAACCTACACAGTCACAGGTTGAACGTACAGCCAGCACCCGTGGACAGGATTGAATTCTGGTTGGTCCCTGGCATGGTATGGCAGCAGCTCTACCCCTGCGCCACTGTGCAGCCTCGTAAAATGTAGGACCTTTTGCGGGGAAAAAAGACAGCACTGTGGGGCAGCAGTAGAGTTGCTGCCTGATAGTGCCAGAGACTCTGGTTCGATCCTGACTACGGATCCTGACTACGAACCAGCGAACCACACTCTCTGTACGTGTTTTGTACGTTCCCCGTGTGACCCGCGTGGGTTTTCTCCAAGATCTTCGGTTTTCTCCCACACTCCAAAGACGTACTGATTTGTAGGTTAATTGGCTTGGTATAAAAATGTATAAATGTTTCCCTAGTGTGTATGTGTGTGTAGGATAGTGTTAGTGTGCGGGGATCGCTGGTCGATGCGGACTCGAAGGGCTTGTCTCCGCGCTGTATCTCTGAACTAAACAAAGTTAATTCACAGACCCAACAGCCAAGTGGACTGAGACTATATTCTGACCAACAGTGGTCAGATCACAGTTCTGTGCAAGTCAAGTTGCATGGAGTTGCTGGTAAACTGCTTGGGTTGGTTGGACATTTTCACGAGTCCCGGTGCAGTGTCACTTGGAAGCCTATTAACCCAGAATGTTCAATACACAAACAACACTGAACCTTGGCATCTGCCATGATCATTCCAAAGAAATTTTTTCTCGATGTTGAACAGATTAACAGATCAAATATTTATTCTGGTGCCTCTTTCCTACCATCCTTTGGCATTTTTAAAAATTGAAACATAGAAAATGGGTGCAGGAGGAGGCCATTCGGCCCTTCGAGACAGCACCGTCATTCATTGTGATCATGGCTGATCGCCCCAAATCAATAGATTGGTGATGAGTTCACCACTGACCTGCTTGTATTAAGGTTATTCATGCTTTCAACAGCATCTTATGCAGAGGTTTGGTTAGTGGTTGAGCCATGGTTGAAAATGGCATCAATGTCTTTAACGATAGCTGTCCCCTTGGTCTTTATATCGCCTCAATGCGCATTCCGACGCAAACATTTCCAACATTTCGTCAGTTTACAATAGGTGCAGGAGTAGGCTATTTGGCCCTCCAATAAGTGGGTCTGATAGCGTCAAAAGCTTGAGCAAATCTTGCAATGAAGGAATCCAGAAATGGAACACGGCCCTTCAGCCCATCTACTCGTCCTTGCCCCATCTGGTCAGCGTGCATTAGTCACGCAAGTCAATGTCTTTCCTGTGACGCAAGGCAGACCAGTGTGTAATAGGCTATTTCTGGGATTAGGCTAAGGCAGCATTATACGATACGATACGATAGAACATTATTTATCCCAGGAGGGAAATTGACCTGTAAAACACAACAAAACTCATGGGACTTGAAGTTAGTGATGAGTTGAAAGTCCAGGTTTGGGGCTGTTCAAAGATTGTTGGGAGGGGGGGGGATGGGTGGGGGGGAGAGAGAGAAGGGGAGCCAGTCTACCCCACGACAGAAGGGGGAGGAGTTGTCCAGTTTGGATCACCTTGGTGTAAAGGGCCTCCTGTGGGTGTTCTGTGCTGCATCTTGGTGGAAATGATTATGGTATCCATTTGTAGATAAAAATGCTGGAGAAACTTAGCGGGTGAGGAGCATCTATGGAGCGAAGGAAATAGGTGACCTTTAGGGTCAAGACCCTTCTTCAGACTCAAATGGTAATCATTTGGTCTATTTACCATTCCATCAAGAACCTTGCTGACTACATTTTTGAAACTTTAGACAATAGACAATAGGTGCAGGAGTAGGCCATTTGGCCCTTCGAGCCAGCACCACCATTCAATGTGATCACGGCTGATCATCCCCAATCAGTAGCCCGTTCATGCCTTCTCCATATAACCATATAACAATTACAGCACGGAAACAGGCCATCTCGGCCCTACAAGTCCGTGCCGAACAACTTTTTTTCCCTTAGTCCCACCTGCTTGCACTCATACCATAGCCCTCCATTCCCTTCTCATCCATATGCCTATCCAATTTATTTTTAAATGATACCAATGAACCTGCCTCCACCACTTCCACTGGAAGCTCATTCCACACCGCCACCACTCTCTGAGTAAAGAAGTTCCCCCTCATATTACCCCTAAACTTCTGTCCCTTAATTCTGAAGTCATGTCCTCTTGTTTGAATCTTCCCTATTCTCAAAGGGAAAAGCTTGTCCACATCAACTCTGTCTATCCCTCTCATCATTTTAAAGACCTCTATCAAGTCCCCCCTTAACCTTCTGCGCTCCAGAGAATAAAGACCTAACTTATTCAACCTATCTCTGCAACCTATTCTCCCAATATCTCCTGACTCCGCTATTTTCTTTGGATCTTGAAGTCAACTTATCCACATGGTTGCATGAATCCTTGACGGAGTGCCCAATGCAAGGCCCCTGGTATGTGCCTCCAAGTTCCCTTTTTTTCCTTGTCCTTTTCTCCAGAGATGCTGTCTGACCCGCTGAGTTACTCCAGTATTTTTGTGTCTATCTCCATTTTTCCTTGCCAGTTTGCCTATCAACCAAACATCCTCCGAAATCTAATTTTGCAGCGTAGACTGTTGTTTCCTCTGATCGATTCTTCAACCGGAAATGAAGTTGTGGAAAGTCAACCCTTGTGTTATTTCATCCGATTTCCTAGATGACCCTGACATTATCTTGGTGATAGCTGGAGCAAGCTATCGAATGCTTTAGGGAATTGCTCAACAATGTGTTTGACTCAGAAGATGGACTCAAAATGCTGGAGTAACTCAGCGGGACAGGCAGCATCTCTGGAGAGAAGGAAACGGGTGACTTTTCTGGCCGAGACCCTTCTTCATACCCAAAAATGTGACCCATTCCTTTTACCCAGAGACATAGAAACATAGAAAATATGCGCAGAAGTAGGCCATTCGGCCCTTCGAGCCTGCACCGCCATTCAATATGATCATGGCTGATCATCCAACTCAGTATCCTGTACCCGCCTTCTCTCCATACCTCCTGATCGCTTTAGCCACAAGGGCCACATCTAACTCCCTCTTAAATATAGCCAATGAACTGGCCTCAACTACCTTATGTGGCAGAGAATTCCAGAGATTCACCACTCTCTGTGTGAAAAATGTTTTCCTCATCTCGGTCCTAAATGATTTCCCCCATTATCCTTAAACTGTGTGACCTCTTGTTCTGGACTTCCCCAACATCGGGAACAATCTTCCTGCATCTAAACTGTCCAACCCTTAAGGTTTTGTAAGTTTCTATAAAATCCCCCCTCAATCTTCTAAATTCTAGCGAGTACAAACCAAGTCTATCCAGTCGTTCTTCATATGAAAGTCCTGACATCCCAGGAATCAGTCTGGTGATCTTCTCTGTACTCCCTCTACGGCAACAATGTCCTTCCTCAGATTAGGAGACCAGAACTGTACGCAATACTCCAGGTGTGGTCTCACCAAGACCCTGTACAACTGCAGTAGAACCTCCCTGCTCCGATACTCAAAACCCGCTTAGTTACTCCAGCATTTTGTGTCCATATCTTCGGTGTAAACCAGCATCTGCAGTTCCTTTTACACAATGCGTTTAGAACATTGGTTTTGAAAATAATTTTTCCCATGTAATTATTCATCTAGCTGCACCAGAAACACTTGGAATGGACAAAGAATTGTGAATTACTGGAAGTGTACCTGTGTTGAATTTTCTATGAAAGCTAGTTTGCCAACTATTCACAGCATTACACGTATGGTGTAAAAGCCTTCAATTTAGGATGTATGCAAAGCTTGTCGCTAGATATATTCCACAGAAAGGGTGAGAATAAGGGTGTTGCGTAGAACTGTAGATGCTGGTTTGCACTGAAGATAGACTCAAAATGCTGGAGTAACTCAGCGGGACGGGCAACATCTCCGGAGGGAAGGGATGGGTGACATTTCGGGTCGAGACCCTTCGTTTCTGGGTCGCGAAACCTCCCCCGACTCTCAGTCTGTGGAAGAGTCTCGACCCGAAACGTCACCCGTTCCTCTCTCCACAGATGCTGCCTGTCCCGCTGAGTTACTCCAGCATTTTGTGTCTACCTTCGGCGAGAGTAACGGTACCAGTGTAAAGTGCAACTTACTAACATGACTTCTCCATTCACATGTTTAACGTATTTCATTCAACATGCTAGACTGTACCTTGGGATATGTGGGAGGTAAGCAATGCGGATAAAACACTTCAGCATGCACAAGTCCACTGTCTGTCTGTTTGATGCCTACACCTTTTTTTTTAATTTGCAATCATTTTGTGTGTGAACTGCTTTCATCGGCTCTTGTCATTTCCACTTTGGAGGGGGTTAAGTGCTTCCCTTCTTCATTGTGCTCATCCCCTGTGTGGTTCCTCCAGCTAGATCACCACTTTATAACCCAGACTCGCCACCACAGCCACATGTGCTACCTTCCCCCCAGCCAACAATGAACCATTCTACATTCCCCTGATCAGTGACCCCTTTGATCTGTCATTTCGACATCCTACCCTTCCATATCTCTAGTTTCCCTCTCCCCTGACTGTTCGTCTGAAGAGGTGCCTTGACTCGTTACGTCACCCCATCACAATAGACAATAGGTGCAGGAGCAGGCCATTTGGCCCTTCGAGCCTGCACCGCCATTCAATGGGATCATGGCTGATCATCCCCAATCAGTACCCCGTTCCTGCCTTCTCCCCGTATCCCCTGACTCCGCAGAGTTACTCCAGCATTTTGTGTCTATATCTTCGTGTCTAGAGTGCTTTTATTGTGTTGTGTTTCTGCATCATCCCCCCTCCCCTTCCCAGCCAAAGTCCTGAGCTTGTACCCATTGCTTTGCATTGAAGGCAGAGCCTCTCTTTTGTGCATTCGTGAATGTTATTCTTGTTGGTCTCGTCTCTATCTGTGTACGTATTTGATAATCCTTTGCATTTTCACTTTATAGCATGGGTGTTCTCTTGAGAATAAGACTGTTTTGTCTCGCCCAATTTTGGAGAGTCTTTTTATTTCAGGGAAAATTAAGTAGCTTCCTGGCTGAAGATTCCTGGCTCTGCAATTCAGGATTTGGGACAAAGGCCTTCTAGGAATTTGTTTTGAGAACCCCAAGTTGGGAAAATGTAGTGCTTTTGTTTTAAAATGCACATCGATAGGAATTTTTAAAGAAAGAACTGCAGATGCTGGAGAAATCGAAGGTAGACAAAAGTGCTGGTGAAACTCAGCGGCTGAGGCAGCATCTATGGAGCGAAGGAATAGGTGAAGTTTTGGGTCGAGGCCCTCGATCCGAAATGTCACCTATTCCTTCGCTCCATAGATGCTGCCTCACCCACTGAGTTTCTCCAGCACTTTTGTCTGCCTTAGATGGGAATTTTGTTCATTTATCACAGCATTATATACAGGTTCACCACCGTTTATTTTTTATTTTTCCCCCCCTCTCCGTCAACCGGTGGTCCGGCAACTCCTGTAATCCGGACAAAATTTGGAGAGTGCACTTCAAATCCTCCTCTGAAGCCCCCCCCCCCCTCAATTTGTGGCGCCTAGGCCGGCTGATCGGCCGATCGGATTTGCCCCCATTCCGGGGCTCCGGAACGCCAGCCCGGCCGCCGACAGATCCGACTTCAGCGACCGATGGGCTGGTCAAATTTACCCGCCGGGGGAAGGGCACTGGAACATTTGGCCCAGCCACAGCCAGCAGATTCATTCCCAGAGCCAACTTTGAGTTCCGGCATCCCGGCTCCTGAACCGCCCCAGGCAGACCTTTCCGGTGCGGTTGGCAACCTCTCGATGAGCCCGCGACCTCTGCTGGTCCGGCAAAAACGGATAATCCAGAAAGACTCTGGAGCCAAAGATGTCAGAAAATTGGTGGTGGGCTTATGACTTTCTGGAGGTGCCATGTAAAAATGCAGCCTGGAGCTTGTGGACAACCTGGATGCCAGTAAGTTGTGGCTGCATACTGTTGTAGAGCCTCTGATGCACACCCACGCAAAATCTAAATGAATATCTGCTTATTGGTTATAACCTGTTCGATTTAATTAAGTCTCTTGCTGGATTTCTGAAAGTATCATTTACATGCGATTCTTAACACTCCTATAGTGATTGGTCCCATTGTTTAAACTGTCATCTGTTGCAAATGAGTAAAATAATACTTCTCAAACAATGCATTGGTGTACAGCACAGCAGTCATTGCATGCACGGCTGCATCAGACTCAGTGAGGCCATAACTTTTTAACATGCATCGGTGCATTGTAAATATGGGACAAGGTTTGGTGTACTTACTCTTACAACGTCTACATAGAGTCATACAGCGTGGAAACAGGCCCTTCGGCCCGACTTACCCACACTGGCCAACATGTCCCATCTACACTGGTCCCACATGCATGCGTTTAACCCAATTCCCTCTAAACCTGTCCTGTCCATGTACCTGTCCAAATGTTTCTTAAATGTTGCAATAGTCCCTGCCTCAACTACCTCCTCAAGTCAAGTCAAGTCAAGTTTATTTGTCACATACACATACGAGATGTGCAGTGAAATGAAAGTGGCAATGCTCGCGGACTTTTGTGCAAAAGACAAACAACAAAACAACCAAACAAATTATAAACACAATCATAACACACATATTAATGGAAGGAAAAACGTTCAGTAGAGTTAGTCCCTGGTGAGATAGGCGTTTACAGTCCGAATTGCCTCTGGGAAGAAACTCCATCTCAACCTCTCCGTTCTCACCTCTGCCAGCTTGTTCCATATACCCATGAAAAAGTTGCCCCTCAGATTCCTATTACATTTTTCCCACCCCGGCCTCACTCTCGATTCCCCCTACTCAGGGCAAGAGACTCTGTGCATCTACCTATTCCTCTTATGATCTTATACACCACGATAAGAACCTTGCCCTCATCCTCCTGCACTCCAGGGAATGGAACTCCCATCCTACTCAACCTCTCCCTACAGCTCAGACACTCAAGTCCTGGCCACATCCTTGTAGCTTGCAGCGCAGGAAACCCAGGTTCGATCCCAACTACGGGTGCTGTCACAACCGTGGTTATACGTTCTCCCCGTGACCACGTGGGTTTTCTCCTTGATCTCCGGTTTCCTCCCAATCTTCAAAGACGTACAGGTTTGTAGGTTATTTGGCTTTGTGTAGGTTTAAATTGTCCCTAGTGTGTGTAGGATAGTGTTTGTGTGCTGGGATCGCTGGTCAGTGCAGACTCGGTGGGCCGAAGGGCCTGTTTTTGTGCTGTATCTCTGAAAACTAAACTAAAAAGCTGCCATGGTGGAATTCCAAAAAATGCTCGAAGAGCTCAGCTGGTCAGGCAGCATCCATGGAGTGAGTGAACAGTTCAGGTCAATTAATGAAGTGAAAATGGGCAAGTTTTCAATTATGAAGGTGAGAGGTCATAAGGGATAGGAGTAGAATTAGGCCATTCGGCCCATCAAGTCTACTCCATCATTCAATCAGGGCTGACCTATCTCTCCCTCCTAACCCCATTCTCCTGCCCTCTCCCCCATAACCTCTGCCACCCGTACTAATCACGAATCTATCTATCTCTGTCTTAAAAATACCTACTGACTAGTCCTCCACAGCCTTCAGTGGCAAAGAATTCCACAGATTCACCACGCTCTGACTAAATGAATTTCTCCTCGTTTTCTTCCTAAAAGAACGTCGTTTCATTCTTGAGGCTATGACCTCTAGTCCAAGACTCTCCCACTATTGCAAACATCCTCTCCACATCCACTCTATCCAAGCCTTTCACTATTCTGTGCGTTTCAATGAGGTATCCCCCTCATCCTTCTAAACTCCAGTGCCGACAAACGCTCAGCATAGGATAACCTTTATAGCCAATAGACAGTAGGTGCAGGAGTAGGCCATTTGGCCCTTCGAGCCAGCACCACCATTCAATGTGATCATGGCTGGTCATCCCCAATCAGTACCCCGTTCCTGCCTTCTCCCCATATCCCCTGACTCCGCTGTTTTTAAAAGCCCTATCTAGCTCTCTCTTGAAAGCATCCAGAGAACCTGCCTCCACCGCCCTCTGAGGCAGAGAATTCCACAGACTCGCCACTCTCTGTGAGAAAAAGTGTTTCCTCATCTCCGTTCCAAATGGCTTACTCCTTATTCTTAAACTGTGGCCCCTGGTTCTGGGCTCCCCCAACATCGGGAACATGTTTCCTGCCTCTAGTGCGTCCAAGCCCTTAACAATCCTATATGTTTCAATGAGATTCCCTCTCATCCTTCTAAACTCCGTAGTGTACAAGCCCAGCTGCTCCCTTCTCTCACCATATGACAGAATGGTTAAGGTTTTGGTTAAGAGGGGGTTTGTGGAGGACGGGGGAAGAGGTGATATCCTTGGGTGCAGACAAAAGTTATCAGGAAATATTGAGAAACAAAAACTAGCAGTCTTGGTTCCCTCTAAGTATTCTGAAGAGACCATATTTCCACACACGTACATTACTTTTCTCCAACATTGCCAACCACTTCCCTATTCTCCGTAGACTTGCATGCAGGTGGGAGTTGCAATCCCTGCCCTTCACATCTGCCTACCATTTCAACCAGTCCTTTCAGCTAAAGCACTTCCTGCACCAAACCTAAATGTCTTAAAACACTAATTCCTTGCCTCCCGTTTATCTAGTTTAGTTTAGAGATACAGCGCGGAAACACGCCCGTCGACCCACTGGGTCCACGCCGACCAACGATCCCCGCACCTTAACACACACACACGCACGCGCACACACGCACACACCAATTTACACCTACACCAAGCCAATTAACCTACAAACCTGTACGTCTTTGGAGTGGGGGAAAACCGAAGATCGCGGTGAAAACCCACACAGGTCACAGGGAGACGTACAGATTCTGTACAGACAGCACCTGTAATCAGTACTGAACCCAGGTCCCCGGCGCTGCAAGCGCTGTAAGGCGGCAACTTACGCTGCGCCACCATTACTGTCCCTAGATGAACTATTTGAGTTGAAATGTTGACTGTTGCTGCTTGACTTTGAGCATTTATTTAATTCCTTTCAACCTATTTTAACCCATTTAATGGGATTGTGAGTGATTCGATATATTTGTCATTTCATGTCACTGATTTTTCTTAATGTAAGTATTATCGAAATTTGGCTCAGCTGATTATGGTAAAAGAAAATCAAATTCTCTTTAAATGCAGAAATGTTAAGATAAGGTTTTCAAAAGCCTGGCTCGAGCATTTCATTCCCTCCTCTCAGTTCCAAACTGGGTTGCTTGCACAGGGCCTGAATGGTTTTTAAATATGCAGTCAAGATCTTCATTAGAGAATTAATCAAACCGATTCAGTGCGGCGGTGCAGCGGTAGAGTTGCTGCTTTACAGCGCCAGAGACCCAGGTTCGATACTGACCACGGGTGCTGTCTGTACCGAGGTTGTACGTTCTCCCCGTGACTGCATGGGTTTTCTCCGAGATCTTCGGTTTCCTCCCACACTCCAAAGACGTACAGGTTTGTAGGTTAATTGGCTTGGTATGAAATGTAAAATTGCCCCTAGTGTGTGTAGGATAGTGTTAGTGTGCGGGGATCGGTGTCTAAGGGCCTGTTTCTGTGCTGTATATCTCTGCACTGAACTGAAGTGCATTTATTGGAACAGTTTGTTTGTCACGTACTCTGGTGCTCTTGCATTTGATTCTGTGGGTCTCTCGATTTATGGCCTGTTGTCTCACTAAGTTTCTTTGTCCTGTCTTTCCTCCTTGCTGCACTGCCCCAGCCTGAAAAGAATGCACCTAACAGCATGTCTTCGGACCCCTCCCCTAGCATGGCTATTGGGGATGGTTTTAGTGAGATCACTTTTGCAGTGGACTGGTCGACACAGCCCAGTCTACACGAGGAGAAAACACCAGTCGCTGCTGAAGTAAGTGTGAATCATTGTCGCTGCGGTTGAATGTGTGCTTGCCATGTCTAACATTCTCAATTTGCTCTTAAGTGCAAGTGTACCCAATCTGCAATATCACGAGTTTGTGCGTTGTTCTTTTTTCTTTTTTGTGCGTGAACTTTTTTCACACAGAGTGGTGAATCTCTGGAACTCTCTGCCGCAGAGGGTAGTCGAGGCCAGTTCATTGGCTATATTTAGGAGGGAGTTAGATGTGGCCCTTGTGGCTAAGGGGATCAGAGGGTATGGAGAGAAGGCAGGTACGGGATACCGAGTTGGATGATCAGCCATGATCATATTGAATGGCGGTGCAGGCTCGAAGGGCCGAATGGCCTACTCCTGCACCTAATTGCTATGTTTCTATGTTGTCTTGTTCATAAGTGATAGGAGCAGAATTAGGACATTTGGCCCATCATGTCTACTCTGCCATTCAGTGATGGCTGATCTATCTTGCCTCTCTCAACCCCATTCTCCTGCCATCTCTCCATGACCCCTGACACCCTTGCTAATCAAGAATTTCGGATCAGGACCCCACATCAAACTCTTTCATTGAGTTTACTCCGAATGAAAGGACATTCCTTTAGGAAGGAGATTTCTTTAGTCAGAGGGTGGTGAATCTGTGGAATTCTTTGCCACAGAAGGCTGTGGAGGCCGAGACAGTGGATATTTTGATGGCAGAGATTAGATTCTTGATTAGTTCGGGTGTCAAAGGTTATGGGGTGAGGAGAGAGAGATAGTTCAGCCTTTATTGAATGACGGAGTAGACTTGATGGGCCGAATGGACTAATTCTACTCCTATTCCTGATGGACCTGACGACATTATGACCATGACTGGGTACATAAAGTGCCAACTTTTAGCATTTGAGGTTTTTCCCTTAATTATTCTGTTGATTTTAAAATTATTTTTAAATGTGCCAACAGCACAGTTTGGGCCAGAGGGTGGAAACTTGATGGAAATTAGTGTTCGTATGCGCACTTCTTTTGCATATTCTTTCTGTTCCGCTTTGAAGAAGTTTGTGTGCTGGAACTTGGCTCATTGTGCATTCCTGAAGTGTTTTGTTGACTGTAAAACCCTTTGGGCATCATGAAAGGAGACTTGCCTTTATTCTTGCAGTGGGGAAACACAAGGTTAACCCCAGATTGACACACACAGTTTTTAAGAGAATTAGATTTAGCTCTGGGGGCTTAAGAAATCAAGGGATATGGGGGAGAAGGCAAGAACGGGGTACTGATTGTGGATGATCAGCCATGATCATATTGAATGGCGGTGCTGGCTCGAAGGGCCGAAGGGCCTACTCCTGCACCTTTTTTGTTTTAGTTTTAGAGATACAGCGCGGAAACAGGCCATCTGGCCCACCGAGTCTGCGCCCGACCAGCGATCCCCGCACATCAACACCACCCTACACTCACTAGAGACAATATTTACATTCACCAAGCCAATTAACTAACCAACAAACCTGTACGTCTTTGGAGTGTGGGAGGAAACCGAAGATCAAAGAGAAAACCCACGCAGGTCACGTGGAGAACGTACAAACTCCGTACAGGCAGCACCCGTAGTCGGGATTGAACCAGGGTCTCCAGTGCTGCATTTGCTGCAAGGCAGCAACTCTACCGCTGCGCCACCGTGACTGCCTCTGAATCGGTAACATATTTTGAAAGCTGGAGTTACTCAGCTGGCCCCTCTTAACCCCCCCCTCTACAAATGTACTGACTAGTGGAAATCCAAAAGTAAATCAAATCATTCTTCTGATAAACACAATTAGCATGTGCACAAGTTATAGGAGTACAATTAGGCCATTCGGTCCATCGAGTCTATTCCACGATTCAATCATGGCTGACTTCTGTCTCCAAATCTCATTTTCCTGCCTTCTCCCCATAACCCTTGACACCCGTTGTAATTAAGAATGTGTCTATCTCTGCCTTAAAAATATCCACTGTCGGCATCCACAGCCCCCTGTGGCAATGAATTCCACAGATTCACCACCCCCTGACTAAAGAAGTTCCTCCTCACCTCCTTTCTAAAAGAGGGCTCTTTAATTCTGAGGCTATGACCTCTGGTCCTAGACTCTCCCACCAGTGGAAACATCCTCTCCACACCCACTCTAAATCTATGCCTGTCATTATTCTGTAAGTTTCAACAAGGTCCTCCCTCGGCTTTCTAAACTCCTGCGAGTGGCGGCCTAGTGCTGTCAAACGCTCATCATATGCCTCCCCACTCATTCCTGGAATGTTCACAGAATAAAATAGTGCAGTGGTCCCCAAGCCTGACTAAATTTAACAGATTTTAAAGAACTTAAAACACATTAGTCATTTAACTTATTTATTACTAAATGCTGAGTATTGTCTCAATTGTGGGTGTCACGGTGGTGCAGCGGTAGAGCTACTGCCTTACGGCGCCAGAGACCCGGGTTCGATCCCGACTACGGGCGCTGTCTGTACAGAGTTTGCACGTTCTCCCCATGGCCTGTGTGGGTTTTCTCTGAGATCTTCGGTTTTCTCCCACACTCCAAATGCGTACAGGTTTGTAGGTTAATTCCTGTTTTTATATTCTGGTCCCCTTGAAATAACAAATGTTGTATACTTCATGCTATCACGCTTTGTGACTGATGTTTGTTATGACGTTAGCAACATAGCGGTGTCCCTGACTTCCCACATCCTGCATGAGACACACTGCAACAACTTGCCTGCCATTACCACCACAGCCAAATGTATAATAAAATAATGAGACACACTCCCAGAGCTGATGGAACCACCTTCTCCCATCTGCTGCTGATAGCCTCCTTGCCTCAGTCTCTTGAGCCAAAGACTCACACTTTACCTCTCCACAAGGTTATGGGGAGAAGGCAGGAGAATGGAGTTAGGTGAGGTAGATCAGCCTTGATTGAATGGCGGAGTCGGCTTGATGGGCCGAATGGCCAAAATCTGCTCCTATTGCTTAATGATCTTAAGAACAGGAGAGAATGGGGTTGAGAGGGAAAGATAGATCGGCCCTGATAGAATGGCGGAGTAGACGGTGGACTATCCCATTGTTTAAGAAACAGTTGGACAGATACATAGATAGGACAGGTTTGGGTGGTTATGGACCAAGCGCAGGCAAGTGGGACTAGGGGAGCTGGGATATTGTTGGCCAGTGTGGGAGAGTTGGGCCAAAGGGCCTGTTTTCACACTATTACTCCATGAAGCCATGGTCGAATGGCATAATTCTGCTGCTATCACTTAATGATCTTAAGAACATGAGAGTATGGGGTTGAGCGGGAGCGATAGATCAGCCGTGATTGAATGGCGGAGTAGACTTGATTGGCCGAATGGCATAATTCTGCTCTTATCACTAATGAACCTATGTTTAAGAGGGAAATGCAGATGCTGGAAAATCGAAGATAGACAAAAATGCTGGAGAAACTCAGCGGGTGAGGCAGCATTCATGGAGGGAAGGAAATAGGCAAAGTTTCGGGCCGAGACCCTTCATCAGTCTGAAACGTCGCCCATTTCCTTCACTCCATAGATGCTGCCTCACCCGCTGATTTTCCCCAGCGTTTTAGTCTACTTATGAACTGATGCTTAGTCTGGTTCTGGTTACAGCTGGAAGAGAGTAACTATTTCTGTGTTGAGGTTGTGGGTCTTGCTGAGTCAGAGGATCATGTGCATAAATCGCACTCCAGGGACTTCAGCACGAACACCGCAGCTGACGATGCCTTTGCAGCGGTCGTTTATCATATGGTTTTTAATCCCCACCCCCCACCCCCAATCCCCAGATGGGACGTTAAATTGAATCCTCGTCTGGTTTCAGACATGCTCCTCTCCATGCTCGTAACATCGCAAAACTGCTGCTGGGAATGTGAAATGCTGCAACATTGAGCAGGGCCGGGGTAACGGCCGTGGAAAGTTGCTAAGTCAGCGAGTCGTCCTTTGTCCGAACAGTTATCGGTTTCAGTTCAGTTTCAGTTTATTGTCGCGTGCACCGAGGTAAACATAGAAACATAGAAACATAGAAAGTAGGTGCGAGAGCAGACCACCAGGTCCATCGAGCCCGCACCGCCATTCGCTCATGGCTGAACACTAAACAGACACACTTACCCACAAACAGTAGACACAAGACACAGAACACAAGACACTACCCTCCCCTTTATACCGCTATCACCCCTCTCCACCCCAAGAACCTCGTGATCTCCTGGGGGAGGCAAAAAACCGGATAAAAACCCAGGTCCAATTCGGGAAAAAAATCCGGGAAATTCCTCTCCGACCCCAATCTAGGCGATCGACACTTGTCCAGGAGATCACTCAGGTCTTACTATACTAACCATACCTAGGTCCATATCCCTGCCCTCTCCCCGTAGCCCCTTATCCCCTTGGCAGCTAAAAAAACATCTATTTTAGTCTTAAATATATTTAAAGTTTCTGCTTCCACTGCTCCCTGGGGCAGTGAATTCCATAAATTAACCACCCTCTGGGTGAAGAAGTTCTTCCTCATCTCAGTTTTAAAAGAGCCCCCCCTTATTCTGCAACTATGTCCCCTAGTTCTAGTTTCCCCGATCATTGGGAACATCCTCGGGGCATCCACCCGATCAAGGCCCCTCACGATCTTATATGTTTCAATGAGATCGCCTCTCATTCTTCTAAACTCCAAAGAGTAGAGTTCCAGCCTACTTAACCTTTCCTCATATGTCAATCCCCTCATTGCAGGAATTAATCTTGTAAACCTTCGCTGCACTGCCTCCAGGGCTAGTACATCCTTTCTTAAGTATGGACCCCAGAACTGTACACAGTATTCCAAATGTGGTCTCACTAATACTGTGTACAGCTGCAGCAAGACCTCCGTGTTTTTATACTCAATCCCCCTAGCAATAAAGGCCAAAACTCCATTGGCCTTCCTGATTGCTTGCTGCACCTGCATACTAACTTTCAGTGATTCATGTACTAATACCCCTAGATCCCTTTGCGTTGCATTACAACGCAGCTCCTCCTCATTTAGAAAATAACTTGCCCTATCATTTTTTTTCCCAAAGTGAATGACTTCACATTTATTAGTATTACATTTCATCTGCCAAGTTGTTGCCCACTCACCTAGCTTATCTATATCCTTTTGCAGACTCTTCCTATCCTCCTCATCCCCTACTTTTCCTCCCATTTTTGTATCGTCCGCAAATTTTGATATATTACACTTGGTTCCCTCCTCCAAATCATTTATATAAATTGTGAACAACTGGGGTCCCAGCACCGACCCTTGCGGAACCCCGCTAGTTACCGGTTGCCATCCCGAGTATGAACCATTTATCCCCACTCTCTGCTTCCTATTTGTTAGCCAATCCTCTACCCATGCTAATATATTACCCCCAATCCCATAATTTTTTATTTTTAGCAATAGTCTCTTATGTGGCACCTTGTCAAAAGCCTTTTGGAAGTCCAAGTATACCACATCCACCGGTTCCCCTTTATCCACCCGGGTTGTTACTTCCTCAAAGAATTCGAGCAGATTCGTTAAACAGGACTTCCCCTTCACAAAACCATGCTGGTTCTGTCCGATGAAGTCATGTTTATCCAAGTGCCCCGTTAGTGTTTCTTTAATAATTGTCTCTAACATTTTACCCACCACCGATGTTAGACTAACTGGTCTATAGTTACCCGCCTTCTGTTTACTTCCTTTTTTAAATATAGGTGTTACATTGGCCATTTTCCAATCCACTGGGACCGTTCCTGCCTCCAGGGAGTTTTGGAAAATTATCACCAATGCATCCACAATCCCCACCGCTATCTCCCTCAAGACCCTTGGATGTAATCCATCAGGCCCAGGGGATTTATCCTCCTTCAGTCTCATTAATTTCCCTAATACCACCTCCTTGGTGATCTTAATAGTATTTAGCTCCTCCATTCCTACCGCCCCCTGTTTATCCAGCGTTGGAATATTTTTTGTGTCTTCTATGGTGAAGACTGATACAAAATACTCGTTTAATGCCTTTGCCATTTCCATGTTCCCCACCAACAACTCTCCAGTCTCACCCTCCAATGGACCAACGTTCACCTTAGCCACCCTTTTTCTTTTTATATAGCTATAAAAACTCTTACTATTAGTTTTTATGTTGTTCGCTAAATTCCTTTCATAGTCTATTTTCCCCGTCTTAATTAATCTCTTAGTTATTTTTTGCTGACCTTTAAATGCTTCCCAATCCTCTACCCTCCCACTATCTCTGGCTACCTTATATGCCCTTGCCTTCAGCCGAATAC
The DNA here is from genome assembly GCF_028641065.1 of Leucoraja erinaceus. Taxonomy (NCBI): domain Eukaryota; kingdom Metazoa; phylum Chordata; class Chondrichthyes; order Rajiformes; family Rajidae; genus Leucoraja; species Leucoraja erinaceus. The sequence continues at coordinate 75,712,992 of NC_073383.1, read as the reverse complement.
TATCCTTTATAGTTTTACTGAGCCATGGCTGACTGTTCTTACCCTTACCCCTTTTTTTCTTCATAGGAATAAATTTTTCTTGAAGGTTATACAGTATACCCTTAAACGTACAGTGGTACAGTGAAAAGCCTTTGTTGCGTGCCAACCAGTCAGCGGAGAGGCAATACATGATTACAATCCAGCTATTCACAGTGTGCAGATACTTGATGAGGGAATAACGTTTAGTGCAAGGTAAAGTCCGATTGAAGGTAGTCCCAATGAGGTAGAAGGTAGCTCAGGACTGCTCTCTGGTTGTGGTAGGATGGTTCAGTTCGCTGATAACAGCGGGGAAGAAAATGTCCCTGAATCTGGAGGTGTGCGTTTTCAGTTTCTGCACCTTTTGCCCGACGGGAGAGGAGAGAAGAGGGAGTGGCCAGGCAGCGACTCATAAGGTCATGTGAAAGGAGCTGAATTATGCCATTCGGCCCATCAAATATACTCTGCGCTTCAATCATGGCTGACCTATCTCTCCCTCCTAACCCCATATTCCTGCCTTCTTCCCAAAACTCCTGACCCCCTTCCTAATCAATAATCTATCTATCTCTGTCTTAACTCCTCTGACTCGTCCTTGATTATTCTGCTGGCCTTGCCAGGGCAACGGGAGCTGTAAATGTAGTCAATGGAGGGGAGGTTGGTTTGTGTAATGGTCAGGGCTGCGTCCACAATTCGCCGCAATATCTGCTGCCTTTATTCACGCCAATATTTGTCCCTGAAAAATGCAGTTGATCATTATCACCTTTGCTGTGTTGTGGGGACTTTTACTAAATGGTGACATTGCTTCCCGTATGTGACAGTACTTCATAATGTTTTATTCAGATTTTGTTTTTCTCTCCCTCCTGAAATGTGTCACACAAAAAACTGGAACTCCCTTGTTTAAAATGTTTTGCGCTTTCTAACAGTAATTGGTGCTTTTTCCAATTTAATTGGCATGTGTTTACAACTTGGCATTCACCGCCTGCATGTTTCTTGTTTTACCATTGTCTTAAGAATAACCAGTGCCCATTCATCATGTTAATTCATGTTAAACTGAGTTCTGTAGTCCAGAAAAAAAGCTTGGGATTGAAAAATTAATTTATCCTCAATGCATCTCGGTCAGGAAGAGAAATGGTTCACTTTTTGTTGCACTAATTATAATCGAGTAGGTTAGTTTATTGTCACATGTGCCAAGGTACAGTGAAAAGCTTTTGTTGCATGCTAACCAGTCGGCGGAATGACAAATGTGGATTAGACAATAGACAATAGGTGCAGGAGTAGGCCATACGGCCCTTCGAGCCAGCACCACCCTTCAATGTGATCATGGCTGATCATCCTCAATCAGTACCCCGTTCCTGCCTTCTCCCCATATCCCCTGACTCCGCTATCTTTAAGAGCCCTATCTAGCTCTCTCTTGAAAGTATCCAGAGAACCGGCCTGCACCACCCTCTGGAGACAGAGAATTCCACGAACTCACAACTCTGTGTGAGAAAATGTGTTTCCTCATCTCCGTTCTAAATTGCTTACTCCTTATTCTTAAACTGCGGCACCTGGTTCTGGTCTCCCCCAACATTGGGAACATGTTTCCTGCCTCTAGCGTGTCCAAACCCATAACAATCTTATATGTTTCAATGAGATATCTTCTCATCCTTCTAAACTCCAGAGTGTACAAGCCCAGCTGCTCCATTCTCTCAGCATATGACAGTCCCGCCATCCCGGGAATTAACCTGTGGTGGATGTTTTTGTTAAATTTACGTGGCTGTATGTATTGTTGCTTTTCACTTAGTTTGGCTGTATGGTAATGCAAAAATCACTGTACCTTAATAGGTGCATGTGACAATAAATTCGAACTTGATTACAATCGAGCCATTCCCAGTTCAGTTTAGTTAATTGTCACGTGTACCGAGGTACAGTGAAAAGCTTTTGTTGCGTGCTAACCAGTCAGCGGAAAGACAATGCATGCTTACAATCGAGCCGTTGGCAGTGTTTAGATACATGATGATAAGCGAATAACGTTTGGTGCAAGGTAAAGCCAGCAAAGTCCAATCAAAGATAGTCCGAGCATCACCAATGAGGTAGATAGTGGTGCAGGATTTTGTGCAGATACATGATGAAGGGAAAAACATGAATAACGTTTAGTGGAAGGTAACCCCAGTAAAAACGTTACCCGAATAATGCCGCTGGCTTGGAAAATGGTGGCTGGGTTTGGTGGGACGAAAGCGGGTGGTGTTGGGTTTATGTGGTTGATACCAGGGGTGGCACTGTGGCGCAGTGGTGGAGTAGTTGACTTACATCACCAGAGACCCACATTCGATCCTGACCATGGGTGCTGTCTGCATGGAGTTTGCATGTTCTCCCGGTGACCGGGTGGGTTTTACCCGGGTGCTCCAGTTCCTCCCCTTCCCCCCCCCCCCCACCACACTCCAAAGACGTACAGTTTTGTAGGTTAATTGGCTTCAGGCTCTGTCTCCAAACTAACGATAACATCTTGATGTTGCAGCAGCCGAGATCCGTGGCATAATGCCAAGATCAGTGTCTCTGTGCTGACATGTCTCTCCACAGCTTGTGTCATCTTTGGTTATTTTTGAATGCTACTTGCTCAGCAGAGCCATCCAATGGCCGAGAACAGCACAGTTTAAAAGCAGCTGTATCGACTTTTAGACTTTAGACTGCGCGGAAACAGGCCGCTTGGCCCACCATGTCCGAGCTGACCAGCGACCACCATCCTAGACACTAGCGGAGTCTTTGGTTTAAAAAGTCCAGCATCCCATCCAACTCGTGAGCCGATGATCAGCCATGAGAAGGAGAGGTGGTGGTGTCGGCGATAAGCGAAGGTCAGACAGCTGGCCGGGCTGCCCAACGACAGGGCCACAGGCGGGTGGCTGCTGCTGCACTCCATGGGCTGCACTACGTCGGGACGGGTGAGGCGGGGGCCTGACGCGGCGCTCTGACCCGACAGTCCCCTCGACCCGAGTAGTAGCAGTCAAATACGGGACAAGGGGGGTCCCGTATGGGACAAACCAATTAAGCCCAATATATGTGATGTCCTGGCTAATACGGGACAATTGGCAACCCTAGATTTAGTAATTATTTCTGAGAATTGTTGGGAGCTGGTGGACAAGTTTGTAATTTGATATTGGTACATACATAGGTGGGGTAGCTGTGAAAATATTCCAAGATTGCTGGCTTCTACTGGAATGTAACAAGTGCTGGAGGGACATTTTTATCTCCTGCTGCTAAGATGCACACAAATACTCAACTGATGTCAATATTGTAGCACAAAATGGAGGTTCCCTGTCTTGGCTTTTCTGTGGTGATGGAGCTACTTGGGTTCTTCAACACCAGGAATGGATTAAAAAAAAAAAAGTGCTCAAGATTTTAAGCAATTTTTGGAAAGGCGATTCTTAATACATGAGGCATGGATTAAACTGGTTTAACGAGGCAGGGAGAAGAGTAGACCACTTAACCGCAGAGCTCTGAACTGTCCTGGAGGGCGTCACGTTTCTTTATTGCTGAAGTGCCACATCCAGGAAAGTGGAGAATATTCCGTATAGTCCTGACCTACACCCTTTGGAGGCCGTTGAGAATAAGGGGTAAGCCATTTAGAACGGAGATGAGGAAGCTCTTTTTCACACAGAGTTGTGAGTCTGTGGAATTCTCTGCCTCCAGAGGGTGCGGTGGAGGCCGGTTCTCTGGATACTTTCAAGAGAGAGCTAGATAGGGCTCTTGAAGATAGTCAGGGTATATGGGGAGAAGGCAGGAACGGGGTACTGATTGTGGATGATCAGCCATGATCACATTGAATGGCGGTGCTGGCTCGAAGGGCCGAATGGCCTACTCCTGCACCTATTGTCTATTGTTGATTGGATTTGGAGTTGGGAGCTGAGACTCTTGGTGCAGAATACCAGCTGTGGACTGGACCTGCACTGACTAGTCATACAGTGTGGAAACGGGCCATTCGGCCTGTCCCATCTACACTAGTCCCACCTGCCTGCATTTGGTCCATATCCCTCCAAACCTCTCCTCTCCATGTACCTGTTTCTTGAACGATGGGATAGTCCCTGCCTCAACTACCTCCTGGAAGCTTGTTCCATACACCCCACACCGTTTGTGTGAAAAAGTTACCCCACAGATGCCTATTAAATATTTTCCCCTTCACCTTAAACCTACGTCCTCTGGTCCTCTATTCACCTACTTTGGGCATGAGACTGCGCATCTACCCGATCTATTCTTCTCATGATCTTAAAGACGTGTATAAGATCATGAGAGAGTAATGAGTAAGTGGATTGTTTTTTCTCTAATTATTGACATCACCATGTCTCCCTCAGTCAAATTATGACTCAATATCAAACATTTATGCCACTTTTGAAATTCGCCAATACGTGTGTAGTAGCCAAGTCGGGTTTTGAGCTGATTTAGTCAGGGGGAAATCCACAGTGTTATAGACAATAGGTGCAGGAGTAGGCCATTTGGCCCTTCGAGCCAGCACCGCCATTCACGGTGATCATGGCTGATCATCCACAATCAGTACCCCGTTCCTGCCTTCACCCCATATCGCTTGACTCTGCTATCTTTAAGAGCTCTATCTAACTATCTCTTGAAAGCATCTAGAGAATTAGCCTCCACCTCCCGAGGCAGAGAATTGCACAAATTCACAACTCTCTGGGTGAAAACATTTGTTCCTCCTCTCCGTTCTAAATGGCCAACCCCTTATTCTTAAACAGTGGCCCTTGGTTCTGGACTCCCACAACATTGGGAACACGTTTCCTGCCTCTAGCGTGTCCAATCCCTTAATAATCTTATATGTTTCAATAAAATCCTGTCTCATCCTTCTAACTTCCAGTGTTGGTAAGTGCTGGATATAATGACACTAACTTCCATTACTCTTTAGGGAATGGGCTGATTTGGCATGCAAGCTAACCACCTTGCATTTTTCCCAAATGACAAATATTTCAAAGATGTGACTGTAAACAGCCCTGTTTTCCCAGGCGCCGTGCTTTTGTAAATGACCCTTGAAAAAAGGCTGGTATCGGATGTCATAGAAGTATGAACATGCTGTCCAGAACTGAACATCACATCCTAAATGCAGCCTCACCGACGTCTTGTATAACTGCAACATTACCTCCCGACTTATGTACTCAAACTCTGACTGTTAGAGGCCAATGTGCAATGCAAGTTGGGGGAAGGGGATCCGTCTTGTGACTTGTATGACCCTTGACGTGTCGCACTGTCACTGTTTATACGCCGGCCCTGATCCGAGGCTTTAAGGTCTCATTGCTGGCCGTGATGCGGCTATGATTTTTTGGTTGAACAAAACTGTTAATCGGTTTGATTTTCTTGCAGACAGTGGAACCAGAATACGCCAACACTGAAGTTGTGGAGAAAGCAGCAGAAATCTGTGCTGGTTCTACTACGGTAAGAGTATAGGATTTAATAGGGGGCAGTGTTAGGTGTGAGGAGGATGCTAGGAGACTGCAAGGTGACTTGGATAGGCTGGGTGAGTGGGCAAATGTTTGGCAGATGCAGTATAATGTGGATAAATGTGAGGTTATCCATTTTGGTGGCAAAAACGGGAAAGCAGATTATTATCTAAATGGTGGCCGATTGGGAAAGGGGGAGATGGAGCAAGACCTGGGTGTCATGGTACACCAGTCATTGAAGGTAGGCATGCAGGTGCAGCAGGCAGTAAAGAAAGCGAATGTTATGTTGGCTTTCATAGCAAGAGGATTTGAGTATAGGAGCAGGGAGGTTCTACTGCAGTTGTACAGGGTCTTGGTGAGACCACACCTGGAGTATTGCGTGCAGTTTTGGTCTCCAAATCTGAGGAAGGACATTATTGCCATAGAGGGAGTGCAGAGAAGGTTCACCAGACTGATTCCTGGGATGTCAGGACTGTCTTATGAAGAAAGACTGGATAGACTTGGTTTATACTCTCTAGAATTTAGGGAGATTGAGAGGGGATCTTATAGAAACTTACAAAATTCTTAAGGGGTTGGACAGGCTAGATGCAGGAAGATTGTTCCCGATGTTGGGGAAGTCCAGGACAAGGGGTCACAGCTTAAGGATAAGGGGGAAAATCCTTTAAAAAACCGAGATGAGGAGAACTTTTTTCACACAGAGAGTGGTGAATCTCTGGAACTCTCTGCCACAGAGGGTAGTTGAGGCAAGTTCATTGGCTATATTTAAGAGGGAGTTAGATGTGGCCCTTGTGGCCAAGGGGATCAGAGGGTATGGAGAGAAGGCAGGTACGGGATACTGAGTTGGATGATCAGCCATGATCATATTGAATGGCGGTGCAGGCTCGAATGGCCGAATGGCCTACTCCTGCACCTAATTTCTATGTTTCTATGTTTCTAATCTTATTGGCACGGTGGCAGCGGTAGAGTTGCTGCCACATAGAGCTAGTGACCTGGGTTTGATCCTGACTACGGGTGCCGTCTGTACAGAGTCTGTATGTTCTCCCCATGACTCGCGTGGATTTTCTCCTTCGGTTTCCTCCCACACTCCAAAGACGTAGAGGCTTGTAGGTTAATTGGCTTGGCATAAATGCAAAAATTGCCCCTAAGATAGGACAGGATAGCATTAATGGGCGGGGATCGCTGGTTGGTGCGGTCTCAATGAGCCGATGGGCTATATCTCTAAACCAGTGGTTCTCAACCTTCTTTAGCTCATGGCCCCCCTTGGGGTCTTTTAATTTTTCTGTGCCCCCCCCACCCCCTGACATTATTAGCGGAAAAAAAAAATCAATATTATAATACCTTCCATAAAAATATCAGTGTCTATTAATTGCACATATATTCTCTTTTATTCTATTCCACAAACATCAAAAATATTTTGTGGGTTCAATAAAACAACCATTTATAATCATACATTAAAAATATATTTCAACTACATAGATTTAAATTTATTAGAACTGAAATTTAGGAGACAACAGGGTAGCTCTGTGGCCCCCTTCATTGAACCTGTGGCCCCCTAAATCCCCAAATTTTTCTTTGCCCCCCCTGAAATTTGCCATGGCCCCAGGTTGGGAATCACTGCTCTAAACTAACCTAACCTAAATTATCTACTCTTAAAGTGGACCCTATGGAGTTTAGGGGATTATTTTAACCATATAACCATATAACCATATAACAATTACAGCACGGAAACAGGCCATCTCGACCCTTCTAGTCCGTGCCGAACACGTATTCTCCCCTGGTCCCCAAAACCCTTTCTGCCTTAAGTCCTCCCTCCACCGCCTCCAGTTTAAATTCCAATTTGGAATATTTCGGAGGACCAATAAAACCAAGAACCAAGACCCGAAACGTCACCTATTTCCTCCGCTCTATAGATCCCACTATCCCGAGCTTTGAGCACGGATATCTGTGCATGTGCTGCAGTCGACCGTATGAACAGCAACTCATGTTTCGCTTGTAGACAAAAACGCTGGAGAAACTCAGCGGGTGAGGCAGCATCTATGGAGCGAAGGAATAGGTGACGTTTCGGGTCGAGACCCGGAAGGGTCTCGACCCGAAACGCCGCCAATTCCTTCAAGACGAAGGGTCTCGACCCGAAACATCGCCTATTCCTTCGCTCCATAGATGCTGCCTCACCCCCAGCATTTTTGCTCTTTTACTTCAGGTATCTCTATAAACATAACTGTCTCCCCACCAGGGTGATCAAGTTTGGCTGTGATTTGGTGTTTACTTTGGAGATCCAGCCCGGTAACAGGCCCTTTGGCCCGCCGAGTCCGTGCCGTACACTAGCACAATCCTCCACACACCAGGGGCAATAACCATTCTTTACCAAAGCCAATTATCCTTATGAACATGTGCATCTTTGGAGTGTGGGAAGAAACTGGACTTCCTGGAGAAAACCCACACGGTCACGGGGAGAACGTTCAAACTCCATAGAAAGAGCACCCGTAGTCAGGATCGAACCCTGGTCTCTGGTGTTGTAAGGCAGCAGCTCTATCTCTGCGCCATCGTGCCACCCTCTACTGTGCATGCTACCCATGGAATGACGTTTGGTGATTGTTTTGTTGATCACACTTGTGAATTTGAGTTGAGTAGGTCCTTGGAGAACTTACAACACTGAGCCTGTAAGCTGTAAATAGGCAGCCTTTCAAAACTGGCTGCCTACTGATAACAGGGTGGCAAATCTGTGGAAGTCATTGCCACGGAAGGCTGTGGATATTTTTAAGGCAGAGATAGATAGATTCTTGATTAGTACGGTGTCAGGGGTTATGGGGGGAAGGCATAGGAATAGGGTTAAGAGGGAAAGATAGAATGGGCCTTGATGGGCTGAATGGCCTCATTCTGCACCTATTACTTATGAACAAATGGGTTTCTGGTAACCTCTGGTAATCTCTGTCTATAAGTTGAGCACTAAACTTATAGACAGAGGGCCACTATAACTTAAATAAGAGCGGCAACTGTGGTGCAGCGGTAGAGTTGCTGCCTTACAGCACTTGAAGTACCAGAGACCCAGATTCCATCCCGACTACAGGTGCTGTCTGTACGGAGTTTGTACGTCCTCCCCGTGACCGCATGGGTTTTCTCCGAGATCTTCGGTTTCCTCCTACACTCCAAAGACGTACAGATCTGTAGGTTAATGGGCTTGGTGTAAGTGTAGATTGTCCCTAGTGTGTGTAGGATGGTAGTAATGTGCGGAGATTGCTGGTGGGTGCGTACTCGGTAAGGTTGAAGGGCCTTTTTCCGTGCTGTATCTCTTTAAACAAAACTAAACTTGTAACTGAAGTAAAACCTGTAAATACAAAATTAACAGGAAGCCACTCGCTCCTCTGCCATTCAATAAGATAACGGTTGATGCGAGTGTAACGTAAATGTCAGATGCCCATTAACTGGCTTATCTTTGTCCTTGTGTCTCAAGAGGTTCCTCCACTTATGCTCATTGAGAAAGAATTCCAAAAGTTCACTATCTACAGAAGGTTTGCCTCATTGATGACTGATCACTAGGTTAAATCCCAGGGATTGGGGGACTGTCATATGTTGAAAGAATGGAGCGAGTGGGCTTGTATGCACTGGAAGTTACACGGGTGAGAGGGGATCTTATTGAAACATATATAAGATTATTAAGGGATCGGTCATGCTAGAGGCAGGAAACATGTTCCCCATGTTGGGGGAGTGCAGAACCAGGGGCCACAGTTTAAGAATAAAGGGTAAGCCATTTAGAACGGAGATGGGGAAAAACTTTTTCACCCAGAGCTTTGGGAATCTGTGGAATTCTCTGCCTCAGAAGCCAGTGGCGGCCAATTATCTGGATGCTTTCAAGAGAGTAGGATAGAGCTCTTAAAGAAAGCGGAGTCAGCGGATATGGGGAGAAGGCAGGATTGGGTTACTGATTGTGTGGATGATCAGTCATGATCACATTGAATGGCGGTGCTGGCTCGATGGGCCGAATGGCCTACTCCTGCATCTATTGTCCCCTTATTTAAAAAAAAAACATAATTCTAGATTCGTTCACAAGGAGCAACTCCACATTGACCATATCAAGATTTCTCAGGTTCTTGTATGTATCACTCAAATCCCCCCGCAACTTCTAATCTCCAGTGCATACAAGCTTAACCTCCCCTCCTAAGATTGTCTGCTTAGTTTAGTTTAGAGATACAGCATGGAAACGGGCCCTTCGGCCCACCGACTCAGCGCCAACCAGCGATCCACGCACACCAACACTATCCTACACACACTGGGTGGCCTGTTGGCGCAACGGTAGAGATGCTGCCTTACAGCGAATGCAACGCCGGAGACCCTGGTTCAATCCCGACTACGGGCGCTGTCTGTACGGACTTTGTACGTTCTCCCCGTGACCTGCGTGGATTTTCTCTGAGATCTTTGGTTTCCTCCCACACTCCCCAGGTTTGTAGGTTAATTGGCTGGGGATAAGTGTAAATTTTCTCTAGTGTGTGTGTGTAGGATGAAGAAAGACTGGATAGACTCGGCTTGTACTCGCTAGAATTTAGAAGATTGAGGGGGGATCTTATAGAAACTTAAGGGGTTGGACAGGCTAGTTGCAGGAAGATTATTCCCAATGTTGGGGAAGTCCAGAAGGATAAGGATAAGTTTAGGATAAGAGGGAAGTCTTTTAGGACCGAGATGAGAAAATCATTTTTTACACAGAGAGTGGTGAATCTGTGGAATTCTCAGCCACAGAAGGTAGTTGAGGCCAGTTCATTGGCTATATTTTTTAGAGGGAGTTAGTTGTGGCCCTTGTGGCTAAAGGCTATGGAGAGAAGGCAGGGATTGGATACTGAGTTGGATGATCAGCCATGATCATATCGAATGGCGGTGCAGGCTCGAAGGGCCGAATGGCCTACTCCTGCACCTATTTTCTATGTTTCTATGATAGTGTAAATGTGCGGGGATCGCTGGTCGGTGTGGGCTAATGAACCTGTTTCCGGGCTGTATCGTTAAAACTAAAACTGGGGACAATTTGGAAGCCAACTGGAAGACAATTAGCCTGCAAACCCTTACGCCTTTGGAGTGTGGGGGGAAACCGGAGCACCCGGAGAAAACCCACGCAGGTTAGAGGGGGAATGTGCAAACTCCGTACAGACAGCACCCATAGTCGGGATCGAACCCGGGTCTCTGGCGCTGTGAGGCAGCAACTCTACCGCTGCGCCACCACTGCTCTTCCAGGTATTAGTCTGTCTTTTCAGAACCAGCTTCCTTTGTATTCTTAACTGAAACCAACCTCGCACTCGAGGTATGGATTCACCAGTGATCAGTGTTGGTCCATCAGTGGCAATATTTTACAATAAGGATTTTGTCAGTAAAAATGAAGCTTAAAGTGTGAATTAACCATTAATAGACCCAAAATGCTGGAGTAACTCAGTGAGTCTTGTCCCTCTACCCTAAATCTATGCCCTCTAGTGTTTTTGACAACTCTATGTAGGTTTCCACTATCAACCCAATCTGTGCACCTCACCACCCTTTTCCCCAGGCTCCAGCACCAAGAAAAACAAACCTAGCTGATCCAGACTCTAGATAGGCTCTAGATAGTAGGGAAGATTCAAACAAGAGGACATGACTTGAGAATTAAGGGACATAAGTTTAGGGGTAACATGAGGGGGAACTTCTTTACTCAGAGGAAGGATATTTTTAGTTTATTTTCAAGATACAGCATGAAAACATGCTGAAACATGGAAACACCAAGTCCACAGCGACCAGCAATCCCCATACACTAACGCCATCCTACACACACTAGGGACAATTAAATGTATTTTACACCAGGCCAATTAACCAGTGACCAGTGTTAGCTGTGTGGAATGAGCTTCCAGTGGAAGTGGTGGAGGCAGGTTCGATTTTATCATTTGAAAATAAATTGGATAGGCATATGGACGGGAAAGGAATAGAGGGTTATGGTCTGAGTGCAGGTAGATGGGACTAGGGGAGAATAAGTGTTTGGCACGGACTAGAAGGGCCGAGATGGCCTGTTTCCGTGCTGTAATTGTTATATGGTTATATGGCTGTAGACACAAAGTGCTGGTGTAACTCAGCAGGTCAGGCAGCGTCTGTGGAGAAAAAAAAGATGTGTGATGTTTTGGGTCACTTTTCACTGTACGTCTGTACACGTGACAATAAAATTAAATTGACTGACTGGGTCAGGACTGTTAGTTTCCGTGCTGTATCTTGGGACTCTTAAGAGTTCAGAGACACAGCATGGGAACAGGCTCTTTGACCCACCGGGTCCGCGCCCACCTGCGAACCCCGCACGTTAACACCATCCTACACCCACTAGGGACAATTATTTTACATTTACCAAGCCAATTAATCTAAAAAAAAAAACCTGTACGTCTTTGGAGTGTGGGAGGAAACTGAAGATCTTGGGGGAAACCCACGCAGGTCACGGGGAGAACGTACAAACTCCGTACAGACAGCACTCGTAGTCGGGATCGAACCGGGGCTCCGGCGCTGCATTCGCTGTAAGGCACCAACTCTGCCGCTGCGTCACTGTGACTCTTCTTCAGACTCTGATCCATTGAAACACTCCAACCCCAGGCAATATCTGGTAAATCTCTTCTGCACCCTAGGGGGGGGTGATCTCATCTTTCCCTCTCAGGGTGGTGACAACATCTGCGCGCAGCATTCCAGCTGTGGCTCAACAGCTGTCTCGTAAAATTGCACCATAACCGCCTCTGCTGCGACGGTGTGGGACTGCCCTAATGCAAGGAGCATACCAGCTAGATTGGCTGCGGGTAGCTGCTAATGGCAGAAGTGAGATACACAGGGGATGGGCCAGAGATTTCATCTCAGAGACATAAGATCGGATCCTATCTCAGAGGAACGGAAATTTAAATTCAGTTAATTAAATCTGCAATCTGTGGATTTTAATGAGCACTTAATTTCTTGGGTTTCAATGAGGGAAGAAACTCTGTCGATCTTATCCTCTAATGGCGATGACTCTTTACATCAACTAAATGACTCATTCTTAATTGGACATGCTAGAGGCAGGGATAGTGGCCATTGTAAGCCCCTCTCGGTCATGACTGACCATGGGTGGATGCAGGCCTGGGCGATGTCATATGGAGTACAGGCTGTTACCCATGCAGTACGTCCCACCTCTCTCCATGTCGCTGATTGATCCAAAGGAACAGCAGGGCCGTTACAGTTTGGCACCAATGCTGTCGCAGGATCTGCCAGAGCGAGGTTGTAGACAACGACGAACTGCCTTAGGGGCTCCGACTCCGGATTCTCTTGAGGTTTACTCCTGGAGCCTTTTCCATGACTGGATGTGGCCACAAGGCAGTGGAGGTTTTAAATTAGAGTTTTCCCTCTCCTAGATGGACCGCCTTCCCAGGCTGACGAGCCCCATCTGCCCGAGACTCGGGGGGGCGGGAGCATCTACCTTCCCGTGCAGGTCTATAGCACCTGCCCACTGCCCACAGTTTTCTGCCCACATAAATGCCCTCAATGACCACCAAATTTTAATGAGCAATCCGATTGCCCTTGGCAGCAACATTCATGAACAAATGAATATACGGCGAGGGCAGCAGGGTGGCGCAGCGGTAGAGTTGCTGCCTTACAGCACCAGAGACAGAGTTCAGTTCTGACTACAGGTGCATTTGAATGAATGAATGAATAAGTTTATTGGCCAAGTATTCACATACAAGGAATTTGCCTTGGTGCTCCGCCCGCAAGTGACAGCATGACATACAGTGACAGTTAGGGTTGACACATAAAACATTAAACATTAATAAGAAAACATTATTGATTAACATGTGAATTAAATAAAATACCAGAGCAAAATTTTTGTTTCTTGAGTCGAGCTATTACTTGTGGGGAAAAAAGCTGTTTTTATGCCTGGCTGTGGCAGCTTTGACAGTCCGGAGTCGCCTCCCAGAGTGAAGTGATTCAAAGAGTTTGTGGCCAGGGTGAGAGGGGTCAGAGATGATCTTGCCCGCTCGCTTCCTGGCCCTTGCAGTGTACAGTTCATCAATGGAGGGAAGGTTGCAGCCAATAACCTTCTCAGCTGATCGGACGATTCGCTGCAGCCTCCAGGTGTCGTGCTTGGTGGCTGAGCCAAACCAGACCATGATGGAGAAGGTGAGGACAGACTCTACGATGGCCGTGTAGAATTGGACCATCATTGCCCGTGGCAGATTGTGCTTCCTCAGAAAGTACATCCTACGTTGTGCCTTTTTGACTGTGAAGTCGATGGTAGCCTCCCATTTAAGGTCCTTGGAGATGATGGTTCCCAGGAACTTAAAAGACTCCTGGGAACCAAACGTACTGAGTTTGTACGTTCTCCCTGTGACCGCGTGGGTTTTCTCAGGGGTGCTCTGGTTTCCGCCCATATATCAAAGATGTCCAAGTTTGTAGGTGTAGGTGAAATGCCTTTGGTAAAATTGTCCCCATTGTGCAGAATAGAGCTAGTTTGCTGGGGGTGATTGGTGGTCGGTGCGGACTTGGTAGGCAGCAGGGCCCGTCTCCAAACTGTATCTGTAAAAGCCTAATGTCTTTTGGAAAAAATCAGGACAGAAAGGCAGAAAATGTCATTGTCCTATCTGGGACACATGACAATTATCTCTCTTGACTTGAAAATGTTGTGGATAAATACACACCAGTCTGTTAATGTTTCTATGCAGGGAAATGCATGAAATGTGGGCGAATGGCTGTTGACCCAAATTATTAATTAGTTCTCTGTTGACACTATCTGAACTACAGGGTTATTTACCACATTTTTTGGTTAGTTCTGATTTTTGTTATCTGATGTATGCTTTAAATCTCATCTTCCACTCAAATATTAGAGAGCCGACAAGGAACTCCCTGGGAACACGTGTGGGACATCTAGATACTCCTTTGATAGTAGGATGCATTTTAAAAAGTTATGCCTGACTGCACTGCTCCCCCAGTGCTGTTATCAAAAGCTCATAGGTGACAGGAGCAGAATTGGGCCATGCGGCCCATCAAGTCTACTCCACCATTCAATCATGGCTGATCTATCTCACCCTCCTATCTCGCGGAGTAGACTTGATGGGCCGAATGGTCTAATTCTGCTTCTAGCACCTATGAACTTATGAGAAGCGGGACCAGGAAACAAATAATAAACACTGCCAATCGTAGTTAATGACGTTCTTAGAGTAGACTTGATGGGCCGAATGGTCTAATCCTGCTTCTAGCACCTATGAACTTATGAGAAGCGGGACCAGGAAACAAATAATAAACACTGCACAATCGTAGTTAATGACGTGCTTATGAAAAAATATGTGGCGTTGGTTGGAGGCTGGCTTTCCTTCTAATTCCTGTTCTTCACTTTTAGTTGGAGGATGACGCTGAACCAATATATGTAGATGTGGGACTGAGCTCTGAAACTGAACCTCAAACAGTGACGGTAATAACTTGGTCCACTTGTGCACATTTAAGTCCAATAATGGGCCATATAGACCTCAGTTAACTTCCCCCCCCCTCCCTCCCCCCCCCCCCTCCCCCCCCTCTCTCCCCCTCCTCCCCCCCTCTCCCCCTCTCCCCTCTCCCCCCCCCCCCCTCTCCCCCCCCCCCTCCTCCCCCCTCTCCCCCCTCTCCCTCTCCCCCCCCTCCGCCCCCTCTCCCCCCCCCCCCCTCCCCTCCCCCCCTCTCCCCCCTCTCCCCCCTCTCTCTCCCCCCTCTCTCTCCCCCCTCTCTCTCACTCTCTCTCTCTCTATTCCCCTCTCTCCCCCCCTCTCCCCCCTCTCCCCCCCCTCTCTCCCTCCTCCCCCCCCCTCCCCCCCAAGTCACACTGGCTTCACGTTGTCACAGCTGACAATGACCTGTTTCCTTTATCATTGTCATTTTTGTTTGCATATCTTTCACTCATTGTTCTTTATCTCTCTCTGCATCATCGTATATACCTCTCCCTTCCCTTATCCCTAATCAGCCTGAAGAACGGTCTCGACCCGAAACGCCACCCATTCCTTCTCTCCAGAGATGCTGCCTGTCCCGCCGAGTTAATCCAACTTTTTGTGTCTCATCTTCCGTTAACTTATGGTTGGTCTGGTATCTTTCCCCTTTGCTGTTTAGGCTAGGCAGCAAAGCATTTGTCCTTCCTGGGCGAATGGATTGGTTTTGTATCGTGGTCAAATCAGCCTGTAAGAACTCTTGCAAACAGAGTCTGCAGTTTTGGTCCCCTAGTTTGAGGAAGGACATTCTTGCTATTGAGGGAGTGCAGCGTAGGTTTACAAGGTTAATTCCCGGGAGCCCAGCAGCAACTCAACAAACCCGGGCCCGACACCGACCACGGACGAGCACGATCTCGCTCACTCACCAAAGCATAATAAAGCAATAATAAACCACAAAATAATCTTAGCTTTTAACAATAAATACAACAATTTCATAGTTTGAAAGCAGCATTTCATAGTGAACTTTGACCTGGGCATGCGCAGTTGGAATACCAAACTCGCTTTTTTCCTCTAGTGTTCATACGATTAAGGCCACACTTAAGTGCCCAAGCGTTTGGATGGTCAAAGGTTTGGGGAGGGGGGAGATAGTGGGAGAGAACTTCCATTTCAAATCTGACTTGGTGAATTAGTTGTTCCAAAGAGCTTGGCAACTGTGCTGAATTTCAGTCACTTATGTAGCCTTGTGCTCACCAACCCACTCGTTATTTTTCTAGTTTAGAGATACAGCGAGGAAACAGGCCCTTCGGCCCAGCGAGCCCCCACCGACCAGCAATCGCCGCGCATTAACACTATCCTACACACACTGGGGACAATTTTGCATTTATCCCAAGCCAATTAACCTGCCAACCTCTACGTCTTTGGAGTGTGGGAGGAAACCGATGATCTCGGAGAAAACCCTCGCAGGTCACGGGGAGAATGTATAAGCTCTCTACCAACAGCACCCGTGGTCGGGATCGAACCTGGGTCTCTAACGCTGTAAGGCAGCAGCTCTACTGCTGCGCCACCGTGCCCATTATCAAAAAAATTTGCTTCCTTATTTTTTTATTCCCCTTCATAGAAATGTAGAAACATAGAGGAAAAAAAAAGAGTATGCAGTAGGCCATTCAGCCCTTCGAGCCAGCACTGTCATTCAATAGACAATAGATGCAGGAGTAGGCCATTTGGCCCTTTGAGCCAGCACCGCCATTCAATGTGATCATGGCTGATCATCCCCAATCAGAACCCCGTTCCTGCCTTCTCCCCATATTAAGAGCCCTATCTAGCTCTCTCTTGAAAGCTATTCAGATCAGATTCAATATTAATTCTCATTGTCAGTGTACAGTACAGAGACAACGAAATGCATTCAATATGATCATGGCCGATCATCTAAAATCAGCACCCTGTTCCTGCTTTTCCCCCATATCCCTTGATTCCTTTAAGCCTAAGAGCCAAATCTAACACTCTCTTGAAGAATCTAAGTTTCTATCGTGTATCTCAGTGTCTCATTCTATTTGGTAGTCACGTGAAACAGCTTGACGTTTAATTAAAATGTTATATTATAAATGCAAGATGATTAAACGCATTATATAAATGATGTTGCCTATCCGGTTTAGTTCACTTTATTGTTATGTGTACTGAGATTTTTTTAAATCTTGAAGATCAGTGCTATTTTGATTTAGAAGACTTTAAAAGACTTGGTTCCACCAAGGTGCAGATCAGAGCGCCACAGGAGATCCTTCTTCCCTGTGGCTATCAAACTTTACAACGTCGTGAGATCGACTGACTCTTTCTCCCCCCCCCCCCCCCACGCAATCTTTGCACATCCCCAATCCTTTCCACATCACTTTAATTTCATATTTCATGTCTCTTGTGTTTTTATGACTGATGGGAGATCAATTTCTCTCCTGGGATAAATAAGGTTCTATCATGTCATTATTGTGATTTGCAAGATGTTAAAACCTGCTCTTTGGTGTTGTTTTTTCAGACTAAGGATACCGTCCCAGCCGTGGTGATAGAGCCTTCTGTAGAAAGCATCAATGATGTTCTGTACGAAACTGTCCCTGCAAAGGAGGATGATATGCCACCTGGGTTCCAGTTTAAGGTGGGTGAGAGGTTCACTAGGTCGCTAGTTAATAAATGTATTAGTAATTCAATAGTCAGGATCTAGTGACAGAAACAAAAACCTGGAGTAACCCACCGGGTCAGGCAGCATCTCTGGAGAAAAGGAATGGGTGACGTTTTCGGGTCGAGATCTTTCTTCAAGTCTAAGAGTCGGGGGGAAAGGGAAATAAGAGATATAGACGGTGATTATAGAGAGACGTAGAATGAATGACCATCATCATCATTGTTGAAAACATTAGCGACGCAGTGGCGCTGATTTCCGACGGGAACGGTGACGGACGCACCACACATCTCTGTCCTCCAGTTCCTGGGGACTTCCACCGCTGGAAGTATAGGGTTTTGGTGTGTGTGCTTGATCACCATTCCTTACAATGCTGTGTACGACAGTGATCGCAACTTCTACTGAAGTATGGATGGCCGTTGGCTCGCTAGAAGCTCATCCACCGTTTGACAGGTCTTGATTTTGGTCCTTCTGGAGGTCCACGGCCCCCTCCTCGCCTGACAAACCAGTTTAGTCGCCGACATCTTCCGACCATGGAGCAGGTAGCACGGGGTTACATGGTACCCGAATGAATGAAAGATATGCAAAAGAGTAAAGATGATAAAGGGAATAGGCCATTGTTTTAGATGTGGGTTAGGTGAAAACAGGTTCCAGCTAATGAGAGTCAACAAGACATCTTTGAAAATTGTACAATTACTTGGGAGGGTGAAAGACGGAGAGAGAGGGGATGCAAGGGTTACTTGGAGGTAGAGAAATCAATATTCATATCACTGGGGTGTCATTGTTATCGTGCATCTTTTGAAGTTTGTCAGAATCATTTGAGACGCGCCAAATTTCCTCTGTCTCCTCCGGTAATGGAGGCTTTGGTGAGACTCCTTGGCTGTTGCATCAGTGTGATTAGTCCGCAACAGACCGCTGGTAATATTAACACTAAGGAGCTTTAATTTATACCAATCCGATAAACCTACAAAACCTGTACGTCTTTGGAGTGTGGAAGGAAACTGAAGGTCTCGGAGAAAACCCACGGGGAGAACGTGCAAACTCCTTCCAGACAGCACCAGTAGTCAAGATGGAACCCGGGTCTCTGGCGCTGTGAGGCTGCAACTCTGCCATTGCACCACAGTGCCGCCCTTATTGTACAAATTAATGAAGCTGTAAACACTCAGTGGTGAATTGACGTTGCAGTTGAGTTGAAACGCTTCATTTATTCTTGTGACAGGTTCGGGCTCTGCACGATTACAATGCGACTGACACTGATGAGCTGAACCTTAAAGCGGGCGATGTTGTCTTAGTTATTCCCCATGACAACCCAGAAGACCAGGTGAGTAGTGTTGTACATGGTGCTTGTAGCTGCCACAATTTCACCAAGCAACAGGTGATAGACAGGGCCTTACCTTGTAGTACTTTCCTCATTCCGCATGAGCTGCATGCATGTGGAGAGCTGATCCAAAATGGAGTTTAGTTTTGAGATACAGCGCGGAAACACGTCCTTCCGCCCACCCAGGCTATGCTGACCAGCGAACCCTGCACGCTAACACTATCACACACACAATTTTACCAAAGCCAATTTGCCAACAAAACTGTGTGTCTTTTGGAGTGTGGGAGGAAACCGGAGCATCCGGAGAAGACCCACGCAGGTCACTGGGAAAACGTACAAACAGTAAATGTACTTGGGTTCAAACTCTGGTCTCTGGTGCTGTAAGGCAGCAGTTTTACCGCTGCGCCACCGTGCTGCTCAAATATCAACCCAATGGAACCCTGTATAGAGCATCGTGATTATGACTTGATTGTTCATTTTGGATGAGGGATGAATATTGATCTCACAAGGGATGGGGGAGAAAACTTCCATGCTCTTTGGATAAAAGACCCATGATGTGTTTTGGCAAGGGCCGTTCACAGCCTCTCTGCATTTCATAAGATCATAAGTGATCGGAAAACAGAATTAGGCCATTCATGTCTACTCCGCCATTCAATCATGGCTGATCTATCTCTTCCCCCCCCCCGCCACCATTCTCCTGCCTCCTCCCCATAACCCCTGACACCCGTATTAATCAAGAATCTTATTTATCTCTGCCGTGAAGAATATCTAAACTGGAGGCTGGGACTTGATCTCGAGTCTCTTGATCAATGGATCTGAAGTCTAAAGGGCCTGCCCCACTTGGGCGACCTGAATCCGTGAGTTCTGGCGAGTTTGCCCTCGACTCATACTTGCAGCATGGTCGACACGAGGTTGTAGGAGGTCTTTGTAACTCTCTGTCATGCTCGAGAGTAGTCCCCGCGTACTCAAGGCCTCGACTAGGTCTCGCCGTATTTTTCAACATGCTGAAAAATGCCCGCGAGTAAAAAAAGGGTCGCCGTGGAAAAAAACGATACTTTTTTTACTCGTAGGTTTAGTCATGGTCGGTCGGCATGTTAGTCATAGGTAATCAAGGGTAGACAAGAGACAACAGGTGCAGGAGTAGGCCATTCGGCCTGCACCGCCATTCAATGTGATCATGGCTGATCATCCCCAATCAGTACCCCGTTCCTGCCTTCTCCCCATATCCCCTGACTCTGCTATTTTTAAGAGCCCTATCTAGCTCTCTCTTGAAAGCATCCAGAGAACCTGCCTCCACCGCCCTCTGAGGCAGAGAGGTAGTCGAAGGTAGACGTTGACAGTCTTCATCTTAGTCGAAGGGAGATCGAAAGAGGTCGTCTTCATTCTCCACTATTCGGTGTCCAATTTTCCCAAAGCGAGTCAAAGCTGGTCTTCAACACAGTCGAAGGAGGTAACCGAGGAAGAGCAAAAGGAAGGACTTGAACTTTAATTTGCCTTCCATCACAGCGAGGAATGTGGAGGAGTCACTGTGGTGGATGTTCATGTTAAAATGTGTTTTTTAGTGATTTGTTGCTTTTAATTGTATGACTGATCTGGCCAAATTAAATTCCTCGTATGTTGCAAAACATGCTTGGCGAATAAAGTGTGATTCTGATTCTGATTCTATGCATTGTGTACCAAGCACAAGTTCCTAATATTGTCATAGTCATACAGTGTGGAAACAGGCCCTTTGGCCCAACTTGCCCACACCCATCAACTTGCCCATTTGGCCCATCACCCTCTAAACATATCCTATTCATTTACTTGTCCAAATGTGCATTAAAGGCTATGATGGTCCCTGCCTCAACTACCTCCTCCTGCAGCTCGTTCCATATACCCACCACCCTATGAGTGTAAAAAAGAAATGTGTACAAATTCATGGGAGGAATAGATCTGATAGGGTCTCTTGTCCCGAGTGGGGGAGTCAAGAATTGGGTGACGCAGGTTCAGGGCGAGGGGGGGGGGGGGGGGGGGGTGGGGGGAGGGGGAAGATTTAATCGGAATATGAGGGGTAACATTTTCCATTCAAAGGATGGCGAGAGTATGGAACGAGCTGTTGGAGGGGGTAGTTGAGGCAGTTACTATTGCAACATTTAGACAGTTACGTGGATAAGACAGGTTAGAGGGATATGGGCCAAACGCAGGCAGGTGGGACTAGTGTAGATGGGACATGTTGGCTGGTGTGGGCAAGTTGGGCCTATGGGCCTGTTTCCACACTAAGACTCCATGACTCTAAGAGATCAATAGATGGATGAAAAGTTAAAAAAAAAAAACCTCTCGGGTTCCTATTAAATCTTTGCCTCGCCTCACCTTAAACCTATGCCCTATGGTTGTCGATTCCACTACTCTGGGCATTTTCCATGACTGTGGAGTTTACCTGACTCATTGGTCCCTGTATCGGCTCTCTTGCTAACACTGGACCCTTGCAATTGTTCTTGCAGGACGACGGCTGGCTCATGGGCATCAAGGAAGCTGACTGGGCACAGAAGAAAGATCTGAAGTCATTTGCTCGCGTTTTCCCTGAGAACTTCACTGAGAGACTTCAGTAAAAAGCGGGTTGCCCGTGGAGGACCACCGCAGTGCGGGTGAAGGAAGCCCCCACGGAAACCCCCCCCACCCCGCAGCAGAGCAACTATTTACCCTAAACTCCCCCCTCCAGGAACGCAGAAGTTGTTGCCACTGTGTACATTAGCGTTCAATGTTTACTGAATCTGGTCGCGGAGCTCTCGTCAGTCAGTTCGTACGCCGCTCCTGAGCAGATCTGGTCGGTCCCTGGATGTGTCCAGGTCTTATAACGAAACCGGCAACTTGCTCCCGTTTCACATTTGTTGCATGAGAATTCTATTGTGATCATTTGAGTGTGAAAGAAAGTCAAATATATTTACGTACGAGCTATCGTTGGATGCCTAAGTGAAAGGTGGAAGAAATGAGCCCATGTTTGTAAAATAAGTCGTTTTTTTTTCAAAAAGGGGGGTGTGATGGGTTGGATGTGATCTTTGGATCATGCGGTCCTCTTCGGCAGTCAGGTCTGACTTGAGGGGAACTCAGTTTGAAACTGAAGCAAGCCAGCTCCTATGGGTTTTGGTGCTTCTGTGAGTGGAGAGAGAGAGAGGAGGGGAAGCAGCAAATCGGGAGAAGATATTTAACGTAGACTGCCCTGGATGTTACCCCCCCCACCGTAGTCCGACCCCACTCTCAGTTGTAATTCTGAGGATGTGCAGGAAGGAACTGCAGATGCTGGTTTGCACCGAAGATAGACACAAAACGCTGGAGTAGCTCAGCGGGACAGGCTGCATCTCGGGAGAGAACGTTTCGGGTCGTGGCCCTTCTTCAGACTGGGGTGACATTTCGTGTCGAGACCCTTCTTCACACTGACGAAGTGCCTCGACCCGAAACGCCACCCATTCCTTCTCTCCAGAGATGCTGCCTGTCCCCCTGAGTTGCTCCAGAACGTTGTGTCTATCTTCGTTCCAGCAGTTCATTATCCTTAATCTTCCTTTGCTAGGAGCAGCGAGTTTTCTGAATTGAATGATGGTAAATGTCTGGGATGGATTCTTGAACCAGAGCAATCCCATGACCTCCATTTGTCTAAGCCAGTACGGGTGGGTGAGGGGGGGGGGGGGGGTTGCACGGTGGGATTAGGGTGGAGAGTTTTGTTACTAAATCATCTTCAAACCGGTGCTCCTTGGTCTGACGAGGGGCCGTGATCCGAAACGTCACCCATTCCTTCTCTCCAGAGATGCTGCCTGACCCACTGCGTTACTCCAGCATTTTGTGTCTACCTTCACCGTGTACCACTTCAGCCAATTGGCAAATGCTGGTGCTGGCAGAGCATGTTCTTGGTGTGTGATTGTAGGGGTGGGGGTATGGATAGTCTGCTGTGAGCTCGGGGCATTTTGTTAAATCTGCTCTCTCCTTGTTCCCTTCCCCCCCTCTCACTCTCTGCAGATGCTCCGTTTGCAGGCTCCACCACTGGCAGAATGCATTTAGTGTGTGATTATAACTCTACTGCCCAGCCCGACCCATCCAAACGCACAATCAACATCCTCTAACTAATGAGCACGTTTCATCCTTGCTGGGTTAGTCACCAAACAGCTGCTGCTGTCTTCCCACTTTGATACCTGGCCAAGGAACTGAATTACTGGTTAACAATCTGCCCGTCCTTGCATTCAAAGTTACATTTGCCTTTGGAATTAAATCTTCAGCTTTTCGCCCTTTTGCTCCTGTTTGCTCCCCCAATACCAATTACACTTCCGTTAAAACATGGTCTGACAGAAATCTCTCAGGTGGTCATTAACTTGGACACCCAGCTACTGATTTTCATCCAACATTGGAGGCCAGTCGGCCCATTAAGTCGATGCCAGCTGTGAGCATTGGCACACCCTCCACTGAGATTCATCTGGAATTCAGCCATGTCCATCAACAGCCTGTTACCTCCACCTAATCTTGGGATGACTTGGGCAGCGGCGCAGCGGTAGAGTTACTGCCTGACAGCCCAGAGACTCCCGGTTCGATCCTGACCACGGGTGCGGCCTGTATGGAGTTTTTACCTTGTCCCCGTGACCTGCCCGGGTTTTCTACGAGATCTTCAGTTTCCTCCCACACTCCAAAGGTTTGCAGGTTAATTGGCTTGGTGTAAATGTAAACATTGTCCCTAGTGTGTGTAGGATAAAGTTTTATGTGCCGGGATCACTGGTCGGCGCGGACTCGATGGGCCGAAGGGCCTGTTTCAGCACTGAATCTCTAAACTAAACTAAACTAAATATCTCCATTTGGATTTAATTTTTCAGTTTTTCTTTCTTATACTCTCATTCCCTGATGATCACGCCCTTAATACCAAAAACACTTCCATTAATATATCGTCCTGCAGAATTTTCTCAAGTGGTCATTAACATGGACACTGAGCTACCTATTTTCATCCGACATAGCAGGCCAATTGGCCCATTAAGTCGATGCTAGCTCAGAGCATTTGCGCATCTTCCACTGATTCTTCTGGAATTCAACCATGTCCATTAGCAACCTGGATCTTCCACCTAGTCTTGGGGTGACGTACATTAAAACCTGTTAACGTAACACTCAACATGTCTTTGTGGGGGTGGGGGGGGGGGGGGGTTCTGCAGAGACCCCTGTTGGACTATGTTGAGGAATGTGATCACCAACCCAATCCCACCTGTTGCTGAAGTTCCTATCGACACTTTATCCCATTCTGGACAACGGATGTCAGCTGCTCCCCTCTGTCCAACATGTGCTCCGTGACTGTAGTCTGTGCAGGAATGAAGTGCAGATGCTGGTTTAAACCGCAGATAGACACAAAAACTCAGCGGGTCAGGCAGCATCTCTGGAGAAAATGAATAGGTGACGTTTCGGGTCGAGACCCTCTTTCAGTCTGAGAGTCGGGAAGGGGGGGGGGGGGGAAGGGAAATGAGAGATAGGCGGTGCTATAGAGAGATGAGGAACAAATGAATGAATTATGTGCAAAGATATAACAAAGAAACATCACCGATTCCTTTTCTCCAGAGGTGCTGTCTGACCCGCTGAGCTACTCCAGCTTTTTGTCTCTACCTCTGTAAATGCAGACCTGCCTGATCATTGAGTTAAGATGTTGATCATCTTTTAGTTTTTTGTTTTCTCATGCTGGTCAACCCTGTGGATCTCTCGATGAAGCAGTATTTTAAGTCCTAAATTATGCAGCCATTTATTACGCTTGAGTTGTTACAATCAAATGGTTCTGTTCGATCTAGCTAGCCACGTGTCTACTGTGTATTTGTTCAGTGTGAGCCATTGATGCTGCCTGTGACCTTCTCCGATGGTTCCACTGCAACCACTTTGAAAGTTGTTTCAGTGTTCATTGTATTTATCTGAAGAATGACGGCAAATATCGTGGCACCGCTGGTAACTTGTTTCATGGTGGCCTATTCTTTGTGGCGTTCTGAACCCCTGAAATCACTGGCAATGTTGTCTTTTGTTCATTTTTGAAATGCACTGTTCATTACTCAACTACCAGGTAATAAAATCTGTCTTCTGGTTACTTGTGGCTATTTTTTATGGCTGGAAAGTTTGGTTGAAAATGGTTTAGTTCATTTGTTATCCCGTCGTGCACCGAGCAACAGTGAAAAGCTTTTGTTGCTTGCTAACCAGACAATGGAAATCAATTAGGTGCACAAAAATGCTGGGGAAACTCAGCGGGTGCAGCAGCTTCTATGGAGCGACGGAAATAGGCAACGTTTCGGGCCGAAACCCTTCTTCAGACGTCAGAATGGAAATTAATATGTGATTACAATTGAGCAGTGAAAGAACTGCAGATAGGTGTAGACACAGAATGCTGGAGTAACCCAGCGGGTGAGGCAGCATCTATGGAGGGAAGGAACGGGTGACGTTTCGGGTCGAGACCCTTCTTCAGACTGGGTCTGGAGCAAGTTCTCACTGTGACCGCGTAGCTTTTCCCCGGGTTCTCCGGTTTCATTCCACAGTCCATCTGAAGTAGGGTCTCGACCCAAAACGTCACCCATTCCTTCTCTCCAGAGACGCTGCCTGTCCCGCTGAGTTGCTCCAGCATTTTGTGTCTATTACAATTTACTGTGTACGGATACATGATAAAGGGAATAACCTGAATAACGTTTAGTGCAAGATAAAGCCAGTAAAGTCCGATCAAAGATAGTCCAGGGGTCTCCAAGGGGATAGATAGTAGTTCAGCACTGCTCTCTTGTTTTAGTAGGATGATTCAGTTGCTGGAAAACAGCTGGGAAGAAACTGTCCCTGAATCGGGAAGTGTGCGTTTTCATACTTCAATACTTTTTGCCCAATGGGAGAGGGGAGAAGAGGGAGTGGCCAGGGTGTGACATCCTTGATTGTGCTACTGGCCTTGCCGAGGCAGCGCGAGGTGTAAAGGCAGTCAATGGTAGAGAGGTTGGTGTGTTTGAAATGTGCTAAACCTTTCCCAATATAGACCCCATGCTTAATTTCTTTACACGGCCTCTCGAACTGTAATCAATGGGGTAGTATAAAAGCAAAGGTAGACAAAATTGCTGGAGAAACTCAGCGGGTGCAGCAGCATCTATGGAGCGAAGAAAATAGGCGACGTTTCGGGCCGAGACCCTTCCTCAGACTGATGGGGGGTGGGAGAGGAGAAGGAAGGAAAAAGGGGAGGAGGAGGATCCTGAGGGCGGGGGGATGGGAGGAGACAGCTCGAGGGTTAAGGAAAGGGAGGAGACAGCAAGGGCTAGCAAAATTGGGAGAATTCAACATTCATGCCATCAGGATGCAAGCTGCCAGGCGGTATAAAGCTGCCCAGGCAGGTATAAAAGCAAAATCTCTTTACAAGGGCAGTACAGTGGTGAAGTTGCTGCCTCACAGCACCAGAGACCTGGGATTGATCCTGACTACGGATGCTGTCCGTGTGGAGTATGTAGATGGGGCGTGTTGGTTTGCGTAGGCAACTTGGGCTGAAAAGCCTGTTTCCACGCTGAAATACTCTAGGTGGGACTAGTGTAGATGGGGTGTGTTGGTCAGTGTAGGCAAGTTGGCTAAAGGGTCTGTTTCCTCACTGTGTGACTACTACAATCAGTCTGAAGAAGAGTTCCTATGCAGGACATTGTCCATTCCTTCCACAGATGCTGCCTGACCCACTGAGTTGCTCCAGCACTGGAAATTTGGAATGATTGATGTTTCTCATAATTAAGGTTACCTTGTTCGTAAATGACATCATTTCTGACAGGAAACAACCAAAAAAATCATTCATTACATCTGCCTAATGACATGGTACATGACAGTGTCGTGATCCTTGCAGTAGGATGGCATTGATGATGTCGGCACTAATTATACTTGCAGCTTTTTACGAGGCTGTTATAAACATAGAAACATGGAAAATAGGTGCAGGAGGAGGCCATTCGGCCCTTCGAGCCTGCACCGCCATTCATTGTGATCATGGCTGATCGTCCCGTATCAAATAGAAACATAGAAACATACATGTTGCCAGGACTAGAGGGTGTGAGCTACAGGGAGAGGTTGAGTAGGCTGGGACTCTATTCCTTGGAGCGCAGGAGGATGAGGGGTGATCTTATAGAGGTGCATAAAATCATGAGAGGAATAGATCGGGTAGATGCACAGCTTCTCTTGCCCAGAGTAGGGGAATGGAGGACCAGAGGACATGGGTTTAAGGATAATGGGAAAAGATTTCATAAGTATCTGAGGGGTAACGTTTTCACACAAAGGGTGGTGGGTGTATGGAACAAGCTGCCAGAGGTGGTAGTTGAGGCCGGGACTATCCCAACGTTTAAGAGACAGTTGGCCAGGTACAAGGATGGGACAGGTTTGGAGAGATATGGGCCAAACGCAGGCAGGTGGGACTACCTTGCCTAGTGTAGAAGGGACAATTTGGTCGGTGTGGACAAGGGGGGCTGTTTCCATGCTCTATGTACATCTAATTGCTAGAGTCACAAGCAAACTGGAGGAACAACACCTCATTCAGATCCGGGAGCTTGCAACCCAATGTAATGACCATTTAATTTTTACTACACTGAGACATAGTATGGAAACAGGCCCTTCGGCCCACCAGGTCCATGCCGGCCAGCAATCACCCCGTCCACCTGCACTATCCAACACATTAGGGACAATTTACAATATTACCAAAGCCAATTAATCTACAAACCCGTACGTCTTTGGAGTAAGAGGAAACTGGAGCACCCGGAGAAAACCCACGCAGGTCACTGGGAGACATACAAACCATACAGACAGCACCCGTAGTCAGGATCGAACCTGGATCTCTGGTGCTGTATCAAGGATAGACACAAAATGCTGGAGTAACTCGGCGGAACAGGCACTATCTCTGGAGAAAATGAAAGAAATGGTCTGGGTGACCCTTTGAGTTACTCCAGCATTTTGAGTCTATCTGGAGGATTGGGAACATAGACACAAAAAGCTGGGGTAATTCAACGGGACAAGCAACATCTCTGGAGAGAAGGAATGGGCGACGTTTCGGGTCGAGACCCTTTTTCAGACTGGAGTTAGGGGGTAAAGAAAACGAGAGATAAAGATCAACGAATGAAAGATATGCAAAAAAGTAACAATGATGAAACAGGCCATTGTCAGCTGTTTGTAGGGTGAAAATTAGAAGCTAGTGTGACTTGGGTGGGGAAGCGATAGAGAGAGAGAATGTTGGGGCTACCTGTAGTGAGAGAAATCAATATTCATACCACTGGGCTGTAAGCAGCCCAAGCGAAACACGAGATGCTGTTCCTCCAATTTGCGTTTAGCCTCACTCTGACAATGGAGGAGACTGAGGACAGAAAGGTCTGTGTAGGAATGGGAAGGAGAATTAAAGTGTCCAGCAACCGGGAGATCAGGTAGGTTCAAACGGGCTGAATGAATGTGTGCCACAAAACGATCGCCCAGTCTGCATTGGGTCTCACCGATGTATAAGAGACCACATCTTGAAAAATGATATACAGTAAAAGAGGTTGGAGGAACCTCTGCCTAACCTGAAGTGTCCAGCTTTAAGTTTCTGGGCACTCACATTTCAGAGGACCTCACATGTTCCACCAACACCGCTGCGCTGGTCAAGAAGGCACAGTTCTTCCTGAGGACATTAAAAAAGACTGGTCTGCCCCAACAGCTGCTGACAACCTTCTACCGCTGCACCACAGAGAGCATATTAACGTATGGCATCTCTGTGTGGTATCTCAGCTGCACGGAGGTGGAGAGGAGAGCTCTTCAGCGCGTCGTCCACAGAGCGCAGAGGATCATTGGGACAGAGCTACCAGCCTTGGAGGGAACCTACCACACACGGTGCCTCAGGAAGGCCGACAGCATCCATAAAGACTCATCACACCCCTGTAACGCACTTCGAACTACTTCCCTCTGGCAGACGTTACAAGGCCTTCTACGCCCGAACCTCCAGACTCAGAAACAGCTTTATTCCAAGAGCTATAGCGGCTCTGTACCAGCCCTGCTCAGTGCCCCCCACCCCCCCTGGACTGTCTCCCTCGGATGGTCACGTCACACAGATTATTTATTTATTTTACTTTTCTTTTTCATCGGTTGGAGCTGCATACTAAATCTCGTTGCACTGATGTGCAATGACAATAAAATATATTACTATTATTATTATTATTATTATTATTAAAGGACTCATTTAAGAATAAGGGGTAAGCCATTTAGAAATGAGATGAGGAAACGCTTTTTCACACACAAAGTTGTGAGTCTGTGGAATTCTCTGCCTCAGAGGGCGGTGGAGGCC
The DNA here is from genome assembly GCF_028641065.1 of Leucoraja erinaceus. Classification (NCBI taxonomy): domain Eukaryota; kingdom Metazoa; phylum Chordata; class Chondrichthyes; order Rajiformes; family Rajidae; genus Leucoraja; species Leucoraja erinaceus. The sequence goes on along the minus strand of NC_073383.1, from coordinate 75,683,912 downwards.
GGTTCTCTGGATACTTTCAAGAGAGAGCTGGATAGGGCTCTTAAAGATGGCAGAGTCAGGGGATATGGGGAGAAGGAAGGAATGGGGTACTGATTGGGGATGATCAGCCATGATCACATTGAATGGTGGTCTGGCTTGAAGGGCCAAATGGCCTACTCCTGCACCTATTGCCTATTGACTTTCGGGGTCCCTGGACAGTCGAGGGAGGAGGTATAGTGACAGGTGTTGCATCTTCTGCGGTTGCAGGGGAAGGTACCTGGGGAGGGGGTGGGAAGGGATGGGTTAATCAGGAAGTTGCGGAGGGAATGGGGAGATGGGCTTAACAAATTCAGTCTGAAGAAGGATCCCAATTCAAGATGTTACCTATCCATATTCTTTAGGGATGCTGCCTGGCCTGTTGAGTTACTTCAGCACTCTGTCTTTTTTTAAAACCAAATGTACCTTGGACTGGTAGTCTGAATGACAGTTTTGCATTTATCCACCAGAGTGCACCAAAGAGCTTGCGTGCAATGATCGTCCTGGCAGCATCAAGATACTGAAGTTTGTGTAGGCATTTTATTACCGATGTGTGTGCTGAACTCATTTTACCGAAATCCTTGGACCATGCAGTTCACATCTTTTCATTGGGACCTCATTAAAACTTACTGAATAGTGAAAGGCTTGAATAGAGTGGATGTGGAGAGGATGTTTCCACTAGTGGGAGAGTCTAGGACCAGAGGTCATAGCCTCAGAATTAAAGGACGTTCCTTTCTGAAGGAGATGAGGAGGAATTTCTTTAGTCAGACAACCATATAACAATGACAGCACGGAAACAGGCCATCATGGCCCCTCTGGTCTGCGCCGAACACTTATTCTCCCCAGACCCATCTACCTGCACTCAGACCATAACCCTCCATTCCTTTCCCGTCCATATACAATCCAATTTATTTTTAAATGATAAAAGGGTGGTGAATCTGTGGAATTCTTTGTGGAAGCTAAGTCAATGGTTATTTTTAAGGCAGAGATAGATAGAAAAAACCCCATAGGGAGTGATACAGTGTAGAAATAGGCCCTTCGGCCTAACTCCCCCACACCGGCCAACAATGTCCCAGCTACCCTAGTCCCACTTGCCTGCGCTTGATCCATAACCCCCCAAACCTGTCCTATCCATGTACCTATCAAACTGTTTCTTAAACAATGGGATAGTCCCAGCCTCTTGATTAGATTCTTGATTAGTACAGGTGTCCGGGGTTATGGGGAGCAGGCAGGAAATGGGGTTAGGAGGGAGAGATAGATCAGCCATGATTGAATGGTGAAGTAGACTAGATGGGCTGAATGGCCTAATTCTGCTTCTATCACTTATGAAAATAACCATTTAGACTTAAGAGATTCAGTCCCAGTGTGGAAACAGGCCCTTTGGCCCATGGGGTCAGCGCCGACCAGCAATCACCCCATCCACTAGCACTACCCTTCATTCTACCTTCCTACAGCACATGTTAATAAAGAAATGATTGAACACTGGGAATGATTTACTATTTAATTAAGGCAATTAGCCTGTTAACCTGAGATAGACACAACATGCTGTAGTAACTCAGTGGGACAGGCAGCATCGCTGGAGAGAAGAAATGGGTGACGTTTTGCGTCGAGACCCTTCTTCAGACTGAGTGTCAGGGGAGGGGAGAGATACAGAGATAAGGAAGTGCAAGGTGTGAAAAAGGGACATCAAAGGGGGTGGAGCTCAAGGAAAATGTAGAATAGATCCTTGTTAGCTGAGAGAAGGTTACAACAAAGCAAACAGAGATAAAATGTACTCAAGGACAGTCTGACTGGTAGGAGAAGTGGGGGAGACGGAGAGAGAGAACAAGGGTTACTTGAAGTTAGAGGTCAATATTCATACCGCTGGGGTGCAAGCTGCCCAAGCGAAATATGAGGTGCTGTTCTTTCAATTTGTGCTGGGCCTCACTCTAACAATGGAGGAGGCCCAGGACAGAAAGGTCAGTGTTGGAAGGGAAGTTTAAGTGACCAACAACCGGGAGACCAGATCGCTGAACGATTTGCTTGGTCTCACTAATATATAGGAATCCACACCTGGAACAGTGGATGCAGTAGATGATGTTGGAGGTGGTGCAAGTGAACCTCTGCCTCACCTGGAAAGACTAGGGGTCATAGAAACAGAGAAACATAGAAATTAGGTGCAGGAGTAGGCCATTCGGCCCTTCGAGCCTGCACCGCCATTCAATATGATCATGGCTGATCATCCAACTCAGTATCCCGTACCTGCCTTCTCTCCATACCCTCTGATCCCCTTAGCCACAAGGGCCACATCTAACTCCCTCTTAAATATAGCCAATGAACTGGCCTCGACTACCCTCTGTGGCAGAGAGTTCCAGAGATTCACCACTCTCTGTGTGAAAAAAGTTCTTCTCATCTCGGTTTTAAAGGATTTCCCCCTTATCCTTAAGCTGTGACCCCTTGTCCTGGACTTCCCCAACATCGGGAACAATCTTCCTGCATCTAGCCTGTCCAACCCCTTAAGGGTCCTTGGATGGAGTTCTCCCTCAAATGTCTCCCTCATTTGATTTCTGTTTGGTTTGTTGTAACCTACTCCCTAGTTAACTCTAATCTATTTGACAATTTCCTTGAGCACCACCACCTTTGATGTCTCGTTCTCACACCTCGCTCTTCCTTGTCTCTATATCTTCCCCTCTCCTGACTCTCAGTCTGAAGAAGGGTCTCGACCCAAAACGTCACCCATTCATTCTCTCCAGAGATGCTGCCTGTCCCGCTGAGTTACTCCAGCATTTTTGTGTCTACCTTTGGTTTCAGTCAGTGCCTGCAGTTCCTTCCTGTAAACCTGCATGTCTGTGGCGTGTGGGAGGAAACCCACGGGGCCACGGGGAGCAAACGCCATACAGACAGCACCCGCAGGCAGGATCAGGCTCTGGCGCTGTAAGGCAGCAACTCTGCCGCTGTGCCAATTGAACACTGGAAGTCTTGGGTGCGTGTAAGTCACCTGTAAACGTATTTCGTAACTAGCTGTGCATATCGATGCAAAGCTTGGGCATTTGATGTCATATGGTCATGTGATAGGAGTAGAATTAGGCCATTCGGCCCATCAAGTCTACTCTGCCATTCAGTCATGGATGATCTATCTCTCCCTCCTAACCCCATTCTCCTAACTTCTCCCCATAACCTCTGACACCCGTACTGATCAAAAATCTATCCGTCTCTGCCTTAAAAATATCCACTGACTTGGCCTCCACAGCCTTCTGTGGCAAAGAATTCCACAGATGCACCACCTTCTGACTGAAGACATTTCTCCTCATCACCTTCCTAAAAGAACATCCTTTAATTCTGAGGCTATGACCTCTAGTCCTAGACTCTCCCACTAGCGGAAAAACCCTCTCCACATCCACGTGTGTAAGAAAGAACTGCAGATGCTGGTAAAAGTCTGAAGAAGGGTTTCGACCCGAAACATCACCTATTCCTTCTCTCCAAAGACGCTGCCTCACCTGCTGAGTTACTCCAGCATTTTGTGTCTACTCTCCACATCCACTATATCCAAGCCTTTCACGATTCTGTACGTTTCAATGAGGTCCCCCCTCATTCTTCTAAACTCCAGTGACACCAGGCCCTGCGTCGACAAACGCTCATAATCGTCAGTGTATACATTTCTCTCCGACTTTTCCTGCAAAGTTCAATTACAATAGACAATAGACAATAGGTGCAGGAGTAGGCCATTCAGCCCTTCGAGCCAGCACCGCCATTCAATGTGATCATGGCTGATTATCCCCGTTCCTGCCTTCTCCCCATATCCCGTGACTCTGCTATCTTTAAGAAGCCCTATCTAGCTCTCTCTTGAAAGTATCCAGAGAACCGGCCTCCACCACCCTCTGAGGCAGAGAATTCCACAGACTCACAACTCTCTGTGAGAAAAAGTGTTTCCTCGTCTCCGTTCTAAATGTCTTACCCCTTATTCTTAAACTGTGGCCCATGGTTCTGGACTCCCCCAATATCGGGAACATGTTTCCTACATCTAGCATGTCCAAACCCTTAATAATCTTATATGTTTCAATAAGATCCCCTTTCATCCTTCTAAACTCCTGAGTGTACAAGCCAGCCGCTCCATTCTCTCAGCATATGACAGTCCCACCATCCCGTGGTGGGATTCATTATTGTGCCATGAATCTTTAAAGAAAGCTGGACTTGCTGAGAGAGTGGCTTGTAAATTGTTGGCCATCTTGGGATTGGTAGAGATGGCCAATATCAAGCAAGGACATTTTCCTGAATCTGTTTCTAAACAAAACCACTGCCAGAGCTGACACTTTTCAGATGAGGCATTAATCTGTGGTTGCCCCAAGAGAAGATAAAACGGGTGCACAAAGGAATGGCAAAGGCCTAAGGTTGTAAAGGTTGTAATAGAACAAGGCATGAGCATGAAACTTTCTTATTCTAGGGCTCATAAATCTATCGAGTTGTACAGCACAAAACAGCCCTTTTGACCTACACTGTGTGAGTCTACACTGACCATCAAGCATGCAGTTACACTCATCCAATATTAATCCCATTTAAAACATTCTTTCTCACATTCCCATCAATTTTTGGAATTCTCTGCCTCTGAAGGCAGTGGAGGCCGATTCACTGAATGCATTCAAAAGAGAGTTAGATAGAGCTCTTGGGACTAGCGGAATCAAGGGATATGGGGAGAAGGCAGGAACGGGGTACTGATTGTGGATGATAAGCCATGATTACAGTGAATGGCGGTGCTGGCTCGAAGGGCCGAATGGCCTACTCCTGCACCTATTGTCTATGTATCTATGTATCAACACCCCTCCCTGCATCAACCTCTGTTTCTATAACTCACCTTTTAAGGTGAATGGGGAAAGGATTTCACAGGAACCAGAGGGGTAACTTTTTTTGTGGTGGGTGTATGGAACGAGCTGGTGGAGGAGGTAGTTGAGGCAGGTGGTATCACAACGTTGATGAAACATTTAGACTTGTAGGTGGATAGGATAGGTTAGGAGGGATATGGGCCAAACGCAGGCAGGTGGGACTAGTGTAGATGGGATTTGTTGGTTGGGGAGGGCAAGTTGGGCTGTAGGGCCTGTTTCGATGCTGTATCACTCTCTGTCCTAATCATGAGGGGCAATTTACAGAAGCCAATTAACCTAGAAACCCGCACGCCTGTGAAATGAAATCTGAGCGCTCTAAAGCGACAACTGTTTATCCACCGAAAAACACACAAAGTGCTGAGGTAATTCCCCAGGTCAGGCAGCATAGAAATATAGACACTTAAAAAATAGGTGCAGGAGTAGGCCATTCGGCCCTTCGAGCCTGCACCGCCATTCAATATGATCATAGCTGATCATCCAACTCAGTATCCCATGCCTGCCTTCTCTCCATACCCCCTGATCCCTTTAGCCACAAGGGCCACATCTAACTCCCTCTTAAATATAGCCAATGAACTGGCCTCAACTACCTTCTGTGGCAGAGAATTCCACAGATTCACCACTCTCTGTGTAAAAAATGATTTTCTCATCTCGGTCCTAAAAGACTTCCCTCTCATCCTTAAACTGTGACCCCTTGTTCTGGACTGCCCCAACATCGAGAATAATCTTCCTGCATCTAGCCTGTCCAACCCCTTAAGAATTTTGTAAGTTTCTATAAAATTCCCCCTCAATCTTTTAAATTCTAGCGAGTACAAGCCGAGTCTATCCAGTCTTTCTTCATATGAGAGTCCTGACATCCCAGGAATCAGTCTGGTGAATTTTCTCTGTACTCCCTCTATGAAGGCAAGAATGTCTTTCCTCAGATTAGGTGTGTTTCCTCAGATTAGGAACGACATTGCTTTGGCTCATATCCCTCTAAACCTTGTTCCCGATGTTGGGGGAGTGGAGAACCAGGGGTCACAGTTTAAGAATACGGGGTTAGGCCATTTAGGACTGAGATGAGGAAAAATCTTTTTGACCCAGAATTAGCGCGCGACGTCGCTCGCATGGACCAAAACTCCTCAGCTGGCCCGCCGGCTGGGCTTTGTGTGTAGTCCAGCACCCGGGCCAACTCATGATTCACCCAGCCACGGCCGAGTTGGTCAACGAATTGCCGTCGGGAATTTGTCCCTTATTTTGACCTTTTGTCCCTTATTTGGGAGTGGGGAAAGTTTGCACCTCTACGTATCACTGTTCAACATCAGCGCAGATTTAGTGCTGCCTAGTCCTAACGCCAGTGAGGTTCAGCTTCTGCATTCACAAGCGCAGTTTAGTTTAGGTTAGTTTAGAGATACAGTGGGCGACACAGGCCCTTCGGCCCACCGAGTCTGTGCCGGCCCAGAGCTCACACTTACACCATCCTACATGCTAGGGACAGTTTTTTTACCGAAATCAAACCTGTCCGTCTTTGAACTGTGATAGGAAACCGGAGCACCCGGAAAAATCCCACGCAGGTCACAGGGAGAACGTACAGACTTCGCATAGACAGCATTGAACCAGGGTCTCTGGTGCTTTAAGTCAGCGACTCTACCACTACGCCACCATGCAATGGTCAACTCCTAATGCAGGCTCTTGGCCCACAGGGCCAACCATCCTTCTGCATCCACAGATGTTGCCTGAGCCACTGATTTCCCTTTGTGGCTTATTATTTAGTGTGGCTTACAGCATCTTTAGTGTCTCTATTTGTAATACAGTGATAGGTAATCATAGTCACAGAGTCTTACAGCGTGGAAACAGGCCCTTTGGCCCAACTTGCGCACGCCGGCCAACATGTCCCATCTACACTCGTCCCACCTGCCTGTGTTTGGCCCATATCCCTCTAAACTTGTCTTATTGAAAAGCGCTATACAAATAAAATTTATTATTATTATTATTATTATTATTATTATTATTATTATTATTATTATTATTATTATTATTATTATTATTATCCATGTAGCTGTCTATGTAGACACAAAATGCTGGAGTAACTCAGCGGGTGAGACAGCATCTCTGGAGGGAAGAAATGGGTGACGTTTCGGGTCTCGAACCTTCTTCAGACGGAGTCTGAAATATCGCCCGTTCCTTCTCTCCAGAGATGCTCCCACACCCGCTGAGTTGCTCCAGCATTTTGTGTCTACCTTCGATTTAAACCAGCACCTGCAGTTCTTTCTTACACATAGCTGTGTCTATGTAACTGTCTAAATGACTAAATTACTATGTAATTGTCTGTTTAAAAAAGAACTGCAGATACTGGAAAAATCGAAGGTAGACAAAAATGCTGGAGAAACTCAGCGGGTGAGGCAGCATCTGTGGAGAGATGGAATGGAATGGAATGGAGAGAAGGATATTCTTGCCATAGAGGGAGTGCAGAGAAGGTTCACCAGACTGATTCCTGGGATGTCAGGACTTTCATATGAAGAAAGACTGGATAGACTCGGCTTGTACTCGCTAGAATTTAGGAGATTGAGGGGGGATCTTATAGAAACTTACTAAATGCTTAAGGGGTTGGACAGGCTAGATGCAGGAAGATTGTTCCCGATGTTTTGGAAGTCCAGGACAAGGGGTCACAGCTTAAGGATAGAGGGGAAATCCTTTTAGACCGAGATGAGAAAAACATTTTTCACACAGAGAGTGGTGAATCTCTGGAACTCTCTGCCACAGAAGGTAGTTGAGGCCAGTTCATTGGCTATATTTAAGAGGGAGTTAGATGTGGCCCTTGTGGCTAAAGGGATCAGGGGATATGGAGAGAAGGCAGGTACAGGATACTGAGTTGGATGATCAGCCATGATCCTATTGAATGGCGGTGCAGGCTCGAAGGGCCGAATGGCCTACACCTGCACCTATTTTCTATGTATCTATGTAATTGTCTGAATATTTCTTCAAAATGTTGTGATAGTCCCAGCCTCAACTACCTCCTCTGGCAGCTCGTTCCATGCACCCATCACCCTTTGTGTGAAAAAGCTACCCCTCAGGTGCCTATTAAATCTTTCCCCCCTCACATTAAATCTATGTCCTCTGATTCATTCCTGTCCGAAAAAGGAACTCGACCCGAAAACTTCACCAATTCCTTTTCTCCATAGATGCTGTCTGACACGCTGAGTTCCTCCAGCTTTTTGTGTCCATTTTGGTTTAATCCAGCATCTGCAGTTCCTCCCTTCACTCATCCTCTCGTGATTCTCTGTAAATATCGACTCTGACCAGATGGGGGCACCAGATAGCCCCTTTCCTCATTGTGTTCATGGTGAGATAACGATAAATTAAAATGGGGAATTTTTCAACAGCCTCTCTGCAATGTGGCTCCAACCACCTGGGTCCTGAGCTCCCAAATTCTCTTCCCCAACCCGTCCACCTCCTTAACTTTGACCAAACTTCTTCTTCAACTTAATGCTGGCTCAACTTTGTGTCCAATAACATTGCTACACAGTTGGTTGGAATTAGGGTTGCCAACTTTCTCACTCCCAAATAAGGGACAAAAAGTCAAAATTACGGGACAAATTCCCGACGGCAATTCATTGACCGACTCGGCCGTGGCTGGGTGAATAATGAGTTGGCCCGGGTGCTGGACTGCACACAAAGCCCAGCCAGCGGACCAGCTGAGGAGTTTTGGCCCGGGCCGCGCGATGTCACGCGCAAAGTCCAGCGCCCCATCCAACTCATGAACCGATGATCGGCCGGTGGTGGTCTCGGCGGTAAGCGAAGGTCCGAAGGTCGGACAGCTGGCCGGGCTGCCGACCGACGGGGCCACGGGCGAGGCGCTGCTGCTGCTGCTGCACTCCATGGGCTGCACTACGTTGGGACGGGTGAGGCGGGGCCGGACGTGGCGCTCAGACCCGACAGTCCCCTCGACCCGAGTAGTAGCGGTCAAATACGGGACAAGGGCGGTCCCGTATGGGACAAATCAATTCAGCCCAATATATACAGGATGTCCCGGCTAATACGGGACAGTTGGCAGCCCTAATTGGAACGTCTAAAGTGCCCATTAAATGGACATTGATATTGTTCATGCAATTCATTAGTAGTATTCTGAAAGCAATCTATAATATCATAGAGAGACACACAATGCTGGAGTAACTCAGCGGGACAGGCACCATCTCTGGAGAGAAGGAATGCGTGAGGATTTAGGTCAAGACCCTTCTTCAGATGAACCAGTGTCTGCAGTTCCTTCCAACACAATAATATCATAGAGTCATAGAAACATAGAAATAGGTGCAGGAATAGGCCACTCGGCCCTTTGTGCCAGCACTGCCATTCAATGTGATCATAGCTGATCATCCAAAATCAGTACCCTGTTCCTGCTTTCTCCCCATATCCCTTGATTCCGTTAGCCCTAAGAGCTACATCTAACTCTATCTTGAAAACATCCAGCGAATTGGCCTCCTCTGCCTCCTGTGGCAGAGAATTCCAAAGATTCACAACTCTCTGGTTGAAAGTGTTTTTCCTCATCTCTGTCCTAAATGGCCTACCCTTATTCTTAAACTGTGACCCCCCTGGTTCTGGACTTCCCCCAACATGGGGAACATTTTTCCTGCATTTAGCCTGGCCAATCCTTTAAGAATTGAATATGTTTCTATAAGATATCATCCAATCCTTCTAACTTCCAGTGAATGCAAGCCCAGTCGAGCCATTCTTTCATCATATGTCAGTCCTGCCATCCTGGGAATTAACCTGTCGAACCTACGCTGCTGCACTCACTCAATAGCAAGAATGTCCTTCTTCTAATTAGGAGACCTGTACAACTGCAGTAGGACAGGGCACCGATACTCAAATCCTCTCGCTACAGAGTGATACAGCACAGAAACAGGCTCTTCGGCCCGCAGGCTCGGCCATGGTTTCACTGAACACCTTTGCTCAGTCCCCCTTCGCATATGAGACCTCCTGTTTGCCAAACCCTCACCTTGCCATTCCCATCCTGACTTTTCTGTCCTGGGCCTCCTCCACTGTCAGAGTGAGGCCAAACGCAAGGGACAGTCCCTCATATTCGCTTGGGCAGCTGACAACCGGTGGTATGACTATTGATTTCATTAACTTCAAGTCACCATTGCATTCCGTCTCTCTCTTTCCGTCCCTCCCCCACCCTAGTCGTCGTACTAGTTTCACTGTCAGTATTACTCGTTATCACCTATCCCACAGCCAACAATGGACCATTGTGGGCTCTATCTTTCCTTGATCATCGTTGCTTTTTGCAATTCTTTCATTCGGAATCCGGAAATCGGGGGTGCAAAGAGACTTGCGAGTGCTGGTGCAGGATTGCCAAAAAGTTAATCTGCAAGCCACATCAGTTACAAAAAAAAAAACCTCCCAAACTAAATGAAAGCATTTATTTCAAGAGGTCATAAGGTCTTAAGTGATAAGGTAATTTGTCCATTTGGCCCTTCATGTCTACATTCAATCATGGCTGATCTATTGGGAAAGGGGGATGCAGCGAGACCTGGGTGTCATGGTACACCAGTCATTGAAGGTAGGCATGCAGGTGCAGCAGGCAGTAAAGAAAGCGAATGGTATGTTAGCTTTCATTGCAAAAGGATTTGAGTATAGGAGCAGGGAGGTTCTACTGCAGTTGTACAGGGTCTTGGTGAGACCACACCTGGAGTATTGCGTACAGTTTTGGTCTCCAAATCTGAGGAAGGACATTATTGCCATAGAGGGAGTGCAGAGAAGGTTCGCCAGACTGATTCCTGGGATGTCAGGACTGTCTTATGAAGAAAGACTGGATAGACTTGGTTTATACTCTCTAGAGTTTAGGAGATTGAGAGGGGATCTTATAGAAACTTACAAAATTCTTAAGGGGTTGGACAGGCTAGATGCAGGAAGATTGTTTCCAATGTTGGGGAAGTCCAGGACAAGGGGTCACAGCTTAAGGATAAGGGGAAATCCTTTAAAACCGAGATGAGAAGAACTTTTTTTTCACACAGAGAGTGGTGAATCTCTGGAACTCTCTGCCACAGAGGGTAGTTGAGGCCAGTTCATTGGCTATATTTAAGAGGGAGTTAGATGTGGCCCTTGTGGCTAAGGGGATCAGGGGGTATGGAGAGAAGGCAGGTACGGGATACTGAGTTGGATGATCAGCCATGATCATATTGAATGGCGGTGCAGGCTCGAAGGGCCGAATGGCCTACTCCCGCACCTAATTTCTATGTTTCGATGTTTCTATCTCTCCCTCCTAACACCATTCTCCTGCCTTCTCCCCATAACCTCTGACACCTGTACTAATCAAAAACAGGGATGTAATGCTGAGGCTCTATAAGGCGCTGGTCAGGCCTCACTTGGAATATTGTGAACAATTGTGGGCCCTGTATCTGAGGAAGGATGTGCTGGCTCTGGAGAGGGTCAAGAGGACGTTTACACGTATGATCCCAGGAATGAGTGGGTTAACATATGATGAGCGTTTGTCGGCACTGGGCCTGTACTCGCTGGAGTTTAGAAGAATCAGGGGGAGGGGACCTCATTGAAACATACAGACTAGTGAAAGGCTTAGATAGAATGGATGTGGAGATGATGTTTCCACCAGTGGGCAAATCTAGGACTAGAGATCATAATCTCAGAACTAAAGGAACTAAAACTAAAAAAAAATCAAACTCGTGGTTCTTTTAGGAAGGAGATGAGAAGAGATTTCTTTAGTCAGAGTATGGTGAATCGGTAAAATTCTTTGCCACAGAAAGCTGTGGAGGCCAAGTCAGTGGATATTTTTAAGGCAGACTTGGATAAATTCTTGATTAGTAAAGCTTTCAGAGGTTATCCCACATGACCATGGGGTGAACATGCAAACTCCGTACAGACAGCGCCCGTAGTCAGGATCAAACCCGGGTTGCTGACGCTGTGAGGTAACAAATCTACCGCTGTGTCATTGTGCTGCCCTTATGTTCTGCCATTCGATCTATTTTTCCCTCTCAAACCCATAGACTTTGCCCAAACCGCACACCTCTAGATTCAGAGACAGCTTATTCCCAGCTGTTATCAGGCAACTGAACCATCCTCTTATCACCAACTGGAGAGCAGTATGACCTGGCATCATCCTCATTTAAGACCCTTGTACTATCGTTAATCAGACTTTGCTGGACTTTACTGGCTTTACCTTGCACTAAATGTTATTCCCCTTGTTATGTAAATGGCTCGATTGTAATCATGTATTGTCTTTCCGCCGACTGGATAGCACGCAACAAAAGCTTTTCACTGTACCTCGGTACACGTGACAACCATATAGACAAAACTTAACTAAACGAAACTAAACTAAGCGTTATTCCCTTTCTCCTGTATCTGTATACTGTGGACGGCTTGATTGTAATCATATATTGTCTTTCCACTGACTGGATAGCACGCAACAGTTTAAGAATAAGGGGTAGGTCATTTAGGACTGAGATTTGGAAAATTAGAAACTTACAAAATTCTTAAGGGGTTGGACAGGCTAGATGCAGGAAGATTGTTCCCGATGTTGGGGAAGTCCAGAACAAGGGGTCACAGTTTAAGGATAAGGGGGAAATCTTTTAGGACTGAGATGAGAAAAACATTTTTCACACAGAGAGTGGTGAATCTGTGGAATTCTCTGCCACAGGAGGTAGTTGAGGCCAGTTCATTGGCTATATTTAAGAAGGAGTTAGATGTGGCCCTGGTGGCTAAAGGGATCAGGGGATTTGGAGAGAAGGCAGGTACAGGATACCATGAGTTGGATGATCAGCCATGATCATATTGAATGGCGGTGCAGGCTCGAAGGGCCAAATGGCCTACCCCTACACCAATTTTCTATGTTTCTATGAATCTGTGTAATTCTCTGCCACAGAAGGCAGTGGAGGCCAATTCACTGGATGTTTTCAAGAGGGAGTTAGATATCACTCCTCGGGCTAACGGAATCGAGGGATATGGGGAGAAAGCAGGAACGGGGCATTCCTGATTTTGAATGATCAGCCATGATCATATTGAATGGAGGTGCTGTCTCGAAGGGCCGAATGGCCTACTCCTGCACCTATTTTCTTTGTTTCTCTCTTTCTGACAATAAAGCTCCACGCCGTAACTCGGTACGCGTGACAATAATAAGAAACAAAGCCAACGCACATGTCCCCTGACAGAATAATGAAAGAACACCATAGGCCTCAGTGGGAAATTTAGGGAGAATATTCTATCAGATTGGAAACATGCAAGGAAAGGAAATGCAGATTTGCAAATATTCCTGCCTTTATCCCAGCAGAATTGTGTAAATAGCCCATAAATAATAATTGTTGTGATAATGTGCCGAACATTGTTGGTTGTTTTACCTTCAGGGGGCCGAGTACATTTCTAAGATGCCTTCAGCTCTCCGCGGGATGCAAAGTACATTCATTAGTCAATATATTATGTGTGTAAATAATTACTTTTTGATCTAGTCTCAGGTTTCCAGCTGCTTCTGATAGCTCACCGGATAAACATGGGTAATCTCAATTGCCACTCTTATTAATGCAATTGAATTATTAATAGAAACAGGGGCATGGCTCTGCGGCAGCATTTAACTGTTAGCGGCACATTAGAGATAATTGCTGACTGGGGCAACAGTGCCTGTACGATTCTCCGAGAAATCTCTTATTCTGTAGGGCAGGCACGCTAGCTTAGTTAAGTTAAGTTGGAGGGACAGACTCCGGACTGTCAAAGCCGCCACAGCCAGACATAAAAAACAGCTTCTTTTCCCACGAGTAGTAGCTCTACTCAATAACCAAAAGTCTGTAGCCTCCTTTTGCTCTGGTATTTTACTTAATTCACATGTTTAAACTGTAATGTTTTATTATTAATGTTTAGTGTTTTATGGCTATTAAACTATGCTCGGACAAAACCTGAAGATTAATAGCCCATTATCTGTTTACTTGCACTTTATCAGTTTATTTATTCATGTGTGTATATATTTATTATGGACACACTGATCTGTTCTGTATTCATGCCTACTATGTTCTGTTGTGCTGAAGCAAAGCAAGAATTTCATTGTCCTATCAGGGACACATGACAATAAACTCTCTTGTATCTTGAACCTTGAATCTAATTGTTACTATATATTGTGTTGTAACTTGCGGGCAGAGCACCAAGGCAAATTCCTTGTATGTGTACATACTTGGCGAAAAAACATTCATTCAATCATTCATTCATGCATTCATTCATTCATTCATTCATTCAATCATTCATTCATTCATTCAGTCATTCATTCATTCATGCAATCATGCATTCATTCATTCATTCAGGCATTCACTCATTCATTCATTCATTCAATCATTCAATCAACAGTCAGTCATCCATTCAATCATTCAATCATTCAATCATTCATTCATTCATTCATTCATTCATTCATTCAATCATTCATTCATTCATATTTCACTTGGGCAGCTAACAGCCCAGCGGTATGAATACTGGTTTCTCTAACTTCGAGTAACTCTTTCGTTCCCCCTCTCTCTGTCCCACCCCCACCCTCCGCTCAGCCCGCCTGAACCTATCTGACCTCCAGCTTGCTAACCATTTTAGTTCTCCTTGCCATTCCCATTCCCACACTGACCTTTATGTCCTGGGCCTCCTCCATTGTCAGAGTGAAGCCAAACGCAAATTGGAGGGACGGCATCTCATATATCGCTTGGGCAGCTTACACCCCAGCGGTATGAATTTTGATTTCTCTAACTCCAAGTAACCCCAGCATTCCCTATCTCTCCATCCCTCCCCCACCCAAATCGCACCAGCTTCTCGTGCTCACCCAACAAACAGCCAACAATGGCCTGTTTCCTTTCTCATCTTTACTTTTTTGCACATCTTTCATTCATTGTTCCTTATCTCTCTACATCATCAATATCTCTCGTTTCCCTTTCACCCCGACTAGCCCGAAGAAGGGTCTCGACCCAAAATGCCACCCATCCTTTTATTCGAGAGAGACGCTGCCGGACCTGTTATGTTACTCCAGCGCTTTGTGTCTACCTTTTGAATTTAGTCCTCGTCTGCCCAAACTCTCTCTTACGGTTCATCCACTCAGGCCCTGGCACCAGGTTTTACAGAAGATAGATACAAAATGCTGGAGTAACTCAGCGGGACAGGCAGCGCCTGTGGAGAGAATGGGATGGGTGACGTTTCGGGTCGAGACCCTTCTCTTCACTCTGACAATGGAGGAGGTCTGAGAGAGAAAAGTCAGTGTGGGAAGGGGGAATGAAAGTGTTTGGCAGCATTTATTACACAGCATTTCTTCACTTTAAATCCACAATCTGTATCAGGAGTGAAAACAGAGTGGACCAATAGACAATAGACAATAGGTGCAGGAGTAGGCCATTCGGCCCTTCGTGCCAGCACCGCCATTCACTGTAATCATGGCTTATCATCTACATGTTCCTGCCTTCTCCCCATATCCCTTGATTCCGCTAGTCCCAAGAGCTCTATCTAACTCTCTTTTAAATGCATTCAGTGAATCGGCCTCCACTGCCTTCAGAGGCAGAGAATTCCAAAAATTGATGGGAATGTGAGAAAGAATGTTTTTAAATGGGATTAATATTGGATGAGTGTAACTGCATGCTTGATGGTCAGTGTAGACTCACTGGGTCGAAAGGGCTGTTTTGTGCTGTACAACTCGATAGATTTATGAGCCCTAGCATAAGAAAGTTTAATGCTCATGCCTTGTTCTATTACAACCTTTACAACCTTAGGCCTTTGCCATTCCCTTGTGCACCCGTTTTATCTCCTCTTGGGGCAACCACAGATTAATGCCTCATCTGAAAAGTGTCAGCTCTGGCAGTGGTTTTTTTTAGAAACAGATTCAGGAAAATGTCCTTGCTTGATATTGGCCATCTCTACCAATCCCAAGATCCAACAATTTACAAGCCACTCTCTCAGCAAGTCCAGCTTTCTTTAAAGATTCATGGCACAATAATGAATCCCACCACGGGATGGCGGGGCTGTCATATGCTGAGAGAATGGAGCGGCTGGGCTTGTACACTCAGGAGTTTAGAAGGATGAAAGGATATCTTATTGAAACATATAAGATTATTAAGGGTTTGGACATGCTAGAGATAGGAAACATGTTCCCGATATTGGGGGAGTCCAGAACCAGGGGCCACAGTTTAAGAATAAGGGGTAAGACATTTAGAACGGAGACGAGGAAACACTTTTTCTCACAGAGAGTTGTGAGTCTGTGGAATTCTCTGCCTCAGAGGGCGGTGGAGGCCGGTTCTCTGGATACTTTCAAGAGAGAGCTAGATAGGGCTTCTTAAAGATAGCAGAGTCAGGGAATATGGGGAGAAGGCAGGAGCGGGGTACTGATTGGGGATGATCAGCCATGATCACATTGAATGTGCTGGCTCGAAGGGCTGAATGGCCTACTCCTGCACCTATTGTCTATTGTCTATTGTAATTGAACTTTGCAGGAAAAGTCGGAGAGAAATGTATACACTGACGATTATGAGCGTTTGTTGACGCGGGGCCTGTTGTTGCTGGAGTTTAGAAGAATGAGGGGGGACCTCATTGAAACGTACAGAATCGTGAAAGGCTTGGATATAGTGGATGTGGAGAGTAGACACAAAATGCTGGAGTAACTCAGCAGGTGAGGCAGCATCTTTGGAGAGAAGGAATGGGTGATGTTTCGGGTCAAAACCCTTCTTCAGACTTTTACCAGCATCTGCAGTTCTTTCTTACACACGTGGATGTGGAGAGGGTTTTTCCACTAGTGGGAGAGTCTAGGACTAGAGGTCATGGCCTCAGAATTAAAGGATGTTCTTTTAGGAAGGTGATGAGGAGAAATGTCTTCAGTCAGAAGGTGGTGAATCTGTGGAATTCTTTGCCACAGAAGGCTGTGGAGGCCAAGTCAGTGGATATTTTTAAGGCAGAGACAGATAGATTTTTGATCATTACGGGTGTCAGAGGTGATGGGGAGAAGTTAGGAGAATGGGGTTAGGAGGGAGAGATAGATCATCCATGACTGAATGGCAGAGTAGACTTGATGGGCCGAATGGCCTAATTCTACTCCTATCACATGACCATATGACATCAAATGCCCAAGCTTTGCATCGATATGCACAGCTAGTTACGAAATACGTTTACAGGTGACTACACGCACCCAAGACTTCCAGTGTTCAATTGGCACAGCGGCAGAGTTGCTGCCTTACAGCGCCAGAGTCGTGGGTTTCATCCTGCCTGCGGGTGCTGTCTGTGTGGAGTTTGCTCCCCGTGGCCCCGTGGGTTTCCTTCCACACGACAAAGACATACAGGTGTCCTTGAGACTCTTGAAAGGCGCCCATAAATAAAATGTGTTATTATTATTAATGTGATCGCGGCTGATCATCCCCAATCAGTACCCCGTTCCTGCCTTCTCCACATATCCCCTGACTCCGCTATCTTTAAGAGCCCTATCTAGCTTTCTCTTGAAAGCATCCAGAGAACCGGCCTCCACCGCCCTCTGAGGCAGAGAGTAGGGAGTGGTGGAAAATGATATACAACTGAGGAGCCTCTGATCTGCTTTAACCACTTACCACAATTAATATCACTGATGACAATTTATTGAGTCGGAAAATGCTGGAAACATTCATCAGAGATCCAGGCATCGGCTATGCAGAGGAAAGGAGCCTGCGTTTCATCGGAATTTGATAAAGTCGGAAAAGAGACATGTGTAATGTTGCAGATACGAAGGAAAAGAACAAAAGGAGAACACCAGCATGCTCATATCTGCTGCTAATACAACTGAATACATGTTTCCTTTCTAACGGTTCCTAGCTGGAGGATGGGTAGAAACAAAAAACTGTGGATGCTAGTTAATGCCAAACACAGACACAAAATGCTGGAGTAAGTCAGCGGGCCAGGCAGCATCGCTGGAGAGAAGGAATGGGTGACGTTTCGAGTGGGGAAGGGACCCGACACGAAACGACACCCAGCCATTTTCGCCAGAGATGCTGCCTGACTTAAAAAGCTGGGGTAACTCAGCGGGTCAGGCAGGAGGAAAGGAACTGGTGACGTTTCGGGTCGAGATGATGGGTCTTGGCCGGATATGTCCGAATTAAGGGACAGAAGTTTAGGGGTAATATGAGGGGGAACTTATTTACGCAGAGAGTGGTGGCGGTGTGGAATGAGCTCCCAGTGGAAGTGGTGGAGGCAGGTTCATTGGTATCATTTAAAAATAAATTGGATAGGCATATGGATGAGAAGGGAATGGAGGGTTATGGTATGAGTGCAGGCAGGTGGGACTAAGGGGGAAAAAAAATTTGTTCGGCATGGACTTGTAGGGCCGAGATGGCCTGTTTCTGTGCTGTAATTGTTATATGGTTATATGGTTATATGTCACCCATTCCTTCTCTCCAGAGGTGCTTCCCAACCCGCTGAGTTACTCCAACTTTTTGCGCCTATCTTCGGTTTAACCCAGCGTCTGCAGTTCCTTCCCGCACATGCTGCCTGACCCACAGAGTTACTCCAGCACTTTGACATATCCACCATATCTTCATATAAACACCGAGTCAAAAATACTTTTTGACATATGATGAAAGAATGGATCGACTGGGCTTATATTCACTGGAATTTAGAAGGATGAGAGGGAATCTTACAGAAACATATAGAATTCTTAAGGCATGGCTAGATGCAGGAAAATTGCTCCCGATGTTGTGGGAGTCCAGAACCAGAGGTCACAGTTTAAGAATAAGGGGTAGGCCATTTAGGACTGAGATGAGGAAAAACATTTTCACCCAGAGAGTCGTGAATCTGTGGAATTCTCTGCCCCAGGAGGCAGTGGAGGTCAACTCACTGGATGTTTTCAAGAGAGAGTTAGATTTAGCTCTTAGGACTACCAGTATCAATCAATCAATCGATCAATCAATCAAATACTTTATTGTCATTCAAAAATACACCAACAAAATGCAAGTCTGAACGAAATCTCGTTGCACCTGGCTCACCGTGCAACATAAAATAACAGCGTATTACATGGAATTCAAGAGTCTGATGGCTCGGGGAAAGAGGCTGTTGCAAAACCTGGCCATTCTGCTCCTTATACTGCGATACCTTTCGCCTGAGGGCAGCAGAGTGAACAGTCCATGATGGAGATGTGTGGGGTCTTTTATAATGCTGTTGGCCTTGGATAAGCAACGTTTG
The DNA here is from genome assembly GCF_028641065.1 of Leucoraja erinaceus. Taxonomy (NCBI): domain Eukaryota; kingdom Metazoa; phylum Chordata; class Chondrichthyes; order Rajiformes; family Rajidae; genus Leucoraja; species Leucoraja erinaceus. Next base: position 75,664,914 of record NC_073383.1, on the reverse strand, counting down.
CACGCAATGTCCCGGATTGAAGGAAGAGAAGTCCCGATGATTTGGAGAAAGCAGGAACGAGGTACTGAATTTGGATGATCAGCAATGATCATATTGAATGGCGGTGCTGGCTCGAAGGGCCGAATGGCCTACTCCTGCACCTAGTTTCTATGATTCTATGTCTATGTGAGTGTGGGAAGTGCCTTGCAAGGAACATTAACACCAGTATTGATTTGTTGGATCAAATGATCTGTGTCAGAGAACATAGAACAGTACGGCACAGGAACAGGCCCTTCAGCCCACAAATATCCATGCTATCCCTGGTCAAGATAAACTAATATCCTCAGCCTGCACCTGATCCATATCCTTCCATTCCTGGAGTATTGTCTGCAGTTTTGGTCCCCTAATTTGAGGAAGGACATACTTGCTATTGAGGGAGTGCAGCGTAGGTTTACAAGGTCAATTCTCGGGATGGTGGGACTGTCATATGCTGAGAGAATGGAGCAGGTGGGCTCGTACACTCTGGAGTTTAGAAGGATGAGGGGGATCTCATCGAAACATATAAGATTGTTAAGGGTTTGGACACGATAGAGGCAGGAAACATGTTCCCGCTGTTGGGGGAGGCCAGAACCAGGGGCCACAGTTTAAGAATAAGGGGTACGCTATTTAGAACGGAGACGAGTAAACACTTTTTCCTCACAGAGAGTTGTGAGTGTGGAATTCTCTGCCCCAGAGGGCAGTGGAGGCCGGTTCTCTGGACACTTTCAAGAGATAGCTAGATAGGGCTCTTAAAGATAGTGGAGTCAGGGGATATGGGGAGAAGGCAGCAACGGGAAACTGAAGCCGCGGTCTCCGGTGGGGAGGCTCACATTCTAGGTACCCAAAGCATGCCCACATCACCTTTAAACTTTCACCCTCTAACCTTAAACTGTACCCGCTGCTCTTTGACATTTCCACCCTGTGAAAAAGCTGGCTCTAAAGTCGACAATAATTAAGTGCTTTGAAAGACTGGTAAAGATTAGTTTAGTTGCTGGTCACATGTACCGAGGTACAACAAAAAGCATGTTATCCGGTCAGCAGAAAGATTTACATGATTGCAAATAAGATTACAATCATGATTACAATCAATACATGATTACAATCAATGTTACAAGCATGTACAGTCTTTCCGCTACGATAGCCCACATGAGCAACAATATAGAAGGTAGACACAAGATGCTGGAGTAACTCAGCGGGCCAGGCAGCATCTCTGGAGAGAAGGAACGGGGGACGTTTCGGGTCGAGACTCTTCTTCAGCAATTTGAAGAGGTTCTCCTCCTCTCTCCGACTAGAGTTCAGCAATGTTTTCCTAGCAACAATTATAGACTCTGACTTGGCCGTCATTTGTGCGTAATTTACGTGACATCATTTACACGTAAGGACGCGCAATGCGCGCATCTTGACACGCATGGTACGCGATGACATAGGCAGTGAGGCGCGGCCTCGCGCGGCGTCTCAGGATTTTGTGATGTACAAAATCTTCGTGTGCCATCTGCGTGAATCGCAAATGGCGGCCAAGTGGGACAGGCCCTTTAAGGTAAAATAGATACAACGTCCTGGGGTGATACAGACAGTGAAACTCAACAGGACGACAGGGAATCTAGGACGACAACTAGGGTGGGGGAGGGATGGAGACAGAGGGAATGCAAGGAGTTACTTGAAGTTGGATAAATCAAAATTCATACTGCTGGGTTGTAAGAAGCCTAAGCGAATATGAGGTGCTGTTCCTTGCGTTTAGCCCCACTCTGACAATAGTACAATGGCCACAATATAGCAACAATCCAGACTGTCGTCTAAAATCTGTGTAAAGGAAAAATAGGTACACTGTCTCTCTCTTGCACTAGATTCAGCCCTGGACCATCTTGACAATAGAACATCTATGTCAGGATGTGTCGGAAGGAACTGGAGGTGCTGGTTTAAACCAAAGATAGACACAAAAAAGCTGGAGTAACTCACTGGGACAGGCAGCATCTGGGGAGGGTGGAATGGGTGATGTTTCGGGTCGAAACCCGAGACCCGAAACTTCACCCATTCCGTCTCTCCAGAAATGCTGCCTGTCCCGGTGAGTTACTCCAGCTTTTTGTGTCTATCTATGTCAGGACGCTCTTCATTGACCTAAGCTCAGTCTTCAACATCATCATTCCGACGGTGCTTTAGCTCAATGCCTACATTTCTAGACCTTGGTCTTGGGGGACCTCTCTCTGCAACTGGCATCTCCAATTGCTGCATCTCTATAAGAGGCGGAAACACAAACTTGTTATTTATTATTATTGATTTTCCCACCCCCTTTGTTTAATGTCCATTATTCACTGCGATGGAAGAGAGCAGAGAGATGGAAGAGTAATTACTCTCTGTCACTCTCACTTCTGCAAGAATCAACCCTGTGAATGTAAAAAAACCGCAACAACCAAGCTCAATGGTTCAATGGTGCAACTTCACAGTGAGAAACATAGAAACATAGAAACATAGAAATTAGGTGCAGGAGTAGGCCCATTCGGCCCTTCGAGCCTGCACCGCCATTCAATATGATCATGGCTGATCATCCAACTCAGTATCCCGTACCTGCCTTCTCTCCATACCCCCTGATCCCCTTAGCCACAAGGGCCACATCTAACTCCCTCTTAAATATAGCCAATGAACTGGCCTCAACTACCCTCTGTGGCAGAGAGTTCCAGAGATTCACCACTCTCGCGTGAAAAAAGTTCTTCTCATCTCGGTTTTAAAAGATTTCCCCTTTATCCTTAAGCTGTGACCCCTTGTCCTGGACTTCCCTAACATCGGGAACAATCTTCCTGCATCTAGCCTGTCCAACCCCTTAAGAATTTTGTAAGTTTCTATAAACATTTTGCAAACACTACCCTTGACGGCGCCGCCATTTTGGCGGCATTATTGAAACTCCAAAGTCACGGTCGGCCCGCGCGCTCGATGTGCCGGAGCAGTTCCCACGATCAGACGTCCATCTCATCTCTCCTCTCCTCGCCCAGCCATCTTTGCGTCCCACGGGCACCTCCTGCGGCCGACCTTGAAGGCGCCGGAGGCGATACCCCGGTTCACCCTCGCTTACCGGCCCTCGCTCCTCGCCTCCGACGTCTCCAGATCCCTCCCGGTTACGCCAATCCCGGCGTGCCTTTAGATGGGCCACGACGATGCTTTTTGTAGGTAACTGGTCCCATCGACCAACGAGCCTCCGAGCAAGGTGCTGCTGACCGACGAACCTAAAATTGGTTAACGAATACAAGGCGACTTCTATAAATAGTAAATTGTCCCTAGTGTGTAGGATAGTGCTAATGTACAGGGTTTGACTGGTCAGCATGGGCTCAGTGGGCCGAAGGGCCTGTTTCTAAGCTGTACCTCTAAACTAATCTAAACTAAAATAGATAGATACAAAATGCTAGAGTAACTCAGCGGGACAGGCAGCATCTCTGGACAGGTACATGGATAGGAAAGGTTTAAAGGGAATAGAGCCAAATGGGGGCAAATGGGACCAACTTAGATCGGCATAGACTAGTTGGGTTGAAGGACCTGTTTCATTGATGTATGACTAAACTAAACTATAGTGTTTTCAACCATGTGTGAAGGCATAATTGTTATTGGGTTTGCTGTTCCACACACTGGCCTCTCACTGCCTCTCATTTCTCCCACATGGCCCCACCACATTCCCTGCTTCCTTACTCCCTCATGAGCACCTGCCCCCGCACTCCTCCACTCACTATCCTCTCAGCCCTCCACTCACCCATTCCTCACATCTCTACTAGAGGACAAAAATGTTCCCCATGTTGGGGGAGTCCAGAACCAGGGGGGTCACAATTTAAGAATAAGGGAAGACTGAGATGAGGAAAAACTTTTTCACCCAGAGAGTTGTGAATCTGGAGAATTCTCTGCCACTGAAGGCAGTGGAGGCCAATTCCTTGGATGCATTCAAGAAAGCGTTAGATATCTATATATCTATCAATCAATCTATACTATTACTGAAACTCTCATTTTGACCTCTTCCGATTCACGTTTATTTTTAATTTGCGCAGAAATGGTAACATATACAGCTAGGATTTTTTCGCCATCTTACTCACCGTTCTCCTCTCCTCCAAGTGCACCAAGTTTTGTTCCGATCGGTGAAATATTAGAAAAGTTATGAAGGTTTAAAAAATCATGCGATCAGCAGATTGGTCTTCTCGCCTGTCAGTCACCATGAAGGTAACGCCCCTTCCGGCACCCGTAGAGAATAAATCCCCATCTGTGAGTGTGAGCAGCGTGCTGGCATAGAGCAAGTTGAACTGGAAGCCTCTGAGTGAAGTCGGAGTGGGACCAGGAGGTGAAGGTACAGGGTAAGCAGAGTGCGAGCGGCATCTGCTGCGACCACCCCCCCCTTCCCCACCCCCCCCCGTCCCCACCCCTCTCTCTCCCTTCTCCCCCCTCTCCCCAAAACCCCTCCTTCCCCACCCCCCCACTTCACCCACACCGCCCTTTCCCCACACCCCCCTTCACCCACACCCCCCATTTCCCTCCCCCTTTCCCCACCCACTTTCCCCCACCTCCTTCCCACATCCCCCCATTCCCCCACCCCCATACTCCCATACCCCCCTCCCCCCCTTCCCCACACCCCCAACCTCCACCACCCTGCCCACACACACCCCACACCCCTTCTCCCCTCCCACAAATGAAGATGAAGGGGGGGGGGGGCGGGCGGAGTGCTGGGGGATGAGGGGAAATGAGCCGCACCTGCACAGTTATAGCCTATGGGTGAGTGGTGGAATATTGCTTTGGGGGAACGGGTGCGTTGGGGGGGAACCAGGCCTCCCAATGGGTCCCACCTAGTCTAATAGCTCTTAAGGCTAACGGAATCAAGGAATATGTGGAAGCAGGAACAAGGTACTGATTTTAGAAGGATGAGAGGAGAGCTTATTGAAACATATAAGATTATTAAGGGTTTTGACACGCTAGAGACAGAAAATACTTTTTCACCCAGAGAGTTGTGAATCTGTGGAATTCTCTGCCTCTGGATACTTTCAAGAGAGAGCTAGATAGGGCTCTTAAGCAGAGTCACGGGATATGGGGAGAAGGCAGGAACGGGGTACTGATTGTGGACGGTCAGCTATATTCACATTGAATGGCGGTGCTGGCCCAAAGGGCCGAATGGCCTACTGCACCTATTGTCTATTGTATATATATATATATAACCATATAACCATATAACAATTACAGCACGGAAACAGGCCTTCTCGGCCCTACTAGTCCGTGCCGAACAATTTCCCCCCCTTAGTCCCACCTGCCTGCACTCATGCCATAACCCTCCATTCCCTTCTCATCCATATGCCTATCCAATTTATCTTTAAATGATACCAATGGAACCTGCCTCAGCCACTCATGGGAGATATTCCACACCGCGGTGCGTAAAGGCTCCCCCTCAATTACCCTAAACTGGCCTAATTCCTGCATGTATATATATCTTTTTTTTAAAGCTTTATTTCAGACACAGGTCCATATACACATCAAACAGTACAAAGAATTACAAAGATATTGTCTATTGATACTGGATTATCAGCCATCATGAATATTGAATGGCGGTGCTGGCTCTAAGGGCCGAATGGCCTACTCCTGCACCTATTTTCTATGTTTCTATGTTTCTATTCTCTGCCCCTTCACTGCCCCATCTCTGCCCCTCTACTATCACCCACCCCCCTCCCACCCCTTACCACACGCTCCCCACTCAACCCTCTACTCACTCACCCCACAGTCCTCCCCTTACTCCCACATCACTTACCGCTCGTGCCTTCTCACACCTTAACCAGTGAAGCTGAAGAAACAACATCCATTATTCACCTGAGCACGATATCTTCCATCTTCAAGGCAGAAATCAATATTTCCAGATAACCCGTCATCCAGAGAGAACGAGCTGCATGTCTGAAGAAGGGTCTCGACCCGAAACGTTGCCCATTCCTTCTCTCCAGAGATGGGGCCTCACCTGCTGAGTTACTCCAGCATTGTATGTCTGCCTGTATGCAGAATTGGATTCCTGGAAAGAAGCAGAGGGTGGTGGTGGAATGTTGTTATTCAGTCTGGAGCTCTGTGACTAGTGGGGTGTTCATAAGTACATAAGTGATAGGAGCAGAATTAGGCCATTCGGCCCATCGATTCTACTCTGCCATTCATTCATGGTTGATCTATCTCTCCCTCTTAACCCCATTCTCCTGCTTTCTCCCCATAACCCCTGACACCCGTATTAATCAAGAATCTATCTATCTCAACCTTAAAAATATCCATTGCCTTGGCCTCCACAACCCTCTGTGGCAATGAATTCCACAGATTCAACACCCCTAAAGAAATCCCTACTCATCTCCTTATTAAGGGCCTGTCCCACTGTGGGGTCCTAATTTGCGAGTTTAGAAGAGTTTGCGCTCGACTCAAACTTGCAGCATGGTCGACATGTCCATGGAGGTCCTAGGAGGTCTATGTAACTCTCCTTCATGCTCGAGAGAGGTTTCCGCATACTCGAGTCCTCAGTTTGTTCGAGGAGTATTTTTTAGTGTGCTGAAAATTGGCCGCGAGTAAAAATTGGTCGGCATGGAAAAAAAACAATATTTTTATTACTCGTAGGTTTAGTCGAAGTAGGTCGTAGTAGGTCGGCATTTTATTCGTAGGTAATCGTAGGCAATGGAAGGTAATCGAAGGTAGTCGTAGATAGTGTTTGTATAGTCGAAGGTAGTCGAAGGTGGTCCTTTTCACTCTCCACTATTCGGTGACCAATTTTCCCGAAGCTAGTCGAAGTTAGTCTTCAACATAGTCGAAGGAGGTCGAAGGAGATGGAAGGAGGTCTTCTACATATTCGTAGGAAGTTCTCTACATAGTCGAAGGAGGTTGTAGAACGTGTTCTACTTCGGCGATACAACAAGACCATGACATTTTTTAAAACTCTCCTAAACTCTTCTAAATTCGCAAATCTATCCCCGCAGTGGGACAGCCCCTTTAAAGGAACTTCCTTTCATTCTGAGGCTCTGAATGGTTCTGGACTCTCCCACCAGTGGAAAGATTTTCCCCACATCCACTCTATCCTGGCCTTTCACTAGTCGAGTGTCCCAGGGATGGGTGCTGAGCCCATTGCTCGTTTGTCATTTAAAAAAAAAAATATATATAATTTTATTTTTATTAGAAGTACAGTAAATTACAATAATACACATCAGATATATCTTATTACATTTGTTGTACCACTTCGTTTTTCGAGCTTTAAAAAAGATAGAAATAAAAGAAGTAAGGAAAGTGAGCAAGAATCGTGAAGGTGCAGGAAAGTGTTGGGAAAAGAAAGCCCCTTAGGGAAGAAGTTAGAGAAGGAAGTAAAGAAAGGAAATAAGACCCTAGAAAGAAAAGAAAAAAAAAAGGAAAAACAATCGCTCTATTGTAACACAAAACTCCGCAAAAAAGGATATACCAACCGTGTTTTAAAAAAATATATATTTTATACCCCCCGTTACCAGATCCTGGTACCATTTATATTTTAAATTACTATTGCACCTTATGCTTGTAATAGTTCCATAAATGCAGACCACGTCTTTTGGAAGTGGTCTGCTTTGCCTGCTAGGAGGAGTCTCATCTCTTCCAAGTGTAGTGTTTCGAACATGTTTGAAATCCACATTTTTATTGTTGGTATTGGAGCATTTTTCCAAAATTTGAGTATAAGCTTTTTTCCCATTATTAGCCCGTAATTAAGTAAGTTCTTTTGAAACACGTTTAATTCGGGGTTACCTTCCGATATTCCAAAAATGATCCATTCTGCTTTTGGTACAAGTTTTATTTTAAATAATTTTGTGAAGATTTCAAATATTTCATTCCAGAATTTTTGGATTTTTATACAAAAAACAAAAGAGTGTGCTATGTTAACTTCTTGTGACTGACATTTATCACAAATGGGTGAGACATTGGGGAAAAGTTTATTTATTTTAGTTTTTGAATAATATAGTCTATGTAATGTTTTATATTGAATTAGAGTATGTCGTACGTTGATCGAGCATTTATGCACATATAGTAAGTGTTTATCCCAGCTCTCTTTTGAAATTTTTATAGCTAGTTCTTGTTCCCAGTCTCTTCTAATACCATCGGTTATAGGTATTTCTATATTTAAAATAATGTTGTATAAGTATGATATTAGATTTGCTGATTCAGCCTTTGTCTTCATAGCTTCATCCAATAAGTCTGGGGGCATGTTATGATAGTCTTTTGTGTATTTTTTAAGATAGTCACGGATTTGAAGATATTTAAAATATTGATTATTTTTCAAATTATATTTCAGTTGTAATTGTTAAAATTATAATAATTTTCCTAATTCATACAAGTCTCCGAGTGTTTTGATTCCCATTCTTTCCCATTGTGTAAATGATTTATCTATAATTGAAGGTTTAAATGACGGGTTATAAAAGATTTCTTAATTTTAGATTCTGTTTTATTTGTTTCCAAGTTCTAATTGTGCTATGTATCATTGGATTTTTATTATAATTTTTGTTATTCAGATTCATTGGTGAGAGGAGAGTCGCTCCTGTATTACACGGAGAGCAGTCCTCTCTCTCCATTACAATCCAGTCCACCTGCTGGGCAGAGTTGTGCAGCAGGCTGTGGGTCATCTGGGATCTTTACTGCCCAATTATAGCACATAAAGTGGGCCTGGTAGACCACCCATCCAATTGGTTTACTAACGGTGTGCTCTTTGTACTTCTGTGGGCATTTATAATCCCATATCGCCGTAATGTGAAGAGTCAGTACAAAAACCCCGCGAAGGTATAATGAATTGATTGAGCTAAATATAGGAGTGGAAAAAAGATCATTTCTATAGCATTTATTCGACCTATTAAAGACATCGGGAGCGTTTTCCAGAATTTGATTAGAATTTAGTTTCTGAAGAAGGGCGACAATCATTAAACTGCGTGCCTAGTTTCTAGTGATGAAATTAAAATTTAAATTTTCTGTGCAATTTTCACGGGGAATTTCAAGGGATGTTGAGTCTTTTCCGGTGTCTGCATAATTTCACTTTTGTTTCTTTTTATTCTGTCATCCTGAGAAAGATCAAAGTCCTATTAGATCAATTTTGGTATACTGATTTGGGGTTTTGTGATACAGTAATACATCACCTTCTCTAAGGATTTTTGTTATTTGGGATTTTGTATTATCCCCGTAAATTTCGAGGTGGTCCGGAGGTTTTAAGCTGTCACCTCTGCGGGCCGCCCGGTGATGAACGTTTGTCAAGGCCCTTTCTTAATTGGACCGTAAAAATATGTTAGCTATATTCTAGCCGTGGGTTTTCGTTATTTTTATCCATGCGATGAAGTTCTCAAAGGAAATTTTTGCACTTTAATCATATAATCCCATTCTACTTGATCAAACGCTTTTTCTGCGTCCAATGAAATGATAGATAACTCTTGTTCTTGAGATTTGTGAGAGTGCATTATGTTAAGCAGACGTCTCAGGTTATTAAATGAATGGGTATAAATCCCGTTTGATCCTCATTTATTAATTTACTAACATATTGACTTAGTCTTCTAGCTAGTGTTTTCATTAATATTTTTTGATCCGTATTTAACAAAGCAATAGGTCTATATAAGCCTGGTTCTTCTATATCTTTATCTTTTTTAAGTATTAATGTGATCGTTGATTCTGCTAGTGTTTCAGGTAAGATTTGTTCTTTAAAAGCGTATGTATACATTTTCTGTAGACGTGGTGTAACTATGTCGTAAAAACATTTATAAAATTCATTACTGAATCCGTCTGGTCCTGGTGTTTTTCCGTTCTTAAGTGTGTTTATTGTGTCTTCTATTTCCTTAGACGTAATTTGTGCTCCCAGTTCCTCTTGTTCCTTCAGTTCTAGTTTTGGAAGGTTACAATTGTCCAAAAATTCTGAAACTTTATTATTGTCTATTAGCGTTTTTGATGTGTTTAAATTCTTGTAAAATTGAGCAAATCTTTTATTGATACCATTAGATAGTGTTAATAATTCCCTGCTCGTTTGTAATTGTAATTGTAATTGTAATTGATTTTATTAGCCAAGTATCCAAGTATATAAATCATACGAGGAATTTGATTTGCCATACACTCAAACCAAAAAAAAACAAGACACGTAACCACATAAACATTTGACATAAACATCCATCACAGCGGCTCCTCCACATTCCTCACTGTGATGGAAGGCAATAAAGTCTTATCTTCTTTCCTCCTTTTTCTCCCGTGGGCGGGGGAGTAGAACCATCCGCAGTCGAAGCGATGGAAGCTCCCGCTGCTGGCGATCGAAGCCCCCGCGTCTGGGCGGTCGATGTTCCCGTGATCGGGGCGGTCGAAGCTCCTGCGGTTGGAGCTCCCGAAGCCAGTTCCTAACCAGTGGGAGATTGCAGCCTTCACGTGGTCCGCCCTGTTTCAACGAATGCATTCAACCTGGCGTGCACAATCAAATAAGATCAAATAGAACAAGTTGTCCTGCAACTTTAGGTTGTGCACGCTATACGCAAGAAGAAGACCAGGGACCGCGAGCCCCACGATGTTAAAGTCCGCGGTTGGAGCTCATGAGGTCGATCCTTGGCAAGAGGCCTCCAGCTCCACGATGTTAGGCCGCAGTGCGGATGGGTATACGATAAGGAAAAAATCGCATCTCTGTCGAGGAGAGATAAAAAACGTTTCCCACCCCTTCCTTGCACATAATACAAAACTAAAAATGCACTAAAACAACATCTAACTACAGATTAAAACGCAACAAAGAGAGAAAGGGGTGAGACAGACTGTTGGCGAGGCAGCCATTCTAGTTTATATCAATGGAGTATGACTCGATACACATTTTCATCTAAACCATTGATATAAAGAGTCATAGAGTGATACAGTTTGGAAACAAACCTTTCAGCCCAACTCACCGTCACCGGCCAACATGTCCCAGCTACCCTAGTCCCACTTGCCTGCGCTTGGTCCATAACCCTCCAAACTTGTCCTATCCATGTACCTGTCCAACTGTTTCTTAAACGATAGGATAGTCCCAGCCTCAACTACCTCCTCTGGCAGCTTGTTCCATACACCCACCACCCTCTGTGTAAAAAAAGTTACCCCTCTGATTCCTATTAAATCTTTTCCCCTTCACCTTGAACCTATGTCCTCTGGTCTTCGATTCCCCTACTCTGGGTAAAAGACTCTGTGCGTCTACCCGATCTATTCCTCTCATGATTTTGTACAGTATTACATCTCCCCTCACCCTCCTGCGCTCTATCGAATAGAGATCCAGCCTACTCAACCTCTCGCTACGGCTCACACCCTCTAGTCGTGGCAACATCCTTGTGCATGATTAGTAAGATGACACTAAAGGAGGTGATATCGAAGACAGTAAAGAGGGTTATCAACGATTCGATCTTCATCAGCTGGGCAAGTGGGCTGAGGAATGGCAAATGGAGTTTAATGGTGATAAGTGCAAGGTTGCGTTTTGAGATGTCAGACCAGGGCAGAAGCTACACAGGGGTGAATATAAGGGCCCTGGGGAGTGTTGTGGGGCAGAGGGATTTGCGAGTGCAGTTGCATTGTTCCCAGAAAGTGGCATAAAAGTTAAATAGAATGGCAATGAAGACTTTTGATACATTGGCCTTCATCAGTCAGAGTATTGAGTTGACAAGTGCAGGAAGGAAAAGCAGATGCTGGTCTGCACCGAAGATGGACAGAAAATGTTGGATTAAATCCGCGGGTCAGGCTGCATCTCTGGAGCTGACCGGTTACATCGTGGCTTGGTTCGGCAACTTGAGCTCCCACTTTATATGCTTATTTACGGGTGTATATATATGTATTCAATGGTATATGGACACGCTGATCTGTTCTGTATTTATTTATGCCAATAATGCCAAATTATGCCAATATGCCAATAACACAACAATATTCTGTTGTGCTGAAGCTGAATCAAAGCAAGAATTTCATTGTCCTATCTGGGATACATGACAATAAACTCTCTTGAATCTTGAATCTTGAAAAGGAACAAGTGATGTTTTGGGTGAGACCCTTCTTCAGACTGATGCTATTTGACACGCTAAGTTACTCCAGCTTTTTGTGTCTGTCTTCGGCGGATAATGTGGAAAGACAACGCAGTGTTTACTGGAACAGGACGGCATGGTGGAGCAGCGGTAGAGTTGCTGCTTTAAAGCGCCGGAGACCCCGGGTTCGGTCCCAACTACAGGTGCTTGTCTGTACGGAGTTTGTACGTTCTCCCCGTGACCTGCGTGGGTTTTCGCTGAGATAGAAACATAGAAAATAGGTGCAGGAGGAGGCCATTCGGCCCTTCGAGCCACCACCGCCATTCATTGGCCCCCCTGGCTCTTAGTCTCTCGACCTGAAACGTCACCCATTCCTCCTTCTCCAGAGATGCTGCCTGCCCCGCTGAGTTACTCCAGCATTTTGTGTCTATCTGCAGTTCCTTCCTACACACGGGCTTGTATCTGTGCTGTTTGTGTCTCTGAGTCTCTGACTCTCTGTTACTCAAGGGCCTGTCCCACTTGGGCGCCATTTACGCATAATTTACGCGTCACGACACAAGACGCGCGCGTCGTGACACGCACGTGATGCGCATTACGCACGTATGGTGCGTGGTGACGTAGGTAGTGACGCGCGGTTCCGCGCAGCGCCCCAGGATTTTGGGATGTACAAAATCTTTGCGAGCCAGCTGCGTGATGCTCAAATGACGCCCAAGTGGGACAGGCCCTTATGTCTCTATGTCTCTATGTCTCTATGTTTATGTCTATGTCTCTATGTCTCTATGTCTTTATGACTCTATGACTCTATGACTCCATGAAGCTTCTCCTCTGTTGGCCTGGTGATCTCATCCAACATCATTTCTCGGAATAGGCTGTCGGCAGACTGGCGTCTCTTCATGTAACAATAGCCGACGCTCCTCAAAATGCTTCAAAGTAGCTCGGAGAAATCCGATAAGGTGCCAGATAAACGCAGGTCCGTTTTAATTGAGAGCGGCGTTAAGTTGCATCTCCCTGTCCCCGGTGAAGTCAACGTGCCACGGGAAAAATGTGGAGAGCGGCATTTATGGAGGTTAAAGTCACCTTGTTTGAGTTGTAACCAGATCCCTCGCGGGACACATATTTACTCCAATTAACATTGGGAACAATAGCCTGACATGACACTTACAAAAGGCTTGCGTGCTTGATTATCTTCCTACATTTACACATAGGCCAACAAGTCCCCAGGGGCAGCGCACACATAATTTACACCTTCTGTTCCAGTAAACACTGCTTTGTCTTTCCGCAGTATCTTTCCCACTTTACCATTCAATTACCTTGTCCAAAAATCCTTTCATTTCTCTTCTGTTGGTCATCTGATCCCACAGCTCGGGATCTGATGACCAGTGAGATCTCTGTGAGTCCGAGTTACTTTTAGTTTAGTTTAGTTTATGAGTTGTGCACTGGACTGCAGGTGCTGGCTTAAACCGAAGATAGACACAAAAAGCTGGGGGAACTCAGCGGGTCAGGCAGCATCTCTGGAGAGAAGGAACGGATGACCTTTCAGGCCGAGATCCTTCCTTAGACCAGGCCTGACCCGCAGAGTTACTCCAGCATTGAGCCCTCGAGTGTTTTGTTATCAGATTAGAGTTGTGTGGGTCGGTTCAAGAACACGATGGTTGCAGGAAAGTATCTGCTTAGTTTAGTTTAGAGATACAGCGCGGAAACAGGCCATTTCGGTCCACCGGGTCAGCGCCGACCAGCGATCCCCGTACATTACCACAATCCTACACCCACTAGGGACAATTTTCACATTTACACCAAGCCAATTAACCTACAAACCTGTACGTCTTTGGAGTGTGGGCGGAAACCGAAGATCTCGGAGGAAACCCGTGCAGGTCACGGGGAGAACGTACAAAGTCCGTACAGACGAGCGGCCGTAGGCGGGATCGAACCCGGGTCTCCGCCGCTGCATTCGCTACAAGGCAGCAACTCTACCGCTGCGCCACCGTGACCGCCCACGTAACCGTTCATGAACCTGGTGGCGTGGGACTTCAGTCGTCCGTACCTCCTGCCTGGCGGCAGCAGTGAGAAGAGGGCACAGCCTGGATAGTTAGTGGAGGTCTTTGATAATGGATACCGCCTCCATGAAGAATGCTTGCGATGGCGTGGAGAACAGCATCCGTTATGGACCAAGCCAAGCCCACCACTTCCTGCAGCCTCTTGCGTTCCTGTGCATCGGAATTGCCTTAGTTCAGTGTAATTTATTGTCACGTGTGCCGAGGTACAGTGAAAAGCTGCATGCTATCCAGTCAGCGGAAAGACAATACATGATTACAGCCAAGCCATTGTAAATACATGATACTGGAACAACGTTTAGCGCAAGGTAAAGCCAGCATAGTCTGAACAAGGATAGTCTGAGGGTCACCAATGAGGTAAATAGTAGTTCAGCACTGCTCTCTAGTTGGTGGTAGGATGGTTCAGTTGCCTGACGACAGCTTGGAAGAAACTGTCCCTGAATCTGGAGGTGTGCGTTTTCACACTTCCGCGCCTCTTGCTTGATGGGAGAGGGCAGATGCGGGAGTGGCCAGGGTGCGACTCGTCCTTGATTGTGCTGCTGGCCTTGCCGAGGCAGCGTGAGTAGTCAATGGGAGGGAGGTTGGTTTGTGTGATGGTCTGGGCTGCGTCCACAATTACTTGCGGCTTTGGACGGAGCTGTTCCAAAACCAAGCCTGTGCCTTGATGCAACCAGTCAGGGCTTCTGTATTTTACAGAGTTTACAGAGACAAACCAAATCTCTTTAAACTCCTGAATAGACTGAACCATCAAAATTGATGGAATGCATGGAGAGGCATCTGGACAGAGTTTACAGAGACAAACAAATCTCTTTAAACTCCTGAATAGATGAACCATCAAATTGAGAAAAAAGGAATGCTCATGGGTGGTTTACTGCAGCATATTTGAAGATCATAGGGGGGGGGGGGGGGGGGGGGGGGGGGGGGGGGGGGGGGGGGGGGGGGGGGGGGGGGGGGGGGTGGGGGGGGGGGGCGAGTTAATAGTATGGAGAGGCAGAATTGGATGGAGAAAGTTGCTTGATGGGATGTGAGGGGAGGGGTGGGGGGGGGGGGGGGGGGGGGTTGGAGCAGATTGAAAGAATGCCAGTGAGTTAATAGTCACAGCAACAACAGTCAGCAAAAGATGGCAGATGGAGTAGATGAGAGGATGAGATTGAAAGAAACAAAAATAAGCAAAATGTCCAAGAAGAAATATAATGAATGGCGCAGTAGTTATAAATAGCAGATGGACACAGGAAGCTAGAGTAGCTCAGCGGGACAGGCAGCATCTTTGGAGAGAAGGAATGGGTGACGTTTCTGGTCGAGACCCTTCTTCAGACAGGTCTCGGCCCAAAATGTCACCCATTCCTACTCCAGCGTTTTGTGTCTATCTTCGGTTTAAACTAACATCTGCAGTTCCGTCCTACCCAGTTATAAATAGCAGGTTGGTATAGAGGGTAGACAAAAATCCTGGATAAACTCAGCGGGTGCTGCAGCATCCATGGAGTGAAGGAAATAGGCAACGTTTCGGGCGGAAACCCTTCTGAAGACTGATGTGAGGGTGGGGGAGGGGGGGGGGGGGGGGGGGGGGGGGGGGGGGGCGGGAAGAAGAAAGGAAGAGGAGGAACCAGAGTACTGAGAAGGGGAGGAGACAGTGAGGACTACCTGAAATTAGAGAGGTCAATGTTCATACCACTGGGGTACAAACTGCCCAAGCAAAATATGAGGTGCTGCTCCTCCAATTTCCGGTGGTCCTCACTCTGGCCGCGGAGGAGGCCCAGGACAAAAAGGTGGGATTCGGAATGGGAGGGGGAGTTGAAGTGCTGGGCCACCGGGAGATCAGGTTGGTTATTGCGAACTGAGCGGAGGTGTTGGGCGAAGCAATCGCCAAGCCTACGCTTGGTCTCACCGACGTAGATCAGCTGACATTGGTTAGTATAGAGTTTGGGATATGAATTATGACAATTTTTGCTCAATGAGATTAACTTACGAGCAGCAGTCAGAGATTAGTTTAGGTTAATTTAGTTTGGTTTATTGTCATATGTAGTGAGGTACAGTGTAAAATGTTTGTTAGTGCTATCCAGTCAGTGGAAAGACAATACATGATTACAACCAAGCCGTCCACAGTGTACAGAGGCAGGATGAAGGGAATGTCATTCAGTGCAAGATAACAGGGTAGATGGGAGGTCAGGACCGCTCTCTCATTGGCGGCAGGATGATTCAGTTGCCTGATAATGGATGGGACCAAACTGTCCCTGAACCTGGAGCTGTGCTCTTTTCCGTGCCTCTTGTCTGAGAGGGGGGCAGAGGAAATGACCGCTTAAATGACCAGATAAAGTCCACTAAAATATGATTAAAGATAGTCCGAGTGTCTCCAATGAGGGAGATGGTAGGTCAGGGCCACTCTCTAGTTGGTGATAGGATGGTTCAGTTGCCTTAGTTACGATGAACATATTCAAATTCATGTGTAGGGAGGAACTGCAGATGCTGGTTTAAATTCGAAGATAGACATAAAAAGCTGTAGTAACTCAGCGGGACTGGCAGCATCTCTGGAGAGAAGGAGTGGGTGACGTTTCGGGTCGAGACCCTTCTTCAGACAGGTCTCGACCCGAAACGTCAACCATTCCTTCTCCCCAGAGGTACTTGCCTGTCCCTCTGAGTTGCTCCAGCATTTTGGGTCAACGTTCAACTGAGGAAGGGTCTCGACCCGAAACGTCAACCATTCCTTCTCTCCCGCTGAGTCACTCCAGCATGTTGTGTCTATATTCAAATTCACATTTAGTTATTTATTTTGAAGCCACAATGAACTGCGGATGCTGGAATCTTGAGCCAACGAAGGCAAAGTTCTGAAGGAACTCATTGACTCAGTCAGCGTGTGCGGAGTGCATGAACAGAGGACGTTTTTGGTTGGTAGTGTTCCTCCGTCTGTTCATTATTTTGTTTTAACAAGAGTAAGACGGAACAATTGCAGTTTATGCATTCATTGATTTTGTGCCATGGAGTGAAGCTAGTTATTGAATCCATCAACATAGGCAGTGTTCATTTATCCAGGATTAACTGTGGGGATATGCTCGAACCAAGATTCCAGCCAGGGAGATTATGTGTCAGACTTTGTACAATACTTTCCCTGAAGAAAAATCTATTTATTAGAATATTAATTGACCGCTTCAGGGAGCTTTTTCAATAGATCATTTTAGAATCAATTTGTTCACCGATTAATCAAGGGCGGCATGATGGCACAGCGGTAGAGTTGCTGCAGTACAGCGCCAGAGACCCGGGTTCGATCCCGACTACAGGTGCTGTCTGTACGGAGTTTGTACCTTCTCCCCATGACCCGCGTGGGTTTTCTCCGAGATCTACGGTTTCCTTCCACAGTCCAAAGACATACAGGCTTGTAGGTTAACTGGCTTGGTATCAAGGTAATATTTTCCTTGGTGTGTGTAGGATAGTGTTAATGTGCGGGGATTGTTGGTCGGTTCGGACTCGGTGGGCCACTGTATCCCTAAACTAAACTAAACTAAGCTAAATTAGATTGTAGAAAGACATGAGTATATTACGCTGAGGTTCTGGAAAGGAGTTGAAGGAAATTAGATGTTCATTTATTAAGTAATTAAAAAACTAAATAAAAGGGAACTTTATATTCTAAAAGGATTTGAGTATAGGAGCAGGGAGAAAGTTGTACATGGTGAGACCACACCTGGAGTATTGCGTACAGTTTTGGTCTCCAAATCGCTGAAGGTTCCATAGAGGGAGTGCAGCAAGGACGCAGTGATTCCTGGGAAGGAAGAAACTATAGACTTGTTTATACTCTCTAGCTTTATTATTGAAACTTACAAAATTCTTAAGGGGTTGGACAGGCTAGATGCAAAGATATTTTAAGTCCAGGACAAGGGGGGGTCACAGCTTAAGGATTAAAGGGGAAATCCTTTAAAACCGAGATGAGAAGAACTTTTTTCACACAGAGAGTGGTGAATCTCTGGAACTCTCTGCACAGAGGGTAGTTGAGGCCGTTCAATATTAAAGGGGGAGTTAATCTGGGCCCTTGTGATAAGGGGATCAGGGGGTAAGAGAAGTACGGGATAGAGTTGGATGATACATGATCATATTGAATGGCGGTGCAAACCGAATGGCCTACTCCTGCACCTAATTTCTATGTTTCCTACTACCCTCATAGAATGCCGAAATAAATATAATCTCATATAGTCAAAGAGTCATAGAACGATACAGTGTGGAAACAGGCCCTTCGGCCCAACTTGGCCACACCGGCCAACATGTTACAGCTACACTAGTCCCACCTGCCTGTGTTTGACCCATATCCCTCTAACCTGTCTGAAGAAGGGTCTCGTCCCAAAACATCACCCCATTTCTTCTCTCCAGAGATGCTGCCTGTCCCGCTGAGTTACTCCAGCTTTTTGTGTCTATCCATATACCCCTGACTAACTGTTTCTTAAACGTTGGGATAGTCCCAACCTCAACTACCTCCTCTGGCAGCTTGTTCCTTACACCCACCACCTTCGGTGTGAAAAAGCTACCCCTCAAATTCTTACTAAATCTTTTCCCTTTAACCCTGAACCTATGTCTTCTGGTCCTCGATTCACCTACACTAGGCAAGAGACTCTGCATCTACCCGATCTATCCCTCTCATGATTTTATACACCTTTATAAGACCTCCCTCATCTTCCTGCACTACACCCAGCCTACTCAACCTCTCCCAATAGCTCACACCCACTGGTCCTTGCAACATCCACATAAATCTAATAAAAGATCTCATAAATATTTTATGCCTCATAAACCTGTTAAAAAATTGGCCTTGGTCCTTCAGAATCCATACTTCCTTGCTCATATGTTATCTTGTGTTACATTTTTCACTAGTACAGTTAACAGAGATGTGTTGAGGACAGTTCGAGGAGATGCTGGATGACCTAAGGTGTATGAAGGTAGATAGATCTCGCTATCCTGATCAGATGTATTCCTGGACACTGTGGGGAGCTAGAGAAGAAATTACTGCAGCCCATCAAGCATTAGGCACAGGTGAGGTAATGTCAAAAGGAATAAGGCCATTCGGCCCATCGTGTCAATCATGGCTGATCGATCTCTCCATTCTCCTGGCTTCTCCGCATAACCCCTGACACACGTACTAATCAAGAATATCTATCTCTGCATTAAAACTATTGATTGACTTGGCCTCCACAGCCTTCTGTGGCAAAGAATTCCACAGATTTACCACACGCTGACTAAAGAAATCCCTCCTCATCTCCTTCCTAAAGGAACATCCTTTAACTCTGAGGCTTCTCCCACTAGTGGAAGCATCCTCTCCACATCCAACCTATCCAAGCCTTTCACTATTCGGTAAGTTTCAATGAGGTCCCCCCTCATTCCTCGAAACTCCAGCGAGTACAGGCCCAGGGCCGTCAAACGTGAGGTGCAGGAAGACTGGATGGTGGCTGATGTTGTGCCTCTCTTTGAGAAGGGCTGCAAAGAAAAGCCTGGAAACTGTAGCCCAGTGAGTCTAACATCTGCGTACGTATGTGTTCAGTGCAATGGTTGCCGAGTTTATGTTTGGTCTCGGTGACAATTGCGCTGAACGCTTAAAGGCCCTGTCCCACTTGGACGACCTAATCCGCGAGTTCTGGCGAGTTTGCCCTCGACTCATACTCGCAGCATGTTCGACCCGAGGTAGTAGGAGGTCCTCGTAACTCTCCTTCATGCTGGAGAGTGGTCTCCGTGTACTCGAGGCCTCAGCTAGGTCGCGGCGTTTTTTTCAACATGTTAAAAAATGCCCGCGAGTAAAAAAGAGTCGTAGGCTTAGTCGTAGTAGGTCGGCATGTTAGTCGTAGGTAATCGAGGATAGTCGAAGTTAGTCGTAGATAGTCTTCATCATAGTCGAAGGGAGGTCGAAGGAGATCGAAGGAGGTCGTCGTCACTATTCGGTGTCCAATTTTCCTGAAGTTAGTCGTAGCTAGTCGTAGCTGGTCTTCTACATCCTTCAGGAGCTGCGGACTCCGGCTGCGGGAGGCGGCTGATCGGGAGGTCCGGGCCCGCTGAGGAGGAGGATGTTCATCGTCGGGGATCGGCGTTGGCGTTCCACCAGCTCGGCGTGAGGGCCTGAACATCGGGCCGCCCGGTGTGGCGACTGCGGGTGCTCGGAAGGCCCAGACCACGGATGAACATCTGGGAAGATCGGAGGGGAGGCTGGCAGGACTATGGTGCCTTCCTCACCTTGGTGCCACTGTGTTGTGTTGTGGACTTTCTGTGTTTGTGCTTTTCTTTTATTTAATTCAATTCAATTCAATTTTATTTTTAATATGTTTTATTATTTATTATTATTTTTTTTTTATGATACTGCCTGTAAGGAAAATTCATTTCGTTGTCTCTAATTGAGACAATGACAATAAATTTGAATACAATACAATACATAGTCGAAGGAGGTCAAAGGAGGTCTTCAACATGTCATTTTTTCAAACTCTTCTAAACTCGCCAATTAGGTCGCCCAAGTGGGACAGCCCCTTTACACTCGGTCCAACTGGGACGACGGGATTTCCCAGTTGTCAACTATTTCATCTACACTTCCTCTTCCCATACTGACCTTTCTATCCTCGGCCTCAGAAGAGAGATGAGGAAAACAAACCTGAAAGCTTTGTGCCTTACTGCGAGGAGCATTCGTAATAAGGTGAGCGAATTGAACATGCAGTTAGTAGTTAAAGAATTTGATATAGTTGGAATTACGGAGACTCGGTTCCAGGGTGACCAAGGCTGGGAGCTAAACATGCGATATTCAGGAAGGATAGACAGGAGGAGGTGAGGTGGCATTGCTGGTTAAAGAGGAGATTCATGCAATAGCAAGGAGAGACATTAGCTTGGATGCTGTAGAATCCGTATGGGTAGAACTGCAAGATAGCCAAGGGCAGAAAACGCTTGAATTTCAGTTTAGGAGCAAGGAGGTCCTACTGCTGTTGCACAGGGCACTGGTGAGACCGCACCTGGAGTATTGTGTGCAATTTTGGTCTCCTAATTTGAGGAAGGACATTAATGCTATTGAGGGAGTGCAGCATAGGTTCACCAGGTTAATTCCGGGGATGGAGGGACTGACAGACAATGAATGAATGGGTCGACTGGGCTTGTATTCACTTCAATTTAGAAGGATGAGGGTATCTTATAGAAACATATACAATTATTAAGGGATTGGACAGCCTAGATGCAGGAAACATGTTCCCGATGTTGGGGGAGGCCAGAACCAGGGGTCACAGTTTAAGATAAAGGGGGAGGCCATTTAGTGACTGAGTCAAGGAATAATCTCTTCACCCAGAGAGTTGTGAATCTGTGGAATTCTCTGCCACAGAAGGCAGTGGAGGCCAATTCGCTGGATGTTTTCAAGAGAGAGTTAGATTTAGCTCTTCGGGCTAAAGGAATCAAGGGATATGGGAAAAAAGCTGGAACGGGGTTCTTATTTTAGATGATCAACCATGATCATATTGAATGGAGGTGCTGGCTTGATGGGCCGAATGGCCTACTCCTGCACCTATTTTCTATGTTTCTATGTTTCACTATGTCTCCATGATGCTGCCTGGCCTGTCGAGACACTCCAGCACTTTATGTCCATCTTTGGTATAAACCAGCATCTGCAGTTCCTTGTTTCCACTGAACCTATCTATGTTCTCCAGGGATGTTGCCTGACCCGCTGAGTTACTCCAGCACTTTGTATCTATCTTTTGTATAAACCAGCATCTGCTGGTCATCTAACTGATGAAGGGTCTGGACCCGAAACGTCACCTATTTCTATTCTCCAGAGATGCTGCCTGACCCGCTGAGTTACTCCAGCACTTTGTGTCTATCTTTGGTTTCAACCAGCATCTGCAGTTCCTTGTTATCGATGATCTTCAGGGATGCTGTCTGACCTGCCGAGTTGCTCCAGCACTTTATTTCCTTCTTTGTATGAATCTTTGGGCCTGGGTTTCAGAGAGATACAGCTGGGACGGGAGTCGGGGGTTACGGGGAGAGGGCAGGAAAATGGGGTTAGGAGGGAATGGTAGATCCGCGAAGATTGGGACTTGATGGGCTGAATGGCCTAAATTATGCTCCTATCAGTCGTAAAGTCATAGAGTGATATAGCATGGAAACGGGCCCTTTGGCCCAACTTGCCCACACCGGCCAACATGCCCCAGCTACACTAGTTCCACCTGCCCGCATTTGGCCCATATCCCTCCAAACCTGTCCTATCCATGTACCTGACTAAGTCTTTCTTATAAGTTGGAATAGTCTCTGCCTCAACTACCTCCTCTGGCAGCTCGTTCCATACACCCACCAACCTTTGTGTGAAAAGGTTACCCCTCAGATTCCTATAAAACCTTCTCTCCTTCACCTTAGACCTGGTGTGTCCTCTGGTTCTCGATTCACGCACTCTGGGCAAGAGACCTTCTGAATCTTCTGAATTTTGTAGTCGGCAGGGCAGTACTCTGCATCTCGCCAACTTGGACAATTTTATATTTTTTATCAAGCCAATTACTCAAGCCAATTAACCTACAAACCTGTACTTCTTTGGAGTGTGGGAGGAAACCGAAGATCTCGGAGAAAACCCACGCAGATCACAGGGAGAACGTCCAAACTCCGTACAGACAGCGCCCGTAGTCGGCATCGAACCCGGGTCTCTGGCGCTGCGTTTTGCTGTAAGGCAGCAACTCTACTGCTGCGCCACCGTGACTCCCGTGTGCATCTACCCGATTTATTCCCCGAACTTCTGAACTTATGAACAACCCGTGGGAGTGGATAGGAGATTTAAATTACACGTGTAAATGGTTTTAGTTAGTTGTGTTCGCTGCCCAGCTCACCGCCCACAAGGGCTTCCATTTATAATATGTACAGATAACGGCGCCACAATTAAATGGAACAAAGCAAGACAAATTGTTGTCACATTAGCAACAAATAACACAGACAGACGACTTGAGCATCACACCAGTATTCAATTGCCTTGACCATGTTTAAATACCAATGAGTTTGCATTCGCCGTACTTGATACTTAGTGTGCAGTAGTTAGGATTCAGCTCATGCCGGCTCTGATTGATTTATGTAGGCTTGCGTTGGAGAAAATTACTTGTCCTCTTCGCTGAGTTGGGCACCACTTATTAAGAGTGCGGCAGTGTGCTTCATGGAAAACAGATCAGTCTTGCTGAAAACGATTAAAAAATAGCCCCGAAATTTGTCGGAGAGACTCAGCAGATAAGTGATAGGAGCAGAATTAGGCCATTCGGCCCATCAGGTCTACTCCGCCATTCAATCACGGCTGATCTATCTCTCCCTCCTAACCCCATTCTCCTGCTTTCTCCCTATAACCTCTGATACCCGTAGTAATCAAACATATATTTATATCTGCTTTAAACATATCCACTGACTTGGCCCGCTCAGCCTTCTGCAGCTTTCAGGCAAACTCTAGGAGAAGTCTTCTAGCATTGTCCCAACCCGGAACGTCGTCTGTCCATTTCCCTCCGCGGATGCTGCCTGACCAGCTGAGTCTCGCCCGCACATTGCTCTTTTGTAGATAGACACAAAATGCAGGCGTCTATCAGCGGGTATCAGCGGGTCAGGCAGCTCCTCGAAAGAAAAGTAATAGGTGACGTTTCGAGTCGAGACCCGATGAAGGGTCTGATGGAGGGTCTCGACCCGAAACGCACCCGTTCCTTTTCTCCCTGACCCTTCCTGACCAGCTCAGTTACTCCAGCATTTTGTGTCTACCTTCGATGTGAACCAGCAGCTGCAGTTCCTTCTTAAACACATTGCTTTTTGATCTAGATTCCAGCATCTGCAGTGTTGTGAGCCTCTCCCGTCGGGCAAGAGGTACAGAAGTGTGCAACGTATACCTCGAGAAGCAGGAACAATTTCTTCCCAGCTGTTATCAGGCAACTGAACCGTCCTCTCACCAGCTAGAGAGCGGTCCAGAGATCCCATTTGAGACCTTTGAACTGTCTTTGACTAGATGTATTTCTGCACTAAACATTATACCCTTTAAGCGAATGGTATGTTAGCATTCATAGCAAAAGGATTTGAGTATAGGAGCAGGGAGGTTCTACTGCAGTTGTACAGGGTCTTGGTGAGACCACACCTGGAGTATTGCTTACAGTTTTGGTCTCCAAATCTGAGGAAGGACATTATTGCCATATAGGGAGTGCAGAGAAGGTTCACCAGACTGATTCCTGGGATGTTAGGACTGTCTTATGAAGAAAGACTGGATAGACTTGGTTTATACTCTCTAGAATTTAGGAGATTGAGAGGGGATCTTATAGAAACTTACAAAATTCTTAAGGGGTTGGACAGGCTAGATGCAGGAAGATTGTTCCCGATGTTGGGGAAGTCCAGAACAAGGGGTCACAGTTTAAGGATAAGGGGGAAATCTTTTAGGATTGAGATGAGAAAAACATTTTTCACACACAGAGTGGTGAATCTCTGGAAGTCTCTGCCACAGAAGGTAGTTGAGGCTAGTTCATTGGCTATATTTAAGAGGGAGTTAGATGTGGCCCTTGTGGCTAAAGGTATCAGGGGGTATGGAGAGAAGGCAGGTACAGGATACTGAGGTTGATGATCAGCCATGATCATATTGAATGGCAGTGCAGGCTCAAAGGGCCGAATGGCCTACTCCTGCACCTATTTTCTATGTTTCTATGTTTCTTTCCTGTATCTGTACACTGTGGACGACTAGATTGTAATCATGGGTAGTCTTTTGCTGACTGGTTAGCACGCAACAATAAAAAGCTTTTCACAGTACATGTAGCAATAAGAAGCTACACTAAACTGATCTGAACTAAACTAAACTGAAGTGAACTGAAGTACTGTAAGAAGGAACTGCAGATGCTGGTAAAATCGAAGGAAAACACAAAATGCTGGAGTAACTTAGCGGGACAGGCAGCATCTCTGGAGAGAAGGAATAGGTGACGTTTTGGGTCGAGACCCTTCTTCAGACTGATGTGAGGGGAGGGGGCGGGACAAAGATAGAATATAGGTGGAGACAGTAGGACTGGTGGTAGAACTGGGAATGGGGAAGGAGGGGATGGAGAGAGAAAGCAAAGGCTCAACGAAAAAGACGTAGTACAGTCATGGGCAGATTCATGGGTAATTTAAGGCCCCATTTCCGTAACCGGCTTCCCAAAGATCCCGTAGGATAATAGTGCAGAGACGGAAGCTGGTTACGGAAACATCCTCGTAAAAATAAAAGTTATTTGGTAAAAATCCTCTCCTCATTTCCAGAATTTAAATTAATTAACACAAACTGTTCCCCCGCAACGTTGATTACTCTGCGAGTCGGATCGGGTCGGGTTACGGAAATGGATGAAAGAAAATGCCCACGTTCCGTTCCGTTGCATACTACACATCAGCCCATTGCATTTAGCAGGAGTGGTCTATCTTGCTCCGCTATAGGATCTTTGGTTCATACTCCTTTAGTGTGGCTTACAGTTAGCTAGATCTTTTGATTGACTGAAAGACACGGCATGAAAGCAGGGATGTTTCAGACCGCCGAGTCCACGCCGAGCATCCATCGCCCCTTCGCGCTCGTTCCACGTTATCCAACTTTCTCATCCACTCTCCACACACCAGGAGGCCCGTTAATCGGTAAACTCGTGCGCCTTTCGAGATGTGGGAGGAAACCAGAGCATCAGAGGAAACCCACGCAGTCACGGGGAGAAGGTACAAGCTGAGTACACAGTACAGCACCTGTAGTCACGATCGATCCCGGGTCTCTGGCACCATATAACCATATAACCATATAACCATATAACAATTACAGCACGGAAACAGGCCATCACGACCCTTCTAGTCTGTGCCGAACACATAATCTCCCCTAGTCCCATATACCTGCGCTCAGACCATAACCCTCCATTCCCTTCCCATCCATATAACTATCCAATTTATTTTTAAATGATAAAAAGGAACCTGCCTCCACCACCTTCACTGGAAGCTCATTCCACACAGCCACCACTCTCTGAGTAAAGAAGTTCCCCCTCATGTTACCCCTAAACTTCAGTCCCTTAATTCTCATGTCATGTCCCCTTGTTTGAATCTTCCCTACTCTCAGTGGGAAAAGCTTTTCCACGTCAACTCTGTCTATCCCTCTCATCATTTTAAAAACCTCTATCAAGTCCCCCCTTAACCTTCTGCGCTCCAAAGAATCAAGCCCTAACTTGTTCAACCTTTCTCTGTAACTTAGTTGCAACATTCTAGTAAATCTCCTCTGTACTCTCTCTATTTTGTTGACATCCTTCCTATAATTAGGCGACCAAAATTGTACACCATACTCCAGAATTGGCCTCACCAATGCCTTGTACAATTTTAACATTACATCCCATCTTCTATACTCAATGCTCTGATTTATAAAGGCCAGCACACCAAAAGCTTTCTTTACCACCCTATCTACATGAGATTCCACTTTCAGGGAACTGTGCACAGTTATTCCCAGATCCCTCTGTTCACCTACATTCTTCAATTCCCTACCATTTACCATGTACGTCCTATTTTGATTTGTCCTGCCAAGATGTAGCACCTCACACTTATCAGCATTAAACTCCATCTGCCATCTTTCAGCCCACTCTTCCAACTGGCATAAATCTCTCTGTAGACTTTGAAACTCTACTTCATTACCCGCAACCCCACCTATCTTAGTATCATCTGCATACTTACTAATCCAATTTACCACACCATCATCCAGATCATTGATGTACATGACAAACAACAGTGGACCCAACACAGATCCCTGTGGCACCCCACTCGTCACTGGCCTCCAACCTGACAAACAACCATCCACCATTACTCTCTGGCATCTCCCATTCAGCCACTGTTGAATCCATCTTGCTACTCCACCATTAATACCCAACCATTGAATCTTCTTAACCAAGCACAGCTATAGGTAGGCAGCAACTCTACCGCTGCACCACCTGCCGCCCCAGGAAGATTACTCCAAACCTTTAGTGGATATAATATAGCGGATGATTTATCTTGATATTAGGCGCAAGCATCAGTTGTTGAACATGAAATATGTGATTGTACAAACATTTACTGACGGGTACATATATATGTTATATTGATTAAAATAATGTATCAGTTCCACAGTGGGTATTGACCAGTGCTGGTGTTATGGTTAGGGTTGCCAACTGTCCCGTATTAGCTGGGGCACCCCATATATTGGGCTAAATTGGTTTGTCCCATGCGGGATCGCCCTTGTCCCGTATTTGACTGCTACTACTCGGGTCAAGGGTCGGAGCGCCGCATCCGGCCCCGCCTCACCCACCCCGACGTAGTGCAGCCCATGGAGTGCAGCTGCAGCAGCGCCTCGCCCGTGGCCCCGTCGGTCGGCAGCCCGGCCACTGTCCGACCTTCGGACCTTCGTTTACCGCTGATAGCACCACCACCCCTCCGATCATCAGTTCATGAGTTGGATGGGGCGCTGGACAGCGCGCAACATCGCACGCCCCCGGCGCCCGGGCCAAAACTCCTCAGGTGGCCAGCCGGCTGGGCTTTGTGTGCAGTCCAGCACCGGAGCCAACTCATCATTCACCCAGCCACGGCCAAGTCGGTCTACGAATTGTCATTGGGAATTTGTCCCTTATTTTGATCTTTTGTCCCTCATTTGGGAGTGAGAAGGTTGGCAACCCTAGTCATGTTGGACACCACAAACAGGAGATATGACTGCGTTTTAAGAGAGTTAGATTTAGCTCTTAGGGCTAAGGGATTCAAGGGATATGTGAAAAAAAATGGAACGGGGTACTGATTTTGGATATTGAGCCATGATCATATTGAATGGTGGTCTCGACCCAAGACGTCACCTATTCCCATCGCTCCATAGATGCTGCCTCACCCGCTGAGTTTCTCCAGCAGTTTTGTCTAACTTCGATTTTCCAGCATCTGCAGTTCCTTCTTATATTGAACGTCAGTGCTGTTCAGAAGGGCAGAATGGCCTACACCTGCACCTATCTTCTATGTTTCTATGTTTCTGAGCAGTTTTGGGCCCCGTTTCTGAGGAAGGCTGTGCTGGCGTTGGAGAGGGTCCAGAGGAGGTTTAACGAGAATGATCCCAGGAATGTTTGTGCTAACACACGATGAGCGTTTGACGGCACTGGGCCTGTACTCGCCAGAGTTTAGAAGGATGAGTGGGGGGCCCTCATTGAAACTTACCGAATGTTGAAAGGCTTGGGAAGAGTGCAAACTGCACACAGACATGGACAGTAAACACTGTCCTTGACTGCAATGCCCAGCTCTGAGATCTCCCCAACAACTGAGTCTTTGCTGTGTGCAGGAGGTCACCACAAAATTTAAAGGAACTCTCGCTGGCCATTTCACAACATGCTTAGGGACAGATTGAGCAGGCTAGGATTTTATTCCTTGGAGCGCAGGAGGACAAGGGGTGATCTTATAGAGGTGCACCAAATCATGAGAGGAATAGATCGAGTAAATGCACAGAGCAGGGTAATCGAGAACCAGAGGGCATAAGTTGAAGGTAGACACAAAATTCTGGAGAAACACAGCGGGGTGAGGCAGCATCTATGGAGAGAAGGAATTGGCGACGTTTCGGGTCGAGACCCTTCTTCAGACTTGGGTCTTAAATTCTGTGTCTACCTTCGAATTTACCAGCATCGGCAATTCTTTCTTAAACCTTGGGCAGAAGTTTAAGGTTGGTGAGGGGAGATCGAATAGGAACCTGAGAGGTATCCTTTTTGCACAAAGGGTGGTGGATGCATGCAATGAGCTGCTGGAGGAGGTAGGTGAGGCAGGGACTATCCCAACATTTAAAAACAGCATAGGTTTAAGTGGAGAGGGGAAAAATGTAATGGGAATCTAAGGGGTAACGTTTTCACGCAAAGGGATGGAGATGTATGGAACGGGCTGCCAGAAGAGGCAGTAGCTATTGCAACATTTAAGAATCATTCAGACAGGTACATGAGGAAATTCAGAGTGTCTCTGAGGATCCTCCAGTGGTTCTACGCAGCGGCGGTGGAAAGCATCTTGTCCGGGAACATTACCATCTGGTTTGGGAATTGCTCTGCCAAGGACAAGAAGGCTCTGCAGAGAGTAGTTCGTTCAGCCGAACGCACTATGGGAACTTCACTCACCCCCCTGCAGGAACTATACAACAGGAGGTGCAACTCCAGAGCAAATAAAATAATGGGAGTCCCCTTCCACCCCTGCAACGGACTGTTCCAGCTGCTACGGTCAGGCAAATGCCTCCGTTGCCATGCGGTGAGAACAGAGAGGTTGAGAAGGAGTTTCTTCCCAGAGGCAATTCGGACTGTAAACGCCTATCTCACCAGGGACTAACTCTACAGAACGTTTTTCCTTCAATAGCTCACTCCTATTATGTAAAAGAATATGTGTGTTATGATTGTGTTTATAATTTGAGTGGTTGTTTTGTTGTTTGTCTTTTGCACAAAAGTCCGCGAGCATTGCAACTTTCATTTCACTGCACTTGACTTGACTTGACTTGACTTGACTTGGATAGGAGAGGTTTAGAGGGATACGGGCCAAACGTGGGCAGGTGGAACTAGTGTAGATTGGATATGTTGGCCGATGTGGGCGAATTGGGCTGATGGGTCTGTTTCCACAACGTATCATTCGATAGGAGTCATTGCCTCAATAAAGGCAGCCAGCATCCTCAGAGACCCACACCATCGTGGCCAAGCTCTCATTTCATACCTGCCATTGAGAAGAAGGGACAAGAACCTGAAAACTGTAACATCCAGGTTCAGAAGCAGCTTCTTCCCTACAGCCATCAGGCTATTAAACACTACAACCTCCAACTGAACTCTAAACTACGAACTGCCTGGATTGCACTTGGGACTTTGTTTTTGATTTGCATTATATTAGTTTTTTTTTAATTTATTGAAGGTGTTTTTGTTGTTTATCATGGTGTCCACTGAGTACTATGTTTACATGTGTGTTGTGCTGCCGTAAGTAAGCGGCACGGTGGTGCAGCGGTAGAGTTGCTGCCTTGCAGCACTTGCAGTGCCGGAGTCCCAGGTTCGATCCTGACAACGGGTGCTTTCCGTATGGAGTTTGTTCGCTCTCCCTGTGACCGGCGCGGGTTTTCTTCGAGATCTTCGGTTTCCTCCCACACTCCAAAGACGTACTGGTTTGTAGGTAAGTTGTCTTGGTGAAAGTAAAAATTGTCCCTAGTGTGTGTAGGGTAGTGCTAATATGCGGGGATCGCTGGTCGGTGCAGACCCGGGCCTGTTTCCGTGCTGTATCTCGAAACTAAACTAAAGTAAGAATTTTGTTGTTCCATTTCAGGACATATGACACTAAACCACTCTTAATAGCCCTGTCCCACGGTACGAGTTCATTCCAAGAGCTCTCCCAAGTTTGCCCTGATTCAAACTCAGCGATTTACGGTAATGGCCGCTCGTCAGTACTCGGGGCTCTCATAGACATTTTTCATCATGTTGAAAAATCTTCACACGTCTTCCCGTGCTTCCCGGGCGACAGATGGCGCAATGGGTTATGTGTTCGGCTGGCGACCGGAAGGTAGCCGGTTCGAATCCCGCATACTGTCGTTGTGTCATTGGGCAAGACACTTCACCCACCTTTGCCTGCGTGTGAATGTGTGTGAATGTGTGTGAGTGATTGGTGGTGGTCGGAGGGGCCGTAGGCGCAGATTAGCAGGCACGCTTCCGTCAGTCTGCCCCATGGCAGCTGTGGCTACAGAAGTAGCTCACCACCACCGAGTGTGACTGAGGAGCGAATGAATAATGTGATGTAAAGCGCCTTGAGTATCTAGAAAGGCGCTATATAAATCCCATCCATTATTATTATTATTACCTGCTGTTAGTGACTCTCCCGAGTACCTGCCGTTAGCGCTAAGAGACGTCCACGAGCTCCGACGTACCCGCTACGTTCATTCTCCGTGTTTACC
This sequence comes from Leucoraja erinaceus, assembly GCF_028641065.1. Classification (NCBI taxonomy): domain Eukaryota; kingdom Metazoa; phylum Chordata; class Chondrichthyes; order Rajiformes; family Rajidae; genus Leucoraja; species Leucoraja erinaceus. Next base: position 75,634,021 of record NC_073383.1, on the reverse strand, counting down.
AGGAGTTTGATTTTTTTTAAACTCAGGAGAGCTCTTGGATTGAACTCGTACCGTGGGACAGGGCTATTGCCCTTGACTCTTATCTAGTTGACAGAAGTTTGACCTACTTGTTTTCAGGTATGGTATTATCAGATTTGATGGTAGAATATAAAATTGTCAAACAAAAACATTATCACTGTACCTCGGTGCATGTGACAATAACAATCTAAAACCTAGACCCGTTCTTTAGACTTCACTTTAGAGAAACCATGTAGAAACAAGCCCTTTGGCCCACCGAGTCCACACCAACCAGCGATCACCCTGCACACTAGCACTATCCCACACAGTAGGAACAATTTCCAATTTACACAAGCCAATTAACTTACAAACCTGCATGTATATTTGGAGTGTGGGCGGGAAACCAGAGCAACAGGAGAAAACCCACGTGGTCAAATGGAGAAAGTACAAACTCCGTACAGACAGCACCCGAGGTCAGGATCGAACCCGGGTCTCCGACGCTGTAAGGCAGCAAATTCAGTTGGCCTGACCTGACCAAGATGGCCATCCACGAGTCACAGCGCCAGAGGGTTTTGACCGAGCCAGATGCTTGCCCCTTTTTCAGGGTTATGTCCATGCCCGGGTGATGTTAGAGACGGACATAATTGTATTGTAGTTATTAGTATATTTAACACAGTTGTTTGAAAATATAGAGTCTAATTTGATAATTTTGTACTATGGTGGTGGGTGTGTTACCATGGTTTTGTTTTGGATCATGATCGTAATTAAATACATCATTGTTGATTAAAAATACCACACCAAAAAATTCTGCAACCTTTTCCATTGTTATATGATAGGACGGTGTCTGTGGGACATGGATCAGTGAATGGCTTCTGTCCAAATAGCGGCAATGATCTCATTCTCCTCTTTGAAGAGCAGATAAAATCTTCCTGACCATTGACCAATATTCATTCTTCAGTTGATATCAGTGTCACAAACCTATGTGGCCAGTCGCACCTTAGGAAATCCTCGGTTTAATTTGGTTTTGATACAGCACGGAAACAGGTCTTTCGGACCACCGAATCCACACCGACCCCAGCCATCCCAGCACACTACCACCATCCCACACACACTAGGGACAATTTTACATTTACACCGAGCCGATTAACCTACAAGTCTGTATGTCTTTGGAGTGTGGAAGGAAACCGAAGATCCTGGAGAGAACACAGGCAGTTCACGGGGAGAACTGACAAACTCCATGCAGACAGCACCCGTAGTCAAGATCGAACCCGGGTCTCTGGCGCTGTAAAGCAGCAACTCTACCGCTGTGCCACCGTGATGCCCTTGGATAATAGACAATAGACAATAGGTGCAGGAGTAGGCCATTCGGCCCTTCGAGCCTGCACCACCATTCAATGTGATCATGACTGATCATCCCCAATCAGTACCCCGTTCCTCCCTTCTCCCCATATCCCCTGACTCCGCTATTTTTAAGAACCCTATCTAGCTCTCTCTTGAAAGCATCCAGTGAGCCTGCCTCCACCGCCCTCTGAGGCGGAGAATTCTACAGACTCACCACTTTCTGTGAGAAAAAATGTTTCCTCGTCTCCGTTCTAAATGGCTTACCCCTTATTCTTAAATAAGGAGCTATACCACGACAAACTTTGCTTTCTTAATGTTTTATTTATCAATAGAATTTTATTCTTTCCATTTCATTGCTTGTGTGAATGTACAGTACTTCTAAAACATTTTTTTAAACATGATATGGCTAACTACTGTTCCGTCTTTTTAGCAATGCTTTTCCTTGATTTTACCCTCCTTTTAAATGATCTTATGACTGAGGTCGATGAATTCCCCTCCTGGGGTAAATAAAGTTCTATCCTTTACATAGAAACATAGAAACATAGAAATTAGGTGCAGGAGTAGGCCATTCGGCCCTTCGAGCCTGCACCGCCATTTAATATGATCATGGCTTTCTCAGGAGGTACTGAATAGCTTGGTGGTTACATAACAAAAAAAGACAAAGACAAAGGCAAAGGACATTTGTTGTCACGTACACCAATTGGTGTAGTGAGATTTCAGTTGCCATTTGCAGCACACCAATAAAAATAAAACCCAACATTAAAGAAGAATTTACCATTGAACGTAAAAAGAGACAAACTGCTGGAGTAATTCCCGCAGGAGTAAGGGTGGCGCAGCAGTAAAGTTGCTGCTGTTTAGAGCCAGAGACACGGGTTCAATCCTGACTACGGGCGCTGTCTGTATGGAGTTTGTACCTTCTCCCCGTGGACTGCGTGGGTTTTCTCCGGGTGCTCCGGTTTCCTCCCACATTCCAAAGACTTGCAGGTTTGAAGGCTAATTGACTTCTGTAAATTGCCCCTAGTGCAACACTGGGATAACATAGAACTAGGGTACAGGTGATCGATGGTCGGTGCAGGCTCGGTGGGCCGAAGGGCCTGTTTCCGTGCTGTATCTCTAAACTAAGCTAAACTAAACTGCTGCTGATGTTGGTGATACTTTATACTTTATTGTCGCTTGTACCTTGGTACAGTGAAATTCTTTGTTTTTGCTGACAAACTAGACTGACCTAAACAAAACTAAACTAAACTATACTCAACTAAACTACACTTTAGTTTATTTTATTTTAGAGATACAGGGCGGAAATAGGCCCTTCGGCCCACCGGGTCCGCGCCAATCAACGATCCCTGCTCATTAACACTATCCTACACACACCAGGGCCAATTTACACATACACCAAGCCAATTAACCTACAAACCTGTACGTCTTTGTAGTGTGGGAGGAAACCGAAGATCTCGGAGAAAACCCACGCAGGTCACGGGGAGAACATACAAACTCCGTACAGACAGCACCCGTAGTCAGAATCGAACCCGGGTCTCCGGTGCTGCAGTCACTGTAAGGCAGTGACTCTACCGCTGCACCACCGTGACCGCCAAAACGAAACTACACTAAACTCAGTAGATCAAGCAGCATCAGTGGAGAACCCGGACAGCGACATTTTGAGCCGGGACCCTTTTTCAGTCCCATCTCAAAACGTCACCTATCCATGTTCTCCGCAGCTGCTGAGTTACTCCAGCACCTTTGTGTCTTTTTCTTTTAATAAACACGCATCTGCAGTTCCTCACGTCTAGTGGTTCTGTCGCTGGGTTGGTAATTAACATCGTGAAGCATGAATCCACAGATTATGAGCTCAACCCCCACCCTACCAGATGGGAGGTTTATGTGATTCCGATTTTTTTCTGGAATGAAAGCTTATGTCAGTAATAGTATCTGTTATAAAACCCACCCGTCTGGCTAATATTAGACTCTAATATCACCCTAGTAGATGGTTCTGAAACGACCCAACAAGCTGTTGAGTGGCTATAAATGCATCGCCTGCCAATGGCAACATCTGTGAATGAATAACTTTGGCTCTATTGTATCAGATCAAACTGTAATTTTATTTTTGTATTTAAGCATCTTTAGTAATATGGCAAGATCAGAATTAATTATCCCTAAACAATAGCCTGGTGTAGTTCACTTCAGTTTAGTGTGTTGTCATGTGTACCTAGGTACTGTGAAAAGCTTTTGTTGCGTGCTAAGCAGCAAGCGGAAAGACAATACACGATTACAATCGAGCTATTTACAGTGTACATGTACATGATAAGGGAATTACATTCAGTGCAAGGTAAAGCCAGCAAAGTCCGATCAAGGATAGTCCAAGGGTCACCAATGAGGTAGACAGTAGTTCAGGACTGCTCTCTGGTTGTAGGTTTAGCAATACAGCGCGGAAACAGGCCCTTCGGCCCATCCGGTCCGTAGTGACCAGCAATCCCTGCACATTAACACTATCCTACACACATTTGCATTTACACCAAGCAAAAGGGTGGCAAGGTGGCATAACGGTAGAGTTGCTGCCTTACAGCGATTCCAGCGCCAGAGACCCCGGTTCGATCCCGACTACGGGTGCTGTCAGTACGGAGTTTGTACGTTCTCCCCGTGACCTGCGTGGGTTTTCTCCGAGATCTTCGGTCTCCTCCCACACTCCAAAGACGTACAGGTTTGTATGTTAATAGGCTTTGTATAAATGTTAAAAATTGCCCCTAGTGTGTGTAGGATTGCGTTAATGTGCGGGGATCGCTGGTAGGCGTGGACTCAGTGGGCCGAAGGGCCTGTTTCCGCGCTGTATCTCTAAACTAAACAAAATCAAACAAATTAAGCGACAAGCCAGTACGTCTTTGGAGTGCGGGAGGAAACCAAAGATCTCAGAGAAAACCCACGCGGTCACGTGAGTGAAGCAGATGGGTTTTTGCAACAATCCAGTATTTTTCATCGGAAAAATAAGATTATTTTTTTCTAAACTCCAGATTATTAACTGAATTTAAATTCTCAATTGCTACATCAGGAAGTGCCCTTCGTTCTCTGCATAGTTACTCTGGGTCACTGATCCAGGTAACCTCTACACTTCTGGACAAAGTACAGAAGGACAAAAAATGGGCCTGCGATGCATTTGGAAATGGAAGAAAAGTCCACTGAGGCATGTTTGAATGGACAGCTTGTATGTCATAGAGTCAGACAGCTCTTCAGCCCAACTTGCCCACGCCGGCCAACATGACCCATCTACACTAGTCCCACCTGCCTGTGTTTGGCTCATATATCTTTAAACCTGCCCTATCCACATACCCTATCTAAATGGTTCTTAAACGTTGCAATAGTACCTGCCTCAACTACCTCATCCGACAGCTTATTCCATACACCCACCACCATTTGTGTAAAAATGTTACCCCTCAAGTTCCTATTAAATCTTTCCCCTTCTCCCCAAGTTAAACGTATGCACTCTTGTTCTCGATTCCCCTACTCTGGGCAATGTCTATTGTCTATTGAAATACAGCCAGTTTTGGGATTGCCCCTTTTAGACAATGACCCTAGGAAGACATGTGGCACGATTGCCCACGTCACTCAGTACAACCATCACTTAAAATAGTCCCTAGAGTGTGTAGGATAGTGTTAGTGTACAGGGTGATCGCTGGTCAGCACGGACTCGGTGGGCCGAAGGGCTTGTTTCCACGCTGTATCTTTAAACTGAACCAAACTAAAGAGCAAGATAGGGCTCTTAAAGATAGCGGAGTCAGGGGATATGGGGAGAAGGCAGGAACGGGGTACTGATTGGGGATGATTAGCCATGATCACATTGAATGGCGGTGCTGGCTCAAAGGGCCGAATGGCCTACTCCTGCACCTATTGCCTATTGTCTATTGCACTTACCCAAACGGTTCCCCTCATGATTAAAACTTGGCACAGACTGCACCCAAGGATAGTATGTCTGATAGTCCCAATCTGAACAGTTCTCCCATAAGCAAAGGTAGCGTCCCAAACCTCCGACATACCTTTGTACCTGTGAATTGTAAATAGTCCCTAGCGTGTGCGGGATAGTGTTAGTGTACAGGGTGATCGCTGGTCGGTGCGGACCTCGTGGGCTGAAGGGCCTGTTTCCGCGCTGTATCTCTAAACTGAACCAAACTAAACCCTACCGAACGTTCTCTAGAGATAGGGTTGGCCAATAAACTCTGGTTTTTCCAGTGACAACCACATTTTGTAACTGAGAGAACAAAAAAAATCATGGCATTTAGACAGGTTTGGAGGGATATGGGCAGCTGGGATGAGTGTAGATGGGACACGTTGGTCAGTGTGGGCAAGTTGGGCCGAATGGCCTGTTTCCACGCTGTGTCTCTATGACTACCTCTCTATGACTCACTGGTGTTCTTTGAAGTGAATGGCAACATTTTGTTTGTACAGAAAATCTCAGATTAATCCTGTAGCTTGTACAAGGCAGACAAGCACGTCACAATTTAATTTTATCTTTTCAATGCAGAGGGAGTGAAGAACAAACATGTCTGTTTCTTTACAGTCCATGAGTGGCAGACATGGAATATCCGCCAATCTACAGTCCCCCAGAAGATTGCTTGCAAACTCTGGCATACTTTTAACATTTCAAAGGAGAAGGAAGAGCATTTCTGATGATTTATGTAGGAAGGCGTGCGGTGATTTATTCTCCCTCCCTAACGTCACGAAACTACTATCTGTCTTGGGATGGATTTGCATTTTGACTTGCAGAGCACCACACAAAGCAATTTGGAACGTGGCCGGCACGGTGGCGCGGCGGTAGGGTCGCTGCCTCACCGCGCCGGGTTCGACCCCGACAACGGGTGCTTGTCTGTGCGGAGTTTGCACGCTCGCCCCGTGACCTGCGCGGGTTCTCTCCGGGACATCCGGTCTCCTCCCACACTCCAAAGACGTGCAGGTTTGCAGGTTAATTGGCTCCGGTAAAATTGTAAATTGTCCCAAGTGTGTGTAGGATAGTACTAGTGTACAGGGTGACCGCTGGTCAGCATGGACTCAGTGGGATGAAGGGCCTGTATCTGCGCTTTATCTCTGAACTAAACTAAAACAAAATAATGATACGGCTCCAGATATGTGTACAAACTATACATTCGCAGGAAGGCGATTTCACAAATGTTCTCTGCCAGCAAGGATCTGCTATTCCTTGGAGTTTGGGGGTACCAGGAACGGGTGAGAACTTCTTATCAACTCGTGCTCCTCAACTCATCCTTGGATTCATTCCCACACTTCTGAGATTCTCAGGAGTGAAAAGTTAACAAGTCCATAAGTTACAGGAGCAGATGAGGCGATCACTGGAGTTTGTATGTTCTCCCTGTGACCTGTGTGGCTTTTCTCCAGGATCTCCGGTTTCTTCACACACTCCATTAACGATTAACGTACAGGTTTGTAGGTTAATCGGCTTGGTATAATGGTAAATTGCCCGTGTGTAGGATAGTGTAAGTGTGCGGGGATCGCTGGTCGGCGCGGACTCGGTGGACTGAAGGGCCTGTTTCCACACTGTATCTCTAAACTAAACCAAGTAGGTGATGAAAAAAGATCTCGGCCCGCAACATCGCCTTTTCCTTTTCTCCAGAGATGCTGCCTGACCAGCTGAGTTGCTCCAGTACTTTGGTATCCATCTAATGGGCCTGTCCCACTTGGGTGATTTGTTAGGCAAGTACAGGAGACTAGTTTGTCGCCACATGTTCACCGGTGATCGCCGGGAGTAGCCTCCTCAGTCACACAATAACTCGTAGCGTCTTTCTGGTGGAGGCTAAATTTTCAACATGTTGAAAATTTTTCAGCGACAGTGGGTTTGACGCCAATGAGCGTAGTTTGACTTCTCCTGACGTAGGTGCTGTCGTAGGTTGTCGCCAAGATGACGTAGGTTGTCGCCGGTTTCTCGGCAAACCGTGACAGTCGCCGGCAGTTGCCTAAAAAATCGGCAAGTGGGACAGGCCCATGAGGTAAGGCACGTACATCATTGCTTCTGTCCGTAAATCTTCTTCACAAAAGCTCCAAATCAGAATTACATTTTAATAATCAGGCACAAACTTGTCTTTTGCAAGGTTCATCTTCCATCCTCACGTAGCCCTTGCCCATTAATCAAGATAAAATCTCGCAGTTTTATAAAAATTCAATGCAGGATTTACAGCCTCTGTGAAGCGGGAGGAAATGCACAAAGGATTGTCAACAGTGCAGATCATTATACAGCTGATTAAGTCACTGTAATTAACTTATCGAGAATTTCCTCATGTTCCACTTATCTCTTAATTTTCTGCACTGTTAATCAAGCAAGACTACCCTGGAAATTGGGTCTGCTGGCTTGTGCTGCTGCTTTGAGCTACTGCAGGACAGTTGCACATCACGCCGACTGTAAAATATGCTTCTACTGCAATCCACGCATCCACAGCGTTGCTGAGTTCAGTTTAGAGATACAGCGCGGAAACAGGCACTTCAGCCCATTGCGTCCATCCTACGCTAAACCTGGCCGATTAGGAAACATAGAAACATAGAAATTAGGTGCAGGATTAGGCCATTCGGCCCTTCGAGCCTGCACCGCCATTCAATATGCTCATGGCTGATCATCCAACTCAGTATCCCGTACCTGCCTTCTCTCCATACCTTCTGATCCACTTAGCCACAAGGGCCACATCTAACTCCCTCTTAAATATAGCCAATGAACTGGCCTCGACTACCATCTGTGGCAGAGAGTTCCAGAGATTCACCACTCTCTGTGTGAAATAAGTTATTCTCATTTCGGTTTTAAAGGATTTCCCCCTTATCCTTAAGCTGTGACCCCTTGTCCTGGACTTCCCCAACATCGGGAGCAATCTTCCTGCATCTAGCCTGTCCAACCCACTAAGAATTTTGTAAGTTTCTATGAGATCCCCTCTCAATCTCCTAAATTCTAGAGAGTATAAACCAAGTCTATCTATGGTGAACCTTCTCTGCACTCCCTCTATGGCAACAATGTCCTTCCTCAGATTTGGAGACCAAAACTGTGCGTAATACTCCAGATGTGGTCTCACCAAGACCCTGTACAACTGCAGCAGAACCTCCCTGCTCCTATACTCAAATCCTTTTGCTATGAAAGCTAACATACCATTCGCTTTCTTTACTGCCTGCTGCACCTGCATGCCTACTTTCAATGACTGGTGTACCATGACACCCAGGTCCTGCTGCATCTCCCCTTTTCCTAGTCGGCCACCATTTAGATAATAGTCTGCTTTCCTGTTTTTGCCACCAAAATGGATAACCTCACATTTATCCACATTATACTGCATCTGCCAAACATTTGCCCACTCACCCAGCCTATCCAAGTCACCTTGCAGTCTCCTAGCATCCTCCTCACAGATAACACTGGCCCCCAGCTTAGTGTCATCCGCAAACTTGGAGATATTGCCTTCAATTCCCTCATCCAGATCATTAATATACATTGTAAATAGCTGGGGTCCCAGCACTGAGCCTTGCGGTACCCCACTAGTCACTGCCTGCCATTGTGAAAAGGACCCGTTTACTCCTACTCTTTGCTTCCTGTTTGCCAGCCAGTTCTCCATCCACATCAATACTGAACCCCCAATACCGTGTGCTTTAAGTTTGTATACTAATCTCTTATGTGGGACCTTGTCGAAAGCCTTCTGGAAGTCCAGATACACCACATCCACTGGTTACCCCCTATCCACGCTACTAGTTACATCCTCGAAAAATTCTATAAGATTCGTCAGACATGATTTACCTTTCGTAAATCCATGCTGACTTTGTCCAATGATTTCACCACTTTCCAAATGTGCTGCTATCCCATCTTTAATAACTGACTCTAGCAGTTTCCCCACTACCGATGTTAGACTAACTGGTCTGTAATTCCCCGTTTCTCCTCTCTCCCTCCCTTCTTAAAAAGTGGGGTTACTTTTGCTACACGCCAATCCTCAGGAACCACTCCAGAATCTAAAGAATTTTGAAAGATTATTACTAATACATCCACTATTTCTGGAGCTACTTCCTTAAGTACTCTGGGATGCAGCCTATCTGGCCCTGGGGATTTATCGGCCTTTAATCTATTCAATTTACCCAACACCACTTCCCGGCTAACCTGGATTTCACTCAATTCCTCCAACTCCTTTGACCCGCGGTCCCCTGCTATTTCCGGCAGATTATTTATGTCTTCCTTAGTGAAGATGGAACCAAAGTAGTTATTCAATTGGTCCGCCATATCCTTGTTCCCCATGGTCAACTCACCTGTTTCTGACTGCAAGGGACCTACATTTGTTTTAACTATTCTCGTTCTTTTCACATATCTATAAAAACTTTTGCAGTCAGTTTTTATGTTCCCTGCCAGTTTTCTTTCATAATCTATTTTTCCTTTCCTAATTAAGCCCTTTGTCCTCCTCTGCAGGTCTGAATTTCTCCCAGTCCTCCGGTATGCTGCTTTTTCTGGCTAATTTGTACGCATCATCCTTCGCTTTGATACTATCCCTGATTTCCCTTGTTATCCACGGATGTACTACCTTCCCTGATTTATTCTTTTGCCAAACTGGGATGAACAATTTTTGTAGTTCATCCATGCAGTCTTTAAATGTCTTCAATTGCATATCCACCGTCAACCCTTTTAGAATTAATTGCCAGTCAATCTTGGCCAATTCACGTCTCATAAACCTCAAAGTTACCTTCCTTTGAGTTCAGAACCATTGTTTCTGAATTAACAATGTCACTCTCCATCCTAATGAAGAACTCAACCATATTATGGTCACTCTTGCCCAAGGGGGCACGTACAACAAGACTGCTAACTAACCCTTCCTCATTACTCAATACCCAGTCTAAAATAGCCTGCTCTCTCGTTGGTTCCTCTACATGTTGATTTAGATAACTATCCCGCATACATTCCAAGAAATCCTCTTCCTCAGCACCCCTGCCAATTTGATTCACCCAATCTATATGTAGATTGAAGTCACCCATTATAACTGTTTTGCCTTTGTTGCACGCATTTCTAATTTCCTGTTTGATACCATCTCCAACTTCACTACTACTGTTAGGTGGCCTGTACACAACACCCACCAGCGTTTTCTGCCCCTTAGTGTTTCGCAGCTCTACCCATATCGATTCCACATCCTCAAAGCTAATGTCCTTCCTTTCTATTGCGTTAATCTGCTCTCTAACCAGAAACGCTACCCCACCTCCTTTCACTTTCTGTCTATCCCTCCTGAATATTGAATATCCCTGGATGTTCAGCTCCCAGCCTTGGTCACCCTGGAGCCATGTCTCTGTGATCCCAACTATATCATAGTCATTAATAGCTATCTGCACATTCAACTCATTCACTCCTTGCATTGAGACACAAAGCCTTCAGGCTTGTTTTTACAACACTCTTACCCCTTATACAATTATGTTGAAAAGTGGCCCTTTTTGATTTTTGCCCTGGTTTTGTCTGCCTGCCACTTTTACTTTTCACCTTGCTACCTATTGCTTCTACCCTCATTTTACACCCCTCTGTCTCTACGCTCACACATTTAAGAAACCCTTTCCCTTTAACTCCATCCTCCACTGTCCCATTCAACACCCCACCCCCCTTATTCAGTTTAAAACCACCCGTGTAGCAGTGGCAAACCTGCCTGCCAGAATGCTGGTCCCACACCTGTTAAGATGCAATCCGTCCCTTTTATACAGTTCCCCCTTACCCCAAAACAGATCCCAGTGATCTAAGAATCTAAATCCCTGCCCCGTGCACCAGTGATTTAGATTCTTAGATCACTGGGATCTGTTTTGGGGTAAGGGGGAACTGTACAAAAGGGACGGATGCAACGAGACCTGGGTGTCATGGTACACCAGTCATTGAAAGTAGGCATGCAGGTGCAGCAGGCAGTGAAAAAAAGAGAATGGTATGTTAGCATTCATAGCAAAAGGATTTGAGTATAGGAGCAGGGAGTTTCTACTGCAGTTGTGCAGGGTCTTGGTGAGACCACACCTGGAGTATTGTCTACAGTTTTGGTCTCCAAATCTGAGAAAATACATTCTTGCCTTAGAGGGAGTGCAGAGAAGGTTCACCAGACTGATTCCTGGGATGTCAGGACTTTCATATGATGAAAGACTGGATAGACTCGGCTTGTACTCACTAGAATTTAGAAGATTGAGGGGGGATCTTATAGAAACTTACAAAATTCTTAGGTGGTTGGACAGGCTAGATGCAGGAAGATTGTTCCCGATGTTGGGGAAGTCCAGGACAAGGGGTCACAGTTTAAGGATAAAGGGGAAATCCTTTAGGACCGAGATGAGAAAAACATTTTTCACACAGAGAGTGGTGAGTCTCTGGAACTCTCTGCCACAGAGGGTAGTTGAGGCAAGTTCATTGGCGATATTTAAGAGGGGGTTAGATGTGGCCCTTGTGGCTAAAGGGATCAGGGGGTATGGAGAGAAGGCAGGTACAGGATACTGAATTGGATGATCAGCCACGATCATATTGAATGGCGGTGCAGGCTCGAAGGGCCGAATGGTCTACTCCTGCACCTATTTTCTATGTTTCTATGTTTCTACACACACTAGAGACAGCTTACAATTTTACCAAGCCTATTAAGAGTCAAGAATCAAGAATGCTTTTATTGCCATAGGTCCCGGACGGAACAATGAAATTCTTACTTGCTGCAGCACAACAGAATATGTGAATATGTAAACCTAGTACATACCGGGGGGGGGAGGGGGGGGGAGGGGTGAGGGGGTGAAGAAAATAAAAAGTTCAATAAATAACAAATATAGTGCAATAATAATATAGTCTTTTGCAGTTCAGAGCTTATTCGTTGCTGTGTTTAATAGCCTGATGGCTGTAGGGAAGAAGCTGTTCCTGAACCTGGACCTATCCTATACACACTAGGAGCAATTTACAATTTTACTGAAGCCAATTAACCTACAAACCCACACGTCTTTGGGATGTGGAGGGAAATGGATGCTTGCTCCTCAGCACAGACTTGGTGGGGCTGGTTTCCATGATGTTTCACCATGTTATGCAATGGTAGATGGCAGGAGAATGGCGTTGAGAGGGAAATACACATATAAAATCATGAGAGGAATAGATTGGGTAGATGCACAGAGTCGTTTGCCCAGGGTGGGTGAATCGAAGACCAGAGTATAAGGGTTTAAGGTACAGGGGAAAAGATTTAATAGAAATCTGAGGGGTAACTTTTCCACACAAAGGGCGGTGGGTGTATGGAACAAGCTGCCAGAGGAGATAGTTGAGGTAGGGACTATCCTAAAGTTTAAGAAATAGTTTAGTTTTAGTTTAGGTAGACAACAATGCTGGAGAAACACAGCGGGTGAGGCATCATCTATGGAGCGAAGGAAATAGGCAACATTTCGGGCAAAACCCTTCTTCAGACTGCCTAGTTTGGAGATACAGCATGAAACAGGTCCTTTGGCCAACCAGCGATCCCCGCACATTAACACTATCCTACACCCACCGAGGACAATTTTTACTTTTACCAAGCCAATTAACGAACAAACCTGTACGTCTTTGTAGGGTGGGAGGAAACCGAAGATCCTGGAGAAAAGCCACACAGGTCACAGGGAGAACGTACAAACTCCGTACAGACAAGTACCCGTAGTCAAGATCGAACCCGGGACTCTGGCGCTGTAAGGCGGCAACTTTACCGCTGTGCCACCGTGCTGCCCCTTGCACTTACTTCCTTGCAGAGAGAAAACCTTCCATGGTCTGATGGTGTGCATGGGTCCTAATCACTGAACCTGTGCTGTACATCCACCTGGTACACAAAAATGCTGGAGAAACTGAGCGGGTGCAGCAGCATCTATGGAGCGAAGGAAATAGGCAACGTTTCGGCCCAAAACGTTGCCTATTTCCTTCGCTCCATAGATGCTGCTGCACCCGCTGAGTTTCTCCAGCATTTTTGTGTACCTTCGATTTTCCAGCATCTGCAGTTCCTTCTTAAACTCTACATCCACCTGGTGGCCTAGTGGTAGAGTTGCTGCCTTACAGCGCCAGAGTCCCAGGTTCGATCCTGATTGCCGGTGCTGTCTGTACGGACATTTAAGTTTGCGCATTCTCCCCGTGACCTGCGTGGCTTTTCACCAGGATCTCTGGGTTTCCTCCCACACTCCAAAGACGAACAAATTTGTAGGTTGATCGGCTTGGTGTAAACGTAAAATTATCCCTCGTGTGTGTGTGTGTGTGTGTGTCTGTCATGAGACAAGAGTCAAGTGTGAAGAGAGTTTTATTATCATGTGTCCAAGATAGGACAATTAAATTCCTACTTATTGTTAAGTGTGGAGATCGGACTCAGTGGGCCGACGTGCCTGTTTCCACAATGTATCTCAACACGAAACTAAACTGAGACCTTAACGCCAACCGTGTAGTTAGTTCAGTGCTCTATCGAGGTCAATAACCTGCCAGCATTGACATTTCCAGGTTATATTCCTGCTCAGGCCACGGGGGGCCTTCTGAAACGCTGGATGATTCTTTAATTTCGCAGCGTGAGGGAGTTTTCCTTCCACTGAGTTTACAATCAGATCAGTCACGGACAGATGAGACCTGTATGTGCCGCGGTGTAGAAGATTGAGAGGGAATGACTGAAATGTATAAGCTCCCGAGGGACGTTGACAAGGTGGATGTGGTGAGAACATTCATTGCTTCTTTTTGCTTGAACTGCCTCTTGATGGCGGTACATTGGCCGGGTGGTGCCGCACGATGGCAGCCTCGCCAACAGTCTGTCTCGTCTTTTTCTTCTTCATTTGTTGTTTTTAATTTGTTGTTAAATGTATGTAGGGTCACGGTTTAAGGATAAGAGGGAAATCTTTTAGGACCGAGATAACAAAAACATATTTCACACAGAGAGTGGTGAATCTGTGGAATTCTCTGCCACTGAAGGTAGTTGAGGCCAGTTCATTGGCTATATTTAAGAGGGAGTTAGATGTGGCCCTTGTGGCTAAGGGGATCAGAGGGTATGGAGAGAAGGCAGGTACGGGATACTTAATTGGATGATCAGCCATGATCATATTGAATGGCGGTGCAGGCTCGAAGGGCCGAATGGCCTACTCCTGCACCTAATTTCTATGTTTCTATGTTTCTATGTTTCAATGTTCGTACCGCTGGGGTGTAAACTGCCCAAGCGAAATATGAGGTGCTGCTCCTCCAATATGCGGTGGGACTCACTCTGGCCATGGAGGAGGCCCAGGACAGAAAGGTCGAATTCGGAATGGGAGGGGGAGTTGAAGTGCTGAGCCTCATGGAACTCGCGGTCTCTTGGTCAGTGATCGACTCCGGGAGCTCCCAGCAGCTTCGATCACCCCGACGCGGGAGCTTCTATCGTCCCGACCGCGAGAGAAAAGGACTGAAGGAGATAATACACCATGGCCTTCCATCACAGAGCCCTGTGGTGGATGTTTATGTTAATTGTTATAGGTGTGTGTCAGGCTGCTTTTTTGATATGACCATATCGCAAATCAATTTCCTTGTATGTTCTTACACGCTTGGCTAATAAATTCTTTGTATCTTGAATGATCTCCGTTTGTCAGCACTGTGTCTCTGCTCGCTGGAGTTTAGAAGGGTGAGGGGGGACCCAACTGAAACTTACCTTAACTTATAAAAGTGTATAAACTCATGAGAGGCATAGACTGGATAGACGCACAGAGCCTCTTGCCTGGAGTAGGTGAATCGAGGATCAGAGGACAGAGGTTTCTGGTGAGCGGGGAAAGATTTAATAGAAATCTGTGTGGTAACTTTTTCACACAGAGGGTGGAAGGAGCTGCCAGAGGAGGTAGTTGAGGCAGGGACTATCCCAACATTTAAGAAACAGTTCTTCTTCTTCTTTCGTGTGGCATGCACAGCCTAAAGTTGTAGGACAACTTGTTCTATTTGATCTTCTGTTTGTGCACGTCGAGTTAATTGCATTAGTCGAAACAGGGCAGACCACGTGAAGGTTGCAATCTTCCACCCCAAGAAACAGTTAAGACAGGCACATGGATAGGACAGGTTTGGAGGGATATGGGCCAACCAAATGGAACATCACCTCATATTTCTCTTGGGCAGTTTACACCCCAGTGGTATGAACATTGGCTTCTCTACCTTCAAGTAAAGGGCTTGTCCCACTGTACGAGATAATTCAAGAGTTCTCCTGAGTTTTCCCCTGATTCGAACTCGGAGAATGTCCGTAGCGGGTCCGTAGGGGTTCGTGGATGTCTTGTAGTGGTTAGTACAAGAAAAAACGTATTTTTACACATCTGTTTCATCACGAGTATTTTTTTACTCGTGGGCATTTTTCACAGTGTTGAAAAATCTTCACGAGTTTACCGGATTTCCCGAGTACCTACCGATAGCATTATGAGCCGCTACGAGCCGCTACGGACATTCTCCGTGTTCGAATCAGGGGAAAACTCAGGAGAACTCTTAAATTACCTCGTACAGTGGGACAGGTCCTTAACCCTTGCTTTTCCTCTCTCTCTCCATCCCTCCCCCTTCTGTTCTCCAACCAATCTGACTGTCTCTGCCTACATTTTATCTGTTTGCTTTGTTGTTACCTTCTCCCAGCCAGCAATGATCTCCGTTTCCTTTGTCCTATTTTCACATCTTACGCTTCCTTATCTCTGCGTCTCCCTTGACATCAGTCTGAAGAAGGGTCTCGACTCGAAAACACCACCCATTCCTTCTCTCCAGATATGCTGCCTGTCCCGCTGAGTTACTCCAGCATTTTCTGTCTACCTTCCGTTTAAACCAGCATCTGCAGTTCCTTCCTACTAAGTTCGGGTAGCACCTGTAGTCTCAGAGGAATGTTTGACATTTTGGGCGGGGACCCTGCCTCTGTTCCCCCAGCAGTTTGTTTATCATTCTGGAGTAGTTCCAACTGCGCTGAAGTATAATGTGGTGCTTGGATGCGTAAACTTCACTTAGAATTCATTTATCTTGGGGAATAGAGGCTGAGGCGTGATCTGAGGTGTTTAAAAGGGTTTGTGATTGAGATTCTTACTGCCAGATGATGCAGCCTTGAACTATGCAGAGATTAGCAAGTAACTGAGGAAACAAACAGCAGGAACAAAGAGCTGCAGTTGCCGGTTAATTAACTTGCTCTGCGTTTTATTTGTCACGTGTACCGAGGTATAGTGAAATTAATTTTTGCACACAGTTCAGTGCAAGTATCATTATACATAAGCACTTAGATACAGACTAGACAAGCATCTCAGATACAGCACAGGTGTATAGCAGTAGTATACTGAGACAGTATACAGAGTCGCCTGTTTGTGGCCGATTTCAAGTCCCAGTTTTTGTAAGTGCAGGGATCTTGACCTGACCATGTCCTGGCAGCGTTAGACAATAGACAATAAACAATAGGTGCAGGAGTAGGCCATTTGGCCCCTCGAGCCATTCCCAATCAGTACCCCATTCCTGCCTTCTCCCCATATCCTCTGACTCCGCTATTTTTAAGAGCCCTATCTAGCTCTCTCTTGAAAGCATCCAGAGAACCTGCCTCCACCACCCTCTGAGGCAGAGAATGCCACAGACTCGCCACTCTCTATGAGAAAACGTGTTTCCTCGTCTCCGTTCTAAATGGCTTATTCCTTATTCTTAAACTGTGGCTCCTGGTTCTGGACTCCCCCAACATCGGGAACATGTTTCCTGCCTCTAGCGTGTCCAAGCCCTTAACAATCTTATATGTTTCAATGAAATTCCCTCTCATCCTTCTAAACTCCAGAGTGTACAAGGCCAGCTGCTCCATACTCTCAGCATAGGACAGTCCCGCCATCCCTGGAATTAACCTGGTAAACCTACGCTGCACTCCTTCAATAGCAAGATTGTCCTTCCTCAAATTAGGGGACCAAAACTGCACACAGTACTCCAGGTGTGGTCTCACTAGGGCTCTGTACAACTGCAGAAGGACCTCTTTGCTCCTATATTCGATTCCTCTTGTTACAAAGGCCAACATGCCATTCGCTTTCTTCACTGCCTGCTGTACCTGCATGCTTACTTTCATAAACTGATGTACAAGGACCCCCAGATCCCGTTGTACTTTCCCCTTTTCCCAAAGGGGAAGTACAATGGGGAGAATGGGGATATGGGGAGAAAGCAGGAACGGGGTACTGATTTTAGATGACCAGCCATGATCATATTGAATCTGGCTCGAAGGGCCGAATGGCCTACTCTGCACCTATTTTCTATGTTTCTATGTTTCTGTGTGTCCTCGGCCACTGTAAATTGACCGTGTCTGGTCCATGTGCTCGGCCTCGGTTAATACACAAAAGGAAAATTGTCGAGATCAAACCTGGGTGTCTGGTGCCGTGCCGTCAACCGATCAGTCGGCAGAAGGGTCTCGACCGAAGGTATCACCCATCCATTTCCTCCAGAGATGCTGCCTGACCCACTGAGTTACTCCAGCACTTTGTGCTTTGCTCGAGATTCCAACATCTGCAGTTCCTTGTGCCCACATGCTTTCATAGAAACATAGAAAACAGGTGCAGGAGTAGGCCATTCGGCCCTTCGAGCCAGCACCGCCATTAAATATGATCATGGCTGATCATCCAACTCAGTATCCCGTACCTGCCTTCTCTCCATACCCCCTGATCCCTTTAGCCACAAGGGCCACATCTAACTCCCTCTTAAATATAGCCAATGAACTGGCCTCAACTACCTTCTGTGGCAGAGAGTTACAGGGATTTACTACTCTCTGTGTAAATTTTTTTTTTCTCATCTCGGTCCTAAAATATTTCCCCTTTATCCTTAAACTGTGACCCCTTGTCCTGGACTTCCCCAACATCAGGAACAATCTTCCTGCATCTAGCCTGTCCAACCACTTAAGAATTTTGTAAGTTTCTATAAGATCCCCCCTAAATCTTCTAAATTCTAGCGAGTACAAGCCGAGTCTATCCAGTCTTTCTTCATATGAAAGTCCTGACATCCCAGGAATCAGTCTGGTGAACCTTCTCTGTACTCCCTCTATGGCAACAATGTCTTTCCTCAGATTTGGAGACCAAAACTGTACGCAATACTCCAGGTGTGGTCTCACCAAGACCCTGTACAACTGCAGTAGAACCTCCCTGCTCCTATACACAAATCTTTCTAAGATCCCTTTTTAAAAAAAGTTTCCCTTTGCTTCCATCTGGTGTATATTTTTACGATTAGGCCGACTTGCAAGGGCCACATTATCATCTGTCGACAGTGCGTTATCTGAAATCTCGCACGATTTTTTCTATCTCAGACATTAATTTAACCGGCCACTTACCACCCCAGGGAACAAATAGAGTCAGTGCCTCTGAGCCTGGTGGAACAAATGTGTTCCGAGGAAGAATGTATCACTGCCAAGGAGTCTTTAAAAAATATATCATTTTACAATCTTCCAGATGACGCTCAGTGGGAGGATGTGTAACGCTGGTTTTAGTTTCATTAATTACATGGGCTTGGAATCAAACTTTACAGGGCGGCACGGTGGCACAGCGGTAGAGCTGCTGCCTTACAGCGCCAGAGATCTGACGACGGTTCGATCCTGACGACGGGAGCTTGTCTGTATGGAGTTTGCAAGTTCTCCCCGTGACCTGCGTGGGTTTTTTCCCGAGATCTTCGGTTTTATAAGGTCATACGTGATAGGGGAAGAATTAGGCCATTCGGCCCATAAGTACTACTCCGCCATTCAATCGTGGCTCTCTCCTAACCCCATTCTCCTGTCTTCTCCCCATAACTTCGTGACACCCGTACTAATCAAGATGCTATCTATCACTGCCTTAAATATATTCATTCTCGGCCTCCACAACTAAATAATTCCACAGATTCACCACCCTCTGACTAAAGAAATTTCTACTCATCTCCTTCCTGAAAGAACATCCTTTATTTCTGAGGCTATGACCTCTAGTCCTAGACTCTCCCACTAGTGGAAACATCCTGTCCACATCCACTCTATCCAAAGCCTTCCACAATTCTGCACGTTACATAGAAACATAGAAATATAGAAAATAGGTGCAGGAGGAGGCCATTCAGCCCTTCGAGCCAGCACCGCCATTCATTGTGATCATGGCTGATCGTCCCATATCAATAACCCGTGCCTGCCTTCTCTCCATATCCCTTGACTCCACTAGCCCCCCAGAGCTCTATTTAACTCTCTCTTAAATCCATCCAGTGACTTGGCCTCCACTGCCCTCTGTGGCAGGGAATTCCACAAATTCACAACTCTCTGAGTGAAAAAGTTTTTTCTCACCTCAGTCTTAAATGACCTCCCCTTTATTCTAAGACTGTGGCCCCTGGTTCTGGACTCGCCCAACATTGGGAACATTTTTCCTGCATCTAGCTTGTCCAGTCCTTTTTATAATTTTAGATGTTTCTATAAGATTACCCCTCATCCTTCTAAACTCCGGTGAATACAAGCCTAGTCTTTTCGATCTTTCCTCATAAGACAGTCCCGCCATCCCAGGGATCAATCACGTTTAAATGAGGTCGCCCCTCATTCGTCTGTGCCGCATCTTTGGGGCCTTCCGGGGCCTTCCGGGGCCTTCCGGGGCCTTCCGGATGCTTCTAGATCGCTGCTCCAGCCTGGATGCCTTGAGTTGTTTTCAAATCTGACTGTGATGCTGGAAAGTTTAAAGACAATGAATTAATTATTTCTGGGGTAAAAGACTAGTGGTAGCAATGGTGACCACAAAAACAACTGGGATGTTTGTAAACATCCTGCCCCACTGAGATATTTTAGTGACTTCAGGTCCACAGGTTGACTCTAAACCACAATGTCAAATGGCCCTGCAAGACATGACACATGTCTGAAGACTGCGGCTCGGTGGTGCAGCGGTAGAGTTGCTGCCTTACAGTGCCAGAGACTGGAGATCAATCCTAACCACGGCTGCTCTCTACATAGTTTGCACGCTCTCCCCATAACCATGTGGGTTTTCTCCGGGTGCTCTGGTTTCTTCCCACACTCCAAAGTCGTACAGGTTTGTAGGTTAAATTGGCTTTGGTAAAGATTGTAACTTTCCCCTCGTGTGTGTCGGATAGTGCCAGTGAAAGGGGTGATCGCTGGTCTGCGCGCACGCAGTGGTCCGAAGGGCCTGTTTCCGCGCTGTATCTCTAAACTAAACCAAGCTAAACAACAGGGAAACGAGATGGGGAAGACATCGTCTGCTTTAGAAACATAGAAACATAGAAAATAGGGGCAAGAATAGGCCATTCAGCCCTTCGAACCCGCACCGCCATTCAATATGATCATGGCTGAACATCCAACTCAGTATCCTGTACCTGCCTTCCCTCCATACCCCCTGATCCCTTTAGCCACAAGGGCCATATCTAACTCCCTTTTAAATATAGCCAATGAACTGGCCTCAACTACATACTGTGCTCTGTACTTTTCGCACCTTACATGTTCTCTCCTACCCTCCTATATCTCATCTCGAGTCTCCCCGGACTCTGGGTCCGAAGAATGGCCTCGACCCGAAACGTCACCCGTTCCTTCTCCCCAGAGGTGCTGCCTGCCCCGCTGAGTTACTCCAAAGATTTTGTGTCCATCCCCCCTTAATGTTTCTCTGAAGAACTCCCTCCGAGGCCAACAAATCCATCCCCGTGTCCAAACGCGAGTGGTTGGCAGCTGACCAAGGCTGTTAAAGAAATGGAGTGGAACTTGCTCTCATCTGTCCCTCCGAGCTAACGGCCCACATTAAATTAGCCTTCCTGATTGCTTTCTGTACGTGTCTGCTGACTTTTAATGAAGTGTGCACTGTGGGCCCCAGGAGTTGATGAATAAAATAACTCCTGGTCTTGGGAGGCTTGTATTTTGCAAACAATCTCTTTTGCAACCGCTGTTAATGGATACCCTGAACTGAGCGGAGCATTAATTGCCAATCGAGTTATTCATGTAAGCAGGGTGCAGATATACTAAATGCAACCACGTTCAATTAAATCTCAATCTGGAAAGCAGACTTTGACGTGTAAAGTTTCTTAAATATAATTGCCATCCACCATCAGACTGATCCTACAACATAAGATCACAATGTAGGTTGCAAGCCAGCGGCATGAACATTGACTTCTCCAATTTCAGGTAGTCCTTGCTTTCTCCCTCCTTCCCCTCCCCTTCCCAGCTCTCCCACACTTCCTTTCTTCGTCCCCCCCCCCCCCCCCCCCCCCCCACCCCCCCCCCCCCCCCCCCCCCCCCCTCACCCCCCCCACCCCCACATCAGTCTGAAGAAGGGTCTCGACCCGAAACGTCGCCTATTCCTTCGTTCCAAAGATGCTGCCTGTCCCGCTGAGTTTCTTCGGCATTTTTGTCCACAACACAGGAGGTTGACCTTTCACTGATGATGACTACCTCGGTGGGACTCCTTTAGTTATTGGACGACAGAACTTTCCATTAGCCAGACTGATTCCTGGGATGTCAGGACTTTCATGTGAAGAAAGACTGGATAGACTCGGCTTGTACTCGCTACAATTTAGAAGATTGAAGGGGGATCTTATAGAAACTTACAAAATTCTTAAGGGGTTGGACAGGCTAGATGCAGGAAGATTGTTCCCGATGTTGGGGATTGAACAAGGGGTCACAGTTTAAGGATAAGAGGGAAATCTTTTAGGACTGAGATGAGAAAAACATTTTTCACACAGAGAGTGGTGAATCTGTGGAATTCTCTGCCACAGAAGGTAGTTGAGGCCAGTTCATTGGCTATATTTAAGAGGAAGTTAGATGTGGCCCTTGTGGCTAAAGGTATCAGGGGGTATGGAGAGAAGGCAGGTACAGGATACTGAGTTGGATGATCAGCCATGATCATATTGAATGGCGGTGCAGGCTCGAAAGGGCCGAATGGCCTACTCCTGCACCTATTTTCTATGTTTCTATGTTTCTATGTTTCTACTCTGCCATTCCAACATGGCTGATCTGCTTTTCCATCTCAACCTCATTCTCCTGCTTTCTCCCCATAATCATTGACGTCCGAACCAATGAAGAATCTTTAATTCTCTGCTTTAAAAATACACAATGTCGGCCTCCACAGTCGTCTCTGGCACAGAATTCCATGGATTCACCACCCTCCGGCTAAAGAAATTCCTCCCCATCTCCATTTTGAAGGGACGTCCTTTTATCCTGAGGCTGTGCCCTCTGGTCCTGGACTCTCCCACTAGTGGAAACATTTCCACGTCCACTCTATCCGGACTTCTATTGTGATTGTAGAAAGAAGGAACTGCAGATGCTGGTTTGTACAAGTGGCCGCAGAGCGCTGGTGTAACTCAGCGGGTCAGGCAACATCACGGTGGCACAGCGGTAGAGTTGCTGCCTTATAGCGCCAGAGACCTGGGTTCGATCCAGACCACGGGTGCTGTCGGCATGGAGTGTGTACGTTCTCCCCGTGACCTGCATGGATTTTCTCCGGGTACTCCAGTTTCCTCCTGCACTCCAAAGACGTACAGGTTTGTAGGTTAATTGCCTTCGGTAAAATTATAAATTGTCTCGAGTATGTGTAGAATAATGCTGGTGTGCAGGGTCGATGGTCAGTGCGGACTCGATGGGCCGAAGGGCCGGTTTACACGTTGTATCTCTAAGCTGAACTAAATCTCTGGAGAACATGGAGAGGTGGTGTTTTGGGTCAGGACCCTTCCTCAGACTTGTGATTTAACGATTTCAAAATTTCAATGCTAATGTTTCTTCAAACTATTGCTGGTAAGCTTTGAGATTAAAGTACAACTTTGTAAGTGGGTTCAAGAGGTGTGTTTAGTATAATTTAGTTTAGTTTAGTTTAGAGATACAGCGCGGAAACAGGCCCTTCGGCCCACCGAATCCGTACCGACCAGCGATCCCCGCACACTAACACTATCCCACACACACTAGGGACGATTTACACTTAAGGGCCTGTCCCACGGGCATGCGACCTGCATGCGGCAAGCGCGGCCTAAAGGGCTGGTCCCACCAGCATGCGCCTGCATACGGCAAGCGCGACCTAACGTGGTCGCTTGAGCCGTACGGCCTCGCGGGGCCGGTCCCACTTCGATCGCCGGCGCCGTACGGAGTTGTGCGGAGCTGGTCCCGACATCGCACGGGGCTCCGAAAAACTGACCGTGTTCAAAAATACCGCGCGGCAACGGCCTGCCGGCCCGCAGCCGCCTCAACACCATGTCACTCACTCGACCTCCGCGCGGCTCCCGCTTCTGGTTTGGTCGCGCTTGCCGCATGCCGTACGGCTCAAGCGACCACGTTAGGTTGCGCTTGCCGTATGCAGGCGCATGCTGGTGGGACCGGCCCTTTAGGTCGCGCTTGCCGCATGCAGGTCGCATGCTCGTGGGACAGGCCCTTTATACCAAACCCAATGAACCTACAAACCTGTACGTCTTTGGTGTGTGGGAGGAGATCGGAAATCGCGGCGAAAACCCACGCAGGTCACTGGGAAAACGTGCTCTGGATATTGTGTGTTATTGCTTCTCGGAAGCTCGTTCTGTTTTCCTGTGTCTGTGCTTGTTGATCACATCATTCTGCATGGTGACAGTCAGATTGGATCTACATGCTTGATGGAGCATCGCACGGATTCCGATTGGCGCCTTGCTCCATATCTAATCTCCAGCTGCTTTGTATTTCACAAGGAGCTTTGCACAGGCAATCTGCCTGAGTGTTTGACAGCACTGGGCCCGTGCTCGCTGGAGTTTGGAAGGATGAGGGGGCGCGACCTCATTGAAATATACCGAATAGTTTAGTTTAGTTCAGTTTATTGTCGCCTGCACCGAGGTACAGTGAAAAGCTTTTGTTGCGTGCTAAACATAGAAACATAGAAAATTGGTGCAGGAGTAGGCCATTCGGCCCTTCGAGCCTGCACCGCCATTCAATATGATCATGGCTGATCATCCAACTCAGTATCCTGTACCTGCCTTCTCTCCATACCCCCTGATCCCTTTAGCCACAAGGGCCACATCTAACTCCCTCTTAAATATAGTCAATGAACTGGCCCCAACTACCTTCTGTGGCAGAGAATTCCACAGATTCACCACTCTCTGTGTGAAAAATGTTTTCCTCATCTCGGTCCTAAAAGACTTCCCCCTTATCCTTAAACTGTGACCCCTTGTTCTGGACTTCCCCAACATCGGGAACAATCTTCCTGCATCTAGCCTGTCCAACCCTTTAAGAATTTTGGAAGTTTCTATGAGATCCCCCTCAATCTTCTAAATTCTAGCGAGTACAAGCCGAGTCTATCCAGTCTTTCTTCACATGAAAGTCCTGACATCCCAGGAATCAGTCTGGTGAACCTTCTCTGTACTCCCTCTATGGCAAGAATGTCTTTCCTCAGATTAGGAGACCAAAACTGTACGCAGTCAGCAGAAAGACAATGCATCAATAGCTTTCTTCTTCCGTATGGCGTGCACAGCCTAAAGTTGTAGAACAACTTGTTCTATTTGATCTTACAAACGACAGACTCAGAAAGCTTGAGTGGCTCAGCGGGACAGGCAGCATCTCTGGAGAGAAGGAATGGGTGACGTTTTGGATCGAGACCCATCTTCAGGCTGAGTAAAGGTGCCTGTCCCACATTATGAGGTAATTCAAGAGTTCTCCCGAGTTCTCCCCGATTCGAGCTTGTGTCATGTACGTAGCGGGTACGTAAGGGTTCGTACGAGTAAAAAGTAACAAATTTTTTCATCACCAGTATTTTTTTTACCCGTGGACATATTTCACAGTGTTGTAAAAACGTCACGTGTTTACCGGATTTCCCGAGTACCTACCGTTACTCGTACGGGCCGCTACATGACATCCACAAACTCCCACATACCCGCTACGGACATTACATGAGCTCGAATCAGGGGAGAACTCTTGAATGACCTCTTACAGTGGGACAGGCCCTTTACTCCAGCTCTTTGTGTCTAACTAACAAAGGATCCTTTACTGACGTCTCAATAACTGTCCCTTACATGTCGAATGCTCTGTAGATTTAAGCGCGTGCTTACCTAAAGCCATTAAAGGTTTCATACTTCATTCACACGGGATGGATTTGAGGCCGCATCTAATCCGTGGTTCAATATATCACGGAGACTAAATCTCATCTCAAAACCCAAATTTAGCAGATGTTGGAAATCTGAAACAGAAACACAAAATTCAGGAAATAATCGACATTTCAAAGGTTTAAAGCATTTTCTATTTTATTATAATGCACTCTTGGGGCCGTGGTGTTGCTAAAAAACATGTTTCCCCCCCCTTCTCCCCCCTTCTCCCCTCTTTTAAAGGACTTATCGTACACTGTGCTAGCCGTCTTTGACTTTCCTGGTCATGGCGGTGTATGTCTGTATCACCTTGGCTTTGCACCGTGTGAATTTCAGACAGCGCTTTCCCCGCTTGCCCTGGCCCCCGCCTTTGCGATGTGTTTGTGTGTGTGTGTTCCACTCTGACAGTCGCCTTTCCAATTCCCGGTTTTTCAGGCGAGTGCCGCCAACTTGACAGTCGCCGGCAGTCCGCTGAAAATTCGCCTAAGTGGGACTTTTACATTTTAGATTTATTTAATTACTTGAATTCACATTTCCCCACTCATCTCTGAATCCAAGGTGTTCAGGACTTTAGACTTTCGAGATGTTGAGGCCTTTCAGCCCACCGAGTCCACGGGAACCAACGATCACTCGTATGCTAGTTCTATCCTACACGCTATAGACAATAGACAATAGGTGCAGGATTAGGCCATTTGGTCCTTCGAGCCAGCACCACCATTCAATGTGATCATGGCTGATCATCTACAATCAGTACCCTGTTCCTGCCTTCTGCCCATACCCCTTGACTCTGCTATCTTTAAGAGCTCTATCTAACTCTCTCATGAAAACATCCAGAGAACCTGCCTCCACCACCCTATGAGGCAGAGAATTCCACAGACTCACAACTCTCCGTCTGAAAAGGTTTTTCCTCATCTTTGTTCTAAATGGCTTACCCATTATTCGTAATGTGCCCCCTGGTTCTGGACTCCCCCACCATCGGAAACATGTTTCCTGCCTCTAGCGTGTCCAAACCCTTAATAATCTGATATGTTTCAATAAGATATCCTCTCATCCTTCTAAATTCCAGAGTAAGCTAAAGTCCCAGCTACTCCTATGGGCAATTAACAGATGCCAATTAGTCTACAAACCTGAAGATAGGCACAAGATAAACACAATTTAACCTACAAACCTGCACGTCTTTGGAATGCAGGAGGAAAGCGGAGCACCCGGAGAAAACCCACGTGGTCCCAGGTTGAACGTACTAACTCCGTATAGACAACACCTGTAGTCGGAATCTAAACTAGTTCAGTTCAGTTTAGTTTAATGTCACGTGTACCGAGGTACAGTGAAAAGCATTTGTTGCGTGCTAACCAGTCAGCAGAAAGACAATACATGATTACAATCGATCCATTTACAGTGTATAGATACGTAATGAGGGAATAACGTTTAGTGCAAGGTAAAGCCAGCAAAGTCCGATCAAGGATAGTCCAAGGGTCACCAAAGAGGTAGATAGTAGTTCAGGACTGGCTCTCTGGGTGAGATAACAGCTGGGAAGAAACTGCCCCTGAATCTGGAGGTGTGCATTTTCGTATTTCTATACCTCTTGCCCGATGGGAGAGGGGAGAAGAGGGAGTGGCTGGAGTCCGACACCTTAATTATGCTGCTGGCCTTGCCAAGGCAGTGCGAGGTGTAAATGGAGTCAATAGAAGGGAGATTGGTTTGTGTGATGGTCTTGGCTGCGACCACAATTCTCTGCAGTTTCTTGCGGTCCTGCACACTGTTACCAAACCGAGCTGACGCATCTGTGGATGTTGGTGAGGGTTGTCGTGGACATGCGGAACTTCCCAAGCCTGAATTCCTCCAGCAGCTTGTTTTTTGCACCTTGTAAACCTTCTCTGAAGGGTGAGTACCCTCTTTCATGTAGATGGAATTGCAATCGCACCAAGCATCCTTGACTTGAAGCAAGGAATATGGATCACACATGTTGTGATGGCAGGGGAATTTAATTTAATTTATCAGGTAAATCTGTTTCAGGAATGGTGGTTAAAACAAATTAATGTGTTGGCTTTTGTCAAGGACATCAGCTGCCCTTAATTTAATTTGTATGTAAGGTCAGGTCCATAGTGATGTGACTAACTGCCCACTGTAATGGCCCACACCTACTCTGAAAAACTACAGCTCTCTATCCAACATGAGTTTTTGTTTCATTTCAAAAATAACCTTTAGACCTGAAAACTTTATTTCTGATCAGCGGTAGAGTTGCTGCCTTATAGTGGCAGTGATCCAGGTTCGATCCTGAGTACGGGTGCTGTCTGTACCGAGTTTGTACGTTCTCCCCATGACCCGCGTGGGTTTTCTCCAGGTGCTCTGGTTTCCGCCCACATTCAAAAGATATGTCGGTTAATTGGCTTCTGTAAATTGTCCGCAATGTGTAGGATGCGAAACAGGGATAACATAGAACTAGTGTGTAGTGGTGATCAATCGTTGGTCAGCGAAGACTCTTGTGGGTCGAAGGGCCGGTTTCCATGCTGGATCTCTACACTAAACGAAACCAGCTCACGGGCGATCGCTGGTGGGGGCGGACTCGGTGGGCCGAAGTGCCTGTTTCCGCATTGTATCTCTATAACTAAAATGAAAAACTAAAGCTAAGTGTGTGGCTGTCATCACATACAAGGTTTAATAGTGAGTTCGAAAATTTCCAATCATGAGCACTACTCCCTTTTATTTTAGAAGAGTGGAAGATAACATTGATTCTGTTGTTGCCATTTACACTTCCTTTGGACAGGTAAATGAATAGGAATGGTTGAGAGGGATGTGGGCCTAAAGCCAGCAGGTGGGACTCCTGTAGATCGGGCATTATGGACAAGTTGAGCCCTAATGCAAGGGCTTGTTTCCATGCTGTATCACTCTATGATTCTAGACACATCTTTTTGGCTGACGGGCAGGGCAAGTGCAAAAGTGATTTTGTAAAGTTTAAAATGTGAATAACTTGTAAAATATACCATCATTCTGAACGAAACTTGTTCCATTTACATCACAGGACAATGGTGAGTAAGGTGGGCCAAAGATTGTAGCACTATCGTGCACCATTTTGGTGGTATTTTGGGGACACGTACATACGCACGCATATATATATATACGGAGTTTTAGTAATATATAGATTATAATCCTCTGGGATAAAATTGCTTAATCCTGAACCATGAACTCTGCTTCTTTGGACTACACTTTAGGGATACAGTGCGGAAACAGGCCCTTCAGCCCATCGAGTCCACGCCGACCAGTGATCACCCCTCACACTAGCACAATCCCACACACCAGGGACAATTTACAATTTTACTGAAGCCGATTAACCCACACAACCTGCATGTCTTTGGAGTGTGGGAGGAATCCAGAGCGCCCGGAGAAAACCCACGCAGTCACAGGGAGAGCGTACAAACTCCATACAGACAGCACCCGTAGTTGGGATTGAACCCAGATCTCCGGCTCTGTAGGGCAGCAACGCTAATGCTGCGTTACTGTGCCACCTCTAGGTAATGACCTGGTGATTAAACATCGCACTGTCGAGACTACAACCTGTCCCTCAATGTCAGCAAACTTGGGACCAGGAGCAAGAATAGCAACAGAGAAAATAATAACCCAAGGTCTAACAACTGGTTGTGTAGGAAGGAACTGCAGATGCTGGTTTACACCGAAGATAGGCACTAAATGCTGGAGTAACTGAATGGGACAGGCGGCATCACTGGAGAGAAGGAATGGGAGATGTTTTGGGTCGAGACCCTTCTGCAGAAGAGATTTACGAGGATATACAGGTTAGTAGGTTCATTGGCTTTGGTAAAGTTGTAGAGGATGTGCGCTGGATAGTGTTAGTGTACGGGGTGATCGCTGGTAGGTGCGGACTCGGTGGGCCGAATGGCCTGTTTCCGCGCTGTATCTCTAAACTAAACTAAACGAAACTAAACTAAATCTCTGACATTCCAGAGAAGACACGCTTCTTCAGACTGAGTCAGGGGAGAGGGAAAGTGGAGATATGGAACGGTAAGGTGTGAAAACGAGAGATCAAAGGGGATGAGGCTCCAGGAAAATGTAGAATAGATCATTGTTAGCTAGTTGCACTGTGGCTGAAAGGAAGGCACTATAGAGAGTTATTAAAACAGCACAGAGCATCACAAACGCTCTCTGAAACTACCCTCCCTGGATGAAATTTACAGGGCCCGATGCTTGCGCCAGGCCACAAACATCAAGCAGGACATATTCCACCCTGCCAACCACCTTTTCACTCTGCTGCCCTCTGGGGGGTGATACAGGTCTCTGAAGGCCTGCACTTGTAGACTAATTAACAGTTTCTACCCATGTGCCATAAAAGAACTAAACTCAGATAGACAACACTGCGGGCAACACAACACAATTCGTGGTGCAATAATGCGCAATATTTTTTTTATATTTCTATTATCTATTTATTAATTTCATTTACTGATCTTGCCGGTATATGAGAGTCAATGGTTGTTTGTGTTTTTGTTCTTTTAAATCTTTTATCCCGTGTCTTCTATGTGTACCACTGAAGGAGATGCAATGAAATTTTGTTGTACAGTTAGTTGTTGTGCGATGATAATAAACGTATTTGATTTGATTTGATTTGATTTAATTTGACAATGGCTGCTTCATTAGATTTGATTCCACTATGTGACGACACACCACACAAAAACACATCAAGTAATAGGTAGAGCTTCCAATCCACCATAAATTAAATTAAAGCCTACATTTTATTTCTTATCCATGATCTTCTCCAAGTAGGTGGTGGCAACTAAACTGCATTGCCAATTACCTTAAGGAGACTGTGCATTGTGGTGGTATGAATTATATTAGTGGGTCTTTTGCAGATCAGCTAAATACCTTTGAGAAAATTAGTTAGCTTTAGAAGAAGCCTCTGGCAACCGTTCAGAATGCAGGCAGGAGACTTGGATGAAGTTGTGCGGCACGGTGGCGCAGCGGTAGAGTTGTTGCCTTACAGCGCCAGAGACCAGGGTGCTGTCTGTACGGAGTTCGTACGTTCTACCGGTGACTGCGCGAGTTTTTCACGGGCGCTCCGGTTTCCTCCCACACTTCAAAGACGTACAGGTTTGTCAATAGACAATAGACAATAGACAATTGACAATCGGTGCAGGAGTAGGCCATTCGGCCCTTCGAGCCAGCACCGCCATTCAATGTGATCATGGCTGATCATCCACAATCAGTACCCGGTTCCTGCCTTCTCCCCACTTTTCCCCAGACTCCGCTATCTTTGAGAGCCCTATCTAGCTCTTCTCTTGAAAGTATCCAGAGAATTGGCCTCCACCGCCAGCTGAGGCAGAGAATTCCACAGACTCTCTGTGTGAAAAAGTGTTTCCTCACCACTGTTCTAAATGGCTTACCCCTTATTCTTAAACTGTGTCGGTTAATTGGTTTTGGTAAAGATAGTAAATTGTCCCTAGTGTGTGTAAGGATGGTGTTAGTGTACGGGGATTTCTGGTTCCATGCTGTATCTTTAAAGCAAACTGGACTAAACTAAAAGTAATCAAACTGAATAGTTAATATGGTTACTACGATAGTCTTGTTAGGACTCTGCTGGAATCAAATTGTCTGCTGCTATTTCCTTAAATCATGCCTTTGTTCCAAAAGTAATTCTATATTTAACCATCTGCTGAGTGCAGCATCGGATATTCCCAATCGAGAGTGTTGATATTCCCTACACAGAGAGCTGTGGACACAGCCCAGTCCATCACGCAAACCAGCCTCCTTCCCCCATCGACTCCACCTACACTTTGCTTTGTGCTGAGATTGTACGAATTATATTATGTGTGGGTTTTCCCTGGCAGATGCTGGTTTTCCTGAAGATCGACAAAAACGTACAGGAGTTGTCAGCAGGAATAGACATAGAAACATTGACAATAGGTGCAGGAGTAGAGGACATTCGGCCCTTCGAGCCATCAATATGCAACCATTCAATATGATCATGGCTGATCATCCAAATCAGTATCCCGTACCTGCCTTCTCTCCATACCCCCAGATCCCCTTAGCCACCAGCGCCACATCTAACTCCCTCTTAAATATAGCCAATGAATTGGCCTCAACTACCCTCTGTGGCAGAGAGTTCCAGAGATTCACCACTCTCTGTGTGAAAAAAGTTCTTCTCATCTCGGTTTTTTCTAAATTTCTTACCCTTATCCTTAAGCTGTGACCCCTTAATTGGACTTCCCCAACATCGGGAACAATCTTCCTGCATCTAGCCTGTCCAACCCCTTAAGAATTTTGTAAGTTTCTATAAGATCCCTGGTTCAATGCTCCTAAATTCTAGAGAGTAAAACTGGTCTATCCAGTCTTTCTTCATAAGACAGTCCTGAATAGTTAATCATCTGGTAACTACTGCACTCCCTCTATGGCAATAATGACTTCCTCAGCTTTGGAGACCAAAACTGTACGCAATACTCCTGGTGTGGTCTCAAGACCCTGTACAACTGCAGTAGAACCTCCCTGCTCCTATACTCAAATCCTTTTGCAATGAAAGCTAACATACCATTCGCTTTCTTTACTGCCTGCTGCACCTGCATACCTACCTTCAATGACTGGTGTACCATGACACCCAGGTCATCGCTGCATCTCCCCCTTTCCCAATCGGCCACCATTTAGATAATAGTCTGCTTTCCCGTTTTTGCCACCAAAATGGATAACCTCACATTTATCCATATTATACTGCAATCGCCAAACATTTGCCCACTCACCCAGCCTATCCAAGTCACCTTGCAGTCTCCTAGCATCCTCCTCACAGCTAACACTGCCAGGCAGCATTTCTGGAGAGAAGGAATGGGTGACGTTTCGGGTCGAGACCCTTCTACAGAAAGGTCTGAAGAGGGACCAACGTCACCCATTCCTTCTCTCCATAGATGCTGCCTGTCCCACTGAGTTACTCCAGCATTTTGTGAATTATATTACGATGGCTGCTTTACCTTGGCAAAGCGGACAACATAATCAAAGACCACTCACACCCCCCCTCATTCATCAGTTCTTAAGATTGCATAAGGCATAGTAGCAGGATGGGGCGGCACAGTGGCGCAGTGGTAGAGTTGCTGCCTGGGTTCAATCCTGACCACGGGTGCTGTCTGTACGGATTTTGTACCTTCTCCCCGTGACTGCGTGGGTTTGCCCCGGGAGCTTCGTGTTCCTCCCCCACTCCTAAGACGAGCAGGTTTGTAGGTTGATTGGCTTTGGTAAAATTGTAAATTTGTCTCTGGTGTGTGTAGGATAGTGTCAGTGTGCGGGGAATCGCTGGTCGGTGCGGACTCGGTGGGCCGAAGGGGCTGTTTCTGTACTGTATCTCAAAACTAAACTAAACTAAACTAAACTTGGGATCACTTGGACCCATTTTGTGAGGCTTAGATCCAAACTTACTGAACGATCGCGGCCTGAAATTTCCCCTATTCTTTTTCTCGAGAGAAGCTGTCTGACCTGTTGAGTTACTGCAGCTTTCTGTGCCTATCTTAGAGTCATAGAGTGATACAGCGTGAAAACAGGTCCTTCGGCCCAACGCCCACACTGACCAACATGCCCCAGCTACACTAGTCCCACTTGCCTGCGCTTGGTCCACATCTCTCCAAACCTGTCATATCCATGTACCTGTCTAACTGTTTCTTAAACATTGGGATAGTCCCAGCCTCAACTACCTCCTCTGGCAGCTTGTTCCATACACCCACCACCCTTTGTGTGAAAAAGTTACCCCTCAGATTCCTATTAAATCTTTTCTCCTTCACCTTGAACATATGTCCCCTGGTCTTCAATTCCCCTACTCTGGGCAAGAGATTCTCTGCATCAACCCAATCTATTCCTCTTACGATTTTATACATCTCCATAAAATCAGCCCTCATTCTCCTGCGCTCCAAGGTATAGAGTCCCAGCCTACTCAACCTCTCCCTATTGCTCAGACCCTCTAGTCCTGTCAATATCCTCGTAAATCGTAGATCAGTTGCTCTGTGCAGATGGCTGGGTCATAGCTGGAAAGGGTGCAGGGTAGATACACGAGGATATAGCCAGGACTCGAGAGTCTGGGAGAGCGTTTGGGACTGCATGAACTTCTGGAGTGTCTCTGTCTGAGCGAGGCCTAGAGGGCTTGAACAGGCATATACGAGGATCAAACCCGTGGTGGGATAGGTACGGTAGTTGAACTGTAACGCACTTTGGTTAAAATAAAATTTAGTTGATTCAAGTGCTTGATTCAGTGTTTTTACTGAAACTAGACTGGGGGGAAGCTTAGAAACGAGCAATTTACAGTGGCGCAGCGGTAGTGTTGCTGCCTTGCAGCGCAGGCCACGGGGACAACGTACAAACTCCGTACAGTCAAGCACCCATAGTTAGGGTGGAAACCAGGTGTCTGGCGCTGTAAGGCAGTAGCTCTGCCACTACTTCCAGTTCTAAGAATAAGATCGCACTGGTGATGAGACTACAGGTAGAGAAACAATCAATCACAATCACAATAATACTTTATTAGCCAAGTATGTTTTGCAACATACGAGGAATTTCATCCATGATCACAATGAATGGCGGTGCAGGCTCGAAGGGCCGAATGGCCTCCTCCTGCACCTATTTTCTATGTTTCTATGTTTCTATGAATTTCATTTGCTAAGTCAGTCACACAAATATAATGCAACGGAACACACAAATTAGATTTTAACATAAACATCCATCACAGTGACTCCTCCACATTCCTCTCTGTGATAGAAGGCGAAACAAATTTAAAGGAGTCCTCTTGCTAACACAGAAGCTCTGAAATACATTTAGTTTAGTTTAGGGCAGCACGTTGCCGCAGTGTTGGCGTTGCTGCCTTACAGCGCCAGGGACACGGGTTCGATCCTGGCTACGGGTGAAGTCTGTACGGAGTTTGCACGTTCTCCCCGTAACCTGCGTGGGTATTCTCCAGGATCTCTGGTATCCTCCCACACTCCAGAGACGTACAGGGTTGTAGGTTAGAAGAGTCGGAGGTGGATTGACTGTCGATACCTGTAACCCGGGACCTGACCCGAAATGTCACCATTTCCTTTTCTCCAGTGATGTTGTCTGACCCGCTGAGTTACTTTCTTTCTATCTATCTATCTATCTTTCTATCTTTCTATCTATCTATCTATCTATCTATCTATCTATCTATCTATCTATCTATCTATCTATCTATCTATCTATCTATCTATCTATCTATCTATCTATCTATCTTCCCGAGTGTGTGCAGGATAATGTTGATTTTCGGGGATCGCAGGTCAATAGACAATAGGTGCAGGAGTAGGCAATTCGGCCCTTCAAGCCAGCACCGCCATTCAATGTGATCATGGCTTAAGGATAAGGGGGAAATCCTTTAAAACCGAGATGAGGAGAACTTTTTTCACACAGAGAGTGGTGAATCTCTGGAACTCTCTGCCACAGAGGGTAGTTGAGGCCAGTTCATTGGCTATATTTAAGAGGGAGTTAGATGTGGCCCTTGTGGCCAAGGGGATCAGAGGGTATGGAGAGAAGGCAGGTACGGGATACTGAGTTGGATGATCAGCCATGATCATATTGAATGGCGGTGCAGGCTCGAAGGGCCAAATGGCCTACTCCTGCACCTAATTTCTATGGCTATGTTTCTATGATCATCCCCAATCAGTACCCCGTTCCTGCCTTCTCCCCATATCCCCTGGCTCCGCTATTTTTAAGAGCCCTATCTAGCTCTCTCTCGAAAGCATCCAGAGAACCTGCCTCCACCGCCCTCTGAGGCAGAGAATTCTACACTCACCACTCTGTGTGAGAAAAAGTGTTTCCTTGTCTCTGTTCTAAATGGCTTACTCCTCATTCTTATACTGTGGCCCCTGGTTCTGGACTCCCCCAACATCGGGAACCTGTTTCCTGCCTCTAGTGTGTCCAAGTCATTAACAATGTTATATGTTTCAATGAGATTTCCTCTCATCCTTCTAAACTCCAGAGTGTACAAGAGTGGGCCGAAGGGACTGCCTTCCGTGCTGTATCTCTAAACTATAAACAATTTTATGGAGCTCTAT
The DNA here is from genome assembly GCF_028641065.1 of Leucoraja erinaceus. NCBI lineage: Eukaryota > Metazoa > Chordata > Chondrichthyes > Rajiformes > Rajidae > Leucoraja > Leucoraja erinaceus. The sequence continues at coordinate 75,598,741 of NC_073383.1, read as the reverse complement.
GAATAGCTGTGGCTTTATGACTTCTCTTCCTCTTCACAGGATTAAACGCAGCTCCCTTCAAAAAATTGTGTGGGAAGGATTGTTTCATTATTCTCACAGATGTCCCAGGTACTAATGTTATCGGGCGTATTCTTGTTTGTCTCTGTGTGGACGGCAGCTCTCAAAGGAATCTAACAGTGAGAGGAATCCCACTGAAGTACAAAGAGAAGGAATCCCTCATTCGCTTCTTAAAAACATGTTATATTTATGTACCATCCAACACTGGAAAGAAATCCTGAGCACTTCTTTTGAAGGACCACAAAGGAATTTTTATTTTAACGACCTGTGAAGGCAGATATGTTCTGAGAATTGAACAGAAAAATACTTGCAGGAACTCCAAAGTGTGTGTTGTCCTGGCACGGTGGCGCAGTGGGTAGAGCTACTGCCCTACAGCACCAGAGACCCGGGCTCGATCCTGACTACGGGTGCTTGTTTGTACGTTCTCTTCTGTGACTTGCGTGGGTTTTCTCCGGGTGCTCCGGTTTCCCCCCACACTCCAAAGACAATCAGGTTTGTCGGTTAATTGGCTTGCTATAAAAGGTAGAATTATAGACAATAGACAATAGGTGCAGGAGTAGGCCATTCAGCCCTTCGAGCCAGCACCGCCATTCAATGTGATCATGGCTGATCATCCCCAATCAGTACCCCGTTCCTTCCTTATCCCCATATCCCCTGACTCTGCTATCTTCAAGAGCCCTATCTAGCTCTCTCTTGGAAGTATCCAGATAACCTATCTTTAAGAGCTCCTTAATTGTCCTGAGTGTGTGTAGGGTAGTGTTAGTGTGCGAGGATCGCTGGTCGGTGCAGACTCGGTGGGCCGAAGGGGCTGCTTCCCCGCTGTATCTCGAAACTAAACTAAACTAAACTAAACTAAACTCAGCGGGTTGAGCAGCATCAGTGCGGGGAATGGAATGGTTGATGGTTCAGGTTGAGATCATGCAGTGGGATTGAGAATGGAGAGGGGGCGATGGTGGGTATCAAGAGGCGGATGGGAAGAGGGAGAGGCCAGTAGGTGAGGTATGGACTGAGGAGCGGTCAAGACAGTCAAGGGTCAAGAGTGTTTTATTGTCATATGTCCCAGAAATTCTTATTTGCAGCAGCACAACTGAATATGTAAATGTAGTGCATTGTGAAAAAAATAACAAACAAACTCACAAATATACACACACACACACACACACACACACACACACACACACACACACACACACACACACACACACACACACACACACACACACACACACACACACACACACACACACACACACACACACACACACACACACTCACACACGTATATATATATACAGATCATATTTCACCATGGATTGTCACCTTGTCGTGGTGGAGAAGCTTGTGTGGACCTGAGATCCTGAGAGTGATGCCGTCTGGAGCTATGCTCCTGGTAGGGCCACCCATGGCGGTCAGGTGGAGGGGGAGGTCTCTGACAAAGAGCAATCCAACCAAGACCTCAACGGTGGAACAGGCGGAGGACGATGGCTGACCTTAGTGGAGCGTCACAATGGCTGGGAAGGCGGATGAAGGCTGCAGAAGAAAAGGGTCTCCGGTCGTCTTGGACTCCATGCCACTGGATCCTGACCCAGATCTGTCAAGGACCCCACGTGGGGTGGCTGTCTGTGCACCAGTCTTCCCACGTTAAACAAAGTCACGCACGGGCGTCCTCCATATAAGGAATAGCATCCTGGAGACACCCATGGTCAGCCATGACCGAAGGGGGCCTCAAAATATATACATATATATATATATATATGTGTGTGTGTGTAGATCATACACACACACACACACACACACATACATGTACAGGCACGCACATACTTGCAGGCGGAGCCAGGTAAGGGGATGGTTGGAGAAACCAGAAACTGATGATGCCTTTGGCCCACCATGTCTGTGCTGATGGGAAAGAGGGGAAGGGGGACTGGCATGGTCCTTTATTATGTTGGCCGGCCTCCCTCTGCAACGTGTAGTGTAGCTGGAGTCGATGGGGGAGGAGGCTGGTTTGTGTGATGGACTGGGCTGCGTCTACAACTCTTTGCATAAGGAATATCAACTCTCTGGATTGGGAATTGACTCCAATGTGGAGGGATAGTTGGGGAGGCTGGCTTGTGTGATGATCTGGGCCGTCGATAATTAGAGGCATACACTGTGGAAAGAGGCCCTTTGGCCCACCTTGTCCACACCGACCAACATGCCCCATCTACACTAGTCCCACCTGCCTGTGTTTGGCCCATATCCTTCTAAACATTTCCTATCCATGTACCTGTCTAAATGTTTCTTAAATGTTCCTGCCTCAACTACCTCCTCTAGCAGCTCGTTACATACACCCACCGCCCTTTGTGTAAAAAAGTTGCCCCTCAGGTTCATATTGAATATTTCTCCCCTTCAACTTAGACCTATCCCCTCTGGTTCTTGATTCCCCCACTCTGGGTAAAAGTCTGTGTGCATCTACCCGATCTATTCCTCTCATGATCTGGTACACCTCTGCAAGGTCACCCCTCATCCTCCTGCACTACAAGGAATAAAGTCCTAACCTATGTCCTCTGGTTCTCCACGATATTCCCTTTATCATATATACACCGTGGACTGCTCGATAGCAATCATGTTGCTCCTGGGATAGCCTGGCCAAGCTGTGCCATCTTCGCGAGTCACGGCTCAGTCAAAATTTTCCAGACGGTGGAGGGCTCTACCATCAAACAGTGGAGCAGCGCAGTCTGCCAACAACCTCCAGCCTTCATTTTTTCCGGGTTACGTCCGTGCCATCAACGCAGGGATTCAGAAAAAGGACATACGCCTATTCTGTCTTCACCAGCTGAGGGAGTTCCGGGTCCACAAACACCTGGTCTGTTTCTCCGCATTGAAAGCATCATCAATGTTCCTCAATCACAGTCTGGTACGGAAACACTGATAGTCACTCGCTACACAGATTACAGCGCATTGTCTCCAAGGCCTCTAGGATCATCAACTCCCCCCTCCCCTCAATCCATTCCATTTATCTCCAACGTACCTCAAAACGGGCAATAAAGATTCTGGCTTGTTTTCCATTGTAGTCTCTCCCTATTATTTTTGCTAACAATAATTGAATAAAGTTTCTTGATTAGCAAAAAAACTCAAAAAAAATAATCAGACAATAAAGTCCTAACCTTGTCTATGGTCTTTGTTTGTTCTCCACAATATTCCCTTTATCAGATTTGTGATTTGTGTGGGTACTGCTCGATAACAATCGTGTATTGTCTTTTCCGCTGACTGGATAGCACGCGACAAAAGCGTCTCACTGCACCTCAGTCTATGTGACTATAAACTAAACTAAACTCAACAATTCTCTGGTAGACAAAAGTGCTGGAGAAACTCAGCGGGTGCGGCAGCATCTATGGAGCTAAGGAAATAGGCAACGTTTCGGGCCAAAACCCTTCTTTAGATGCATGGAGGGTGGGGAGAAGAAAGGAAAAAGGAGGAGGAGGAGCTAGCAAGGGCTAACAAAATTGGGAGAATTCAATGTTTATGCCACCAGGGTGCAGACTACCCAAGAGGAATATGAGGTGCTGTTCCACCAATTTCCGGTGTTGCTCACTCTGGCCATGGAGGAGACCCAGGACAGAGAGGTCGAATACGGAATGGGAGGGGGAGTTGAAGTGCTGAGCCACCTGGAGGTCAGGTTGGTTAATGCGGACCGAGCGGAGGTGTTCGGAGAATTCTCTGCTGGGCTGAGCAGTTGCCAGATGCAACTGTGTAAGATGCTTTCTATTGTGCATCTGTGGAAATTGTTAAGAGTTATTTCAGACATGCCAAAGTTTCTCGTTCTTCTGCAGAAGTGATCTTCTTCTGGCACATCTGAGTTAAGTTCAATTCAGAGATACAGCATGGAAACAGGCCCTTCGGCCCACCGAGTTCACACTGACCAGCTTCTTTTTCTTCTTGCGTTTGGGGTGCACAGCCTAAAGTTGTAGGTCAACTTGTTCTATTTGATCTATTTGTTTGTGCACGTCAGGTTGATTGCATTAGTCGAAACAGGGTGGACCACGTGAAGGTTGCAATCTCCCACCCTACTGACTAGCGATCCCCGCACATTAACACTGACCTACACACACTAGAGACAATGTTTACATTTATAACAAGCCAATTAAACTACAAACCCGCACGTCTTTGGAGTGTGGGAGGAAACCGAAGTTCCCGGAGAAAACCCACGCAGATCACGGAGAGAACGTGCAAACTCCATACAGACAGCAGCAGTCGTCAGGATCGAACTCGGGTTTCTTGTGCTGCAAGCGCTGCAAGGCAGCAACTCTACCGCTGCGCCACCGTGCCGCCACATTTGTGAAATGGTGAAATGCTTTGAAGTTGCGAAAAGCAACCCCCTTCTGAAGAAGGGTTTCGACCCGAAACGTTGCCTATTTCCTTCGCTCCACAGATGCTGCCTCACCCGCTGAGTTTCTCCAGCATTTCTGTATACCTTCGATTTTCCAGCATCTGCAGTTCCTTCTTAAACACTGTTTTATCATCCCGTTCTCAAAATACAAATCCACATGAATGAAATGGGAAGAAACAGTAACAAAGGTCAGGATGAATTGGAATATAATTCTGAGTCTCAAAACAGCTGAGATTAAAAATGTAATCAAAGCATCAGAAGAACAAGATTAGACTTTCCAATGGTGGCTATATAACTAATGACAAAACTAATCTTTTAGGGTCAGATTGGCAAGGCGCATGCATCATTGGTCCGCAAGGATCCAGTCAATTTATTGTTTATTTAACAAGTCTTTGATTAGAATTTCTTATTAAATGTTTAATGGTTTAATCCTGTCCCAGTCAGAATTTTCACTGTGTGCTATTAAAAGTGGTTCAGCCATTTCAACGCCACTTAAAATGGAGAAGATTAAATATTTTTTTTCAGGCAAGTAACCTTACTTTTCCTATTTAACCTTGCCAAGGCCTAAGTTATTGAAAGATGAGAGCTTATCTTGTGATTCTATATTATCTTCCAAAGTGCATCACCTCATTTATAGCTATGATAACATTTGGATAATACTTATCTTTGTTTGTTTGTGATATTTTGTACTCATCCACGCAGTGGGGATCGTGACAGATGCCCCCTTGTGGCGATCCCCGGAAACGGCGACACGATGCACTCTGTGACGTGTTGGGCGACCAATTCTGTCAACATGTTGGACGATGACAGAAGCCAACGGCGAGCTGTACGTCGTCCGACACACGAGAGAACAAACCTACACAGTTATCACAGGAAATAGCAGGGATATGGATGAGCATGCTGACTGGTTGCATCGTGGCTTGGTTCAGCAACTTGAGTGCCCTGGCGATGAAAATACTACAAAAAGTAGTAAACACTGCCCAGTCCATCATCGGCTCTGACCTTCCTTCCATCGAGGGGATCTATCACAGTCGCTGCCTCAAAAAGGCTGGCAGTATCATCAAGGACCCACACCATCCTAGCCACACACTCATCTCCCTGCTACCTTCAGATAGAAGGTACAGGAGCCTGAAGACTGCAACGACCAGGTTCAGGAATAGCTACTTCCCCACAGCCATCAGGCTATTAAACCCTGGCTCGGACAAAACTCTGAACATTAATAACCCATTACCTGTTATTTGCACTTTATCAGTTTATTTATTCATGTGTTTTGTAGCCAATGCCTACTATGTTCTGTTGTGCTGAAGCAAAGCAAGAATTTCATTGTCCTATCAGGGACACATGACAATAAACTTACTTGAGCTTGAACTTGATATGCAGGTAGAGGGGATGAGATTAACTTGGCATCATGTTATGCATGGACATTTCTGAGCGGCACGGTGGCGCAGCGGTAGAGTTGCTACATCACAGCGCCAGAGACCCGTGTTCGAACCAGACCACGGGTGCAACTTGTACATTCTCCCCGTAACCTGCACGGGTTTTCTCCGGGAGGTCCGGTTTCCTCCCACACTCCAAAGACATACAGATTTTGAAGGTTAATTGGCTTCGGTAAAATGGTAAATTGTCCGTGATTTGTATAGGTGAACTGAGCAGTGTGTATATTCTCCAAACAGTTGCTTTGTCCGGAAATGGAGCTGGATTACAAAAATATCAATCCTACAGCCAAGGACATAGTGAATTGTGGATATATTGTGGCATATTTTGCTGTTCCCCCTAACCCCCTGTCCCACGTAGGCAATCTTTTCGTCGACTACAGGGGTGTTCACGGGGTGACGCCTGTATGGTCTTGAGTGGTCTCCTCAAGTCGCCTAAAGAGTCGTAACGTTTTTCTGGTCACCGCTGGATTTTTAAATGTTCAAAACTTTTTGGCGACTGTGGGCTTGACGTAACTTGTCTTCTCCTGCCGTAGGTGCTGTCGTAGGTTGTCTCCGGGATGACGCAGGTTGTCGCCGGGTGACGTTGGTTGTCGCCTGATGGTGACTTTGGTGAATTGCATTGGCAACTACCTACATCAACCTACGTCAACCGGCGACAGGTACCGGCGTCAAGAGAAGTCTTCAGTTGTTGCCGACAGGGCCGTTGCTTCTCGTAGCTGGTAGCGGGTGGACGTAGGTTGACTTCGGTTGTCGCAGGTTGTTGCCTGTGTGATCGTAGGTTGCCATAGGTGTGATCGTAGGTGGACGTCCTAATGGGTCGCCGGTTGTCGGTATCTTGCCGTAGCTTGACGTCGACTAGGTTGTCTAAAGGGCCTGTCCCACTTAGGCGATTTTTTCACAGATTAGGTCATTTAGTTTACAGATACAGCGCAGAAACAGGCCATTCGGCCCACTAAATCTGCAGATCCCCGCACATTAACACCATCCCACACACACTAGATACAATTTACATTTATACCAAGCCAGTTGACTTACAAACCTGTACGCCTTTGGAGTGTGGGAGGAAACCGATGATCCTGGAGAAACCCCACGCAGGTCACGGGAAGAATGTGCAAACTTCGTACATTCTGCCTGAAGGTCCTGGTTCCATACTGTATCTCCAAAATCTAAAGTCTAAATGATGGATCTTGGATTCCATTTGCTGAATTGCAAATCAGAATCGGTAATCTTTGGAGAAAATGTAAATTCCTCATGCGTTTGTGAAACACTGGATGAGAACTGAACATCTGTGTATATTTTCATAATACTTGATGTGTTCTGGATATAAACTGGATTATAATAATCCAGTAAATAATTACGGTGAGGGTGGTGAATCTGTGGAATTCTTTGCCACAGAAGGCTGTGGAGGCCAAGTCTAGGGGTATATTTAAGGCAGAGATAGGTAGATTTCTGATTAGTAAGGGTGTCAGTAGTTACGGGGAGAAGGCAGGAGAATGGGGTGAGGAGGGAGAGATAGATCAGCCATGATTGAATGGCGGGGTAGACTTGATGGGCCGAAAATGGACCAATTCTGTTCCAGTCACTTATGACCTTATGAATGTTCCTAGAAATAGAAACATGTCTTTGCCTCCTAAACCCTGGTCCGACATTCTATTAGACTATATACAATAGACAATAGGCGCAGGGGTAGGCAATAAGGCCCTTCAAGCCAGCACTGCCATTCAATGTGATCATGGCTGATCATCCCCAATCAGTACCCCGTTCCTGCCTTCTCTCCATATCCCCTGACTCCGCTATCTTCAAGAGCCCTATCTAGCTCTCTCTTGAAAGTTTCCAGAGAACCGGCCTCCACTGCCCTCTGAGGCAGAGAATTCCACAAACTCACAACTCTCTGTGTGAAAAAGTGTTTCCTCATCTCCGTTCTAAATAGCTTACCCCTTATTCTTAAAGTGTGGCCCCTGGTTCTGGACTCCCCCACCATCGGGAACATGTTTCCTGCCTCTAGCGTGTCCATTACGAACATGAAATCTTATAGCAAAGGACAAATAATAAATTATGGATGAAATTGTGCGTATATTGTTGTTCCTCTTTCGAACATTTTTTGTTACTGGCCATTTGGCATCTCTAACCTCCAACGTACGATGAAGTGTTTTAGCGTCAGAGATGGCGAAGATGACTTACGGTTTAACGGAAATGAAGAATGGAACAGCAAGCATAAAGGGCAGCTGCTTTTGTGCTCGGCTGACAGACAACCTTTTTAAAATTCATTTTCTGACAGCTTCCAAGTAGTATTTAAATAACAAAACGAAAATCTGTCAGCCGCTGGGCTGCAGAAATTATTTTGGTCTTACATTTCTCGGTCTGAAAATTTCAGCTCAAATGCTGTTGAGATACAAGATGCTGGAGCAACTCAGCGGGACCGGCAGCATCTCTGGAGAGAAGGAATGGGTGATGGTTCGGGCTGCGACCCTTCAGTCTGAAGAAAGGTCTCGAACTGAAAAGTCACCCATTCCTTCTCTCCAGAGAAGATTAGATTAGATTAGATTAGATTCCTTTATTTGTCATTCAGCCCTTTTGGTCTGAACGAAATTTCGTTGCTGAACGAATTCGGAGCTGCCCTTTGAGTTACTCTAGTATTTTGTGTCTGCCTTCGATTTAAACCAGCATCTGCCATTCCTTCCTACGATCTGTTGAGATACAATTGATACAAAGATAATTGTGTGGTTCCTGCAAGGACTTTTATGTTTCTGCTCCTTTAAAGCTCAAAATCTTTTTTTTTGCAGGAATTCAGCACGGAAACAGGCCTCCGACGGCCCACCGGGCCCACGCTGACCAGTGATATCCCGTACACTAGTCCTATTCTACACGCCAAGGACAGTTTGTACAGAAGATTTGTACACAATTTGTTGGTCGGCACGGACCCAGCGGGCCTGTTTCCATGCTGAATTCCTACAAAAGAAATGTAAACTAAGTTAAGAAATAGCAAAAGGATTTGAGTATAGGAGCAGGGAGGTTCTACTGCAGTTGTACAGGGTCTTGGTGAGACCACACCTGGATTATTGCATACAGTTTTGGTCTCCAAATCTGAGGAAGGACATTATTGCCATAGAGGGAGTGCAGAGACGGTTCACCAGACTGATTCCTGGGATGTCAGGACTGTCTTATGAAGAAAGACTGGATAGACTTGGTTTATACTCTCTAGAATTTAGGAGATTGAGAGGGGATCTTATAGAAACTTACAAAATTCTTAAGGGGTTGGACAGGCTAGATGCAGGAAGATTGCTCCCGATGTTGGGGAAGTCCAGGACAAGGGGTCACAGCTTAAGGATAAAGGGGAAAATCCTTTAAAACCGAGATCAGAGAGTGGTGAATCTCTGGAACTCTCTGCCACAGAGGGTAGTCGAGGCCAGTTCATTGGCTATATTTAAGAGGGAATTAGATGTGGCCCTTGTGGCTAAGGGGATCAGAGGGTATGGAGAGAAGGCAGGTACGGGATACTGAGTTGGATGATCAGCCATGATCATATTGAATGGCGGTGCAGGCTCGAAGGGCCGAATGGCCTACTCCTGCACCTAATTTCTATGTTTCTATGTCTATGTTTACTAAATGCGTCTTTGTAATTTGGGATTAAACCGGAGCACCCGGAGAAAACCCACGCGGTCACGCAGCGAATGTGCAAACTCCGTACAGACAGTGCCCCTAGTCAGGATCGAACCAGGGTCCCTGGGGTTGGGAGGCAGTAACTCTACTGCTGTGCCACCGTGCCGCCCAGTGGGAACCCTTTGATATTCGATAGGGGTCTTTGTTTGGATGAAAACATAGATAGGGTAGACAGTCAGAACATTTTTGCCGGGGTGGCAATACAAAGTGCTTCCAAGATCGTGCCCAACCCAGGTGACTATTTGATGTGAGCCACAGAAACAGATATACAATCACATATTACCATCGCTCCACACTCTTACAACTCTATACACTGTAAATGGCTCGATTGTGATGGTGCATTGAATTTCCGCTGACTGGAAAGCATGCAACAAAAGCTTTTCACTGTACCTCGGAGCACGTGACAATAAACTAAACTAAACTAAACCAAACTAGAGGGCATAGCTTGAAGGTGAGAGGGGCAAAGAGTGAAAGAGATGTGCGGGGCTAATATTAGTTAAAGGGCCTGTCCCACTTTGCGATTTTTTCGGCGACTGTGAACATCAGAGACTGACGCCCTAAAAACCGCCAAGTTGTACGACACTCCGCGTCACCGTCACGTCAAGCTACGACACTCCGCGTCACCCGCCTTCACAACGCACGAAGGTTACAGGGAAGTATAATAATCACATTGGAAATGAACTTATCTACAATAAATCTAAGGCCCAATAACTTTATAATGGATAAGTTGGTGCTTTATATACCCGCGTCTCCGGGCGTCACCCGCAGGACAGCGTACGTCAGCGTGTGACAGGGCGCACGACATGATGAGACACCCAGATGTCACCTGAAGATTTTGAACGTTCCACAACCCAGGGGCGGCAGGGAGACACCGCACGTCACTACATCCGTCACGTCCCGCGACACGTCCCGACCATGCCGTGACACGTCCCGACCACGCCGTGACACGTCCCGACCACGCCGCGGCACGTCCCGACCATGCCGTGTCACGTCACGTCCCGACCACGCCGCGACACGTCCCGACCATGCCGTGACACGTCCCGACCACGCCGCGGCATGTCCCGACCATGCCGTGTCACGTCACGTCCCGACCACGCCGTGACACGTCCCGACGTCCCGACCATGCCGCGTCACGTCCCGACCACGCCGCGACACGTCCCGACCACGCCGCGACACGTCCTGACCACGCCGCGACACGTCCCGACCACGCCGCGACAACCTCTTTTCAGGCTGTTGCCGAAAATGTCGCCCAAGTGGGACAGGCCCTTTAATGCCGAGGGTGGTGAATGCTTGGAAGGCACTGCCAGGGGTGGTGGTGGATACAACAGATCTGCTAAAGTGACTTTTGGATCACCATATGGATATGCAGAGGATGGAGGGATATCAATTATGTGCACGCAGATAAGATTTGGTCGTGGCATCATGTTTGGAACAGATATTGTGGGCTATAAATGGATGTTTTTCAGTTTCCAGCTGTAGGTTTAAGAGATACAGCATGGAAACGCACCCTTCAGCCCATGAAGTTCACATCAATTATTGATCATCCACTCACACTAGTTTTGAATAAGAGTCTCGACTCGAAACGTCACCCATTCCTTCTCTCCAGAGATGCTGCCTGTCCATACACCCACCACCCTCAGTGTAAAAATGTTACCCCTCAGATTCCTATTAAATCTTTCACCCTTCACCTTGAACCTATGTCCTCTGGTTCTCGATTCCCCCACTACGGGCAAGAGACTCTGTGCGTCTACCTGATCTATTCCTCTCACGATGTTGCACACCTCTATAAGATCACCCCTCATCCTCCTGAGCTCCAAGGAATAGAGTCCCAGCCTGCCCCAACCTCTTCTTGTGGGTCAGCGATCGTCTGATCAGCAGAGAAGGTTATTGGCTGCAACCTTCCCTCCATTGATGAACCGTACACTGCAAGGGCCAGGAAGCAAGCGGGCAAGATCATCTCTGAACCCTCTCACCCTGGCCACAAACTCTTTGAATCACTTTCCTCTAGAAGGCGACTCCGGGCTGTCAAGGCTGCCACAGCCAGACATAAAAAGTTTTTATCCACGAGTAGTTGTTGTACTCTACAGCCAAAAATTTGTAGCCTCCCTTTGATCTGGTATTTTGTTAGTTCACACGCTTGATCAATGGTGTTTTATCATTAATGTTTTATTATTATTAATGTTTTGTGTTTTCTGAGTCATTCGTAACTGTCACTGTATGTCATGTTGTTGCTTGTGGGCGGAGCACCAACGCAAATTCCTTGTATGTGAATACTTGGCCAATAAACTTACTTACTTACTAAAGGGCCTGTCCCACGAGCATGCGACTCCATGCGGCAAGCGCGACCTAACATGGTCGCTTGAGCCGTATGGCCTCGTGGTCCCACTTCAATCGCCGGAGCCCTATGGAGTTGTGCGGAGCTGGTCCCAACATCGTACGGGGCTCCGAAAAACTGACTGTGTTCAAAAATATTGCGCGGCTATGGCCTGCCGGCCCGCAGTCACCTCGATGCTGTACGCACCGCCTCGACGGGCATATGCAGCGTCTTTTTTATTTTAATTTTATTAGAAGTAAGTACAGTCATATGGCACCAAAGTGCCTAATATATATTTTCATAATACATTTTATGAACATTTTTTTTTTTTTTTTGTTACATTGAAAAAAGATTAGAATAAGAAAAAGTTAGATAGTAAAGGATAGAAAGATGTGAAATATATAGAGTGTGAAGAAAGGAAACGAGTAAATGAAGAAAGTTGAGAGAGAAAATAGAGAAAATAAAATAAAATAAAAAAGAAAAGGAGATCATTATTTATAATCTTGACCAACCCTCGTCCAGTCCTGAAACAGTTCTTTTACAATCGTGTTGCACCATATGATTCCAAAAAAACGACGAATGGAGACCAACTCGTTATGAATTGGTCTGATTTATCCATTAGGAGGAATCGCATTTCCTCAAGATGAGCGGTGTCCAACATACTTGCAATCCACATTTTAAGCGTTGGTATTGATGTACCCTTCCAAAATTTAAGTATTAATTTTTTTGCTATTATTAAACCATAGTTAAGGAATAGATTTTGAGATGTGTTCAATTTATTCCCATATGCAGCGTCTTGGCGCCGTACGCAGCGTGTCAACGCCGTATGTCACGCGTAAACATCCCGCGGACTTCACCCGCGAACTACATGTCACTCACTCGACCTCCGCGCGGCCACCGCTTCTGGTTTGGTCGCGCTTGCCGCATGCAGTCGCATGCTCGTGGGACAGGCCCTTTAGGTCGCGCTTGCCGCATGGAGTCGCATGCTCGTGGGACAGGCCCTTTACTTACTTACTTACCTGTCCATTTCCCTCCGCAGATGTTCTCTGACCCGCTGAGTTGCCTCCATGTACCTGTCCAACTGTTTTTGAAACACTGCGATAGTCCCTGCCTCAACTACCTCCTCCGGCAGCTCTTCTCCGGAATTATGGACAGCAGATAAATTGAGAGAGACAGTTGCAGAGTTGGGATGCAAGTTGGAAGGCAGCCCCGGGGAATTATGATCGTGCTGAGTGCTGCAGCACATCAATTGTGGCGACAGTATTGGCATCTATTACAGAGAAGATGAAAGCAACAACACAGCCAATGTAATACGGCCACAGGCTCCGAATTCTGCTCGAGGTCTTTTGGAATGTCACGGAGAAAATCTTTGAAAATCCTGTGCGGATATTTCGGGCAGCTGTGTGCCAGGTCTATTGATCCACCTTGTGAATCATAAGAATATTTGGAGCCAAATTGCAGCTCTGCTCATTGTTGAATGGGAATGGAGGTTAATGGAAGGGGTAGCGCTCATGTGCAGGCGGATGAGAGACTGGTGGCGCAGCGGTAGAGTTGCTGCCTTACAGCGCCAGAGAACCCAGTTTTGATCCTGACTACGGAGTTTGTATGTTCTCCCCGTGACCTGCACGGATTTTCTACGGGATCTCCGGCTTCCTCCCACTGGGCGGTCACAGTGGCGCAGCGGGAGAGTCGCTGCCTTACAGCGGATGCCGCGTCCGAGACCCGGGTTCGATCCCCACTATGGGCGCTGTATGTACGGAGTTTGTACGTTCTCCCCGTGACCTGCTTGGGTTTTCTCCGGGATATCCGGTTTCCTCCCGCGCTCCAAAGACGTGCAGGTTTGTAGGTTAATTGGCTTGGTAAATGTAAACATTGTCTCTAGTGGGTGTGGGATAGTGTAAATGTGTGGGGATCGCTGGTCGGCACGGACACGGTGGGCCGAAGGGCCTGTTTCCGTGCTGTATCCCTAAAACTAAAAACTGCAAAGACGTACAGGTTTGTAGGTTCATTTGCTTGGTATAATTGTAAATTTTTCCCCAAGTGTGTGTAGGATAGAAAAGGACCTGTATATGCGTTGTATCTCTAAACTAAACTAAAGATGTGGAAACAAGGACTTGCAGATGCTGGTTTACTCCAAAGGGCACAAAATGCTTTCGACTTTGGAGACACAGCGTGAAAACAGGCCCTTCGGCCCACAGAGTCTGTGCTGACCCTATACACCAGCACTATCCTACACACTAGGACCAATTCACAATTTATAGAAGCCAATTAAGCTACAAACCCACAAAACTGGGGAAAAACTGGAGCACCTGGAGAAAACCCACTCGGTCACAGGGAAAATGCACAAACTCCGTACCGACAGCACCCGAGGTCAGGATCGAGCCTGGGTCTCTGGCACCATCTCTCTGCAACTCTAACACTATGCCACCGTATCCCTCTGAGTATTAGTAGTATTAGTAATAATAGTATTGTAATAATAGTATTATTACTTTGCCTTAAAAATACCCAATGACAGCCTCCACAGCATTCTGTGGCAATAAATTCCACAGATTCACCAACCTCTGACTAAAGAAATTCCTCCTCATCTCCTTTCTAAAGGTACATCATTTTATTTTGAGGCTGTGGCTCTGGTCCTCGACTCTCCCACTTGTGGCAACATTCTCTTCACATCCACTCTATCCAGGCCTTTCACTGCTGTCTGATCTCCGAACTTTGTCCCAACTATCCGCCTGACAAAATTAAACCCTTGCCTGTGGCCACCTGTTGCCTGCCACGCTTTAACTTGCCTCTCCCCTTCTCCAGCTTTCTTCTCCCCCCCCCCCCCCCTTAAACTCAGTCTGAAAATGGGTCTCGACAGGAAACATCACCTATCCGCATCCTCCAGAGATGCTGCCTGACCTGTCGAGTTACGCCAGCACTTTGTGTCCTTTTGTGTATTGACCAGCATCTGTAGTTCTTTGTTTCCACCTTATTGAAGGAGTTTGTGGTCGGAAGGAACTGCAGATGCTGGTTTAAACCAAAGATAGACACAAAATGCTGGAGTGACTCAGCGGGTCAGACAGCATCTCTGGAGAAAACGAACAGGTCACGTTTCGGGTTGAGACCCTTCTTCAGACTTATGCCCCTGTCCCACTTAGGCGACTATTTGGGCGACTCCAGGCAACTAGGCTGTTGCCACATGGTCGCCGGGGTGTCGCCTGTATGGTCGTGCGTAGTCTCCTCAGTTGCCCGAAGAATCGTAGCGTTTTTTTGGTCGCCACTAGATTTTGAAATGTTCAAATCTTTTCCATGACAGTCAGCAACAGTTGGCTTGACGCCACTGAAGAAGGGTCTCGACCCGAAACCTCACCTATTCCTTTTTTTCCTGAGATGTTGCCTGATCCGCTGAGTTACTCCAGTTTTTTGTTACTTCCATTGAAGGGATGCTTGTTGCAATTGCATATCTCTTTTGGGCCAGTACTCAAGCCAAGAACTATCCTGGCCTTTGGGAATTTCTAATCAATCAGTGCAACAAAAGTTATTTCATAAATGCCTCTGAACCACTAATTTATTCCCTTTCATTCCTCATTTATATTGAATTAATAGTAAGATTAAACGAGAACTTACCAGTTTGAGGTTTGATCTGTATTTTATGAGGAGTTACGATGAGGGATTACGTGAAGAACCCCGCCAGGACGCATGCGTGTCATTCTTCAAAGCAGCTGCGTGAAATCACAGATAACTGGAATGACTAAACATAGTAAAATTAGAGAAGAGATACCAGTTAAGTATATGATCAGGGTGGGAGCGGAGGGCACGTAATCCCTCATCGTAACTCCTCATAAAATACAGATCAAACTTCAAACTGGTAAGTTCTCGTTTAATCTTACTATTTTACTTCAGAGTCACGTGAGTGACTACGTGAAGATTTTAAAGCTCTGTGATTTCATGCCGTGGAAACGAGTCCATGCATCATGTCTGCCTTGACTGTGGGAGGAATAGTGTTAACATAATTTGGACACGAATAGATCGATATCTGGTGTTCCATATTTTGCTGTAATATCAGAAAATACCATTTTGTTCAACATCCATTCGGTGTTTTCATTAAATTTGCGTGACCTGGTGTCTGCCACTAAATTTAGTCTCCCTGGTAGGTAAGTGGCTGATATCCAAATATCTCTCTGGATGCACCATTGCCAAATTGAATTAGCGAGATTGTCACATGATGTCGATTTGTTACCACCCATGTGGTTGATGTATGCTACCACGGTGGTATTGTCTATTTGTAATCTAACATGCTGGTGATATGACGCAGTACAATATGACTTATGGAATGCACCCAACATTTCAAAGTAGTTTATGCCCAGTGTTAGTAAGAAAGATGCCTCCTGTGCAGTCCATCTACCTCCACAGCTGGTGATGGTATTGGTGGCTCCCCACCCAAGTGCACTGGCATCGGTTTGTAGTACCATAGAAGGGTTACTGACAATGATTGGGTTGGAACAAAGCCAGGGGTTGTCTATCCACCATTTTAGTTCCGTTTTGGCTTGGATTGGTAGTCTCATAGATCTGTCAAAGTGACCTGCATTGATTTTGAGAGCTTGTATTTTTGCTCTGTAAGTTTTGGTAATGTAGAGGTCCAAATTGTGTGGCTGGGAAAGCAGCCACCATTTTACCAATTACTTTTGCTACCAATCTGATGGATGGATTTCTGATGTCAATGAGGTTGTTGCGAGCCTCTATTAAATCTCTAGCCTTTCCCTTAGGTAGAGTCACCGTCATGTGAACTGAGTCAATGGTGAATCCCAAATAGTCCATAGTAGTGGACGGTGTTAGTTTAGATTTAACTGGATGGATGATAAATCCCAGTTTTTCAAATAACTGTTTTGTGGCTGTTACAGTTTGTATGGCCAACTCCAAAGTTATGCCCACTATGAGTATGTCATCTAAATATGCCATAACCATGTGATTACGTTTCCGTAGAAACGCTAGGACTGGTTTTAAGATTGTCGTGAACAGCCTGGGGGCTGATGATAGCCCATTTGGCAGTGCTTTATATTGCCAGTGTTGTCCCATCCAGTTGAATTTTAAGTAACATCTGTGGTCACTTCATATGGGTACTGAATAGTAAGCATCTTTTAAATCGATGCTGGCCATGAAGTAACTTTTAGATATTAATTGTTTAGCAGTAACAAAGGTTTCCATTTTAAAGTGAATATATTGTACAAATGTATTCAATTTTGTCAGATCTATGATGATGCGACAACCACCATCTTTTTTGGTTTTGGTAAAAATATTGGACACGAATTCTAATGGTTCGTGTTGAGTTATCTCAATTACACCTTTTATGTAAAGCCGCTCCAGTTCAGCTTGTGCCTCTGATTTTTCTTTATCAGAGAGTACGAACACTCGGTCGGTCTATGTTGAACTGGAGGGCTGTACTCGTGTATAAACTCTATTGTATATCCCTGGATACTGTTTAAGATGTAAGTATCGGTTGTTAGCATGCGCCATGCATTCAAAAACCAGTGTAGTCTCCCCCCAACACCCATGGTCTCCATATCTTTTAGGGAACCAGACCCACTTACCTCCATTGCTACCAGTGGCAGGTTTACTTCTTTTTGTAGTTCTTCCGCTGTTGTTGCGCTGGTGCCTGGTTTCTCGGGTTGGTTGGTGTTGGCATTGGGGTTCCCCGCATCTTCCAAGAAGGCCGGCCTAAAAAAGACTCATGTTTGGAAAACCGTGCCTTCGAGCTTTCACCAGTTCTGCTGGTGGGTGCGTAGGGATGCTGTCTTTGGCTGTAGTGGGTTTTTGTTGGTGTTCCTTTTATTAATCCCAAGGTTTTGGCTTCCTCATCGAGCTCTTTTACCTGCTTCGATAGGTTGCCACCGAACAAGAGAATTGGTGGTTTCGTGGCCCCAGGTTTGCACAGTCCCGCAAATTTTGGGTTCAGTGTGGGTTGTATGGCACTTTTCCTGATGTTATTTATTTCGTGCTGGGTGTTACAGAATAGTGCCAGCGCATCTTGTTGGTCCTGGGACATATTCCTGTCGTCCACTGTACGGGCAAATGCTGTTATCCCTGCGGTCAGTAATTTTAGTACTTTTTGTAATTTCACATCCATACTCCTGACCCCTGTTCCGATGTGTTTCCATATACAGTTGTTGATAATTGGAACATTCAGGGAAATGCAATTGCCCGGTGCCAGATGTCTTCCTGTGGTGTCCAGTACAGCCTGCTCTTGTAACTGGTTTAGTGACATGTAGTCAATACTGGCAGCAAGCTTTGGCTCCAGATTTTTCCCAGTCTGTTCCGGCTGTATAAAATTGGCCACCATGTCCAGCAAGTTCTCTTTTTCTCGCACCCCATGCACACTTATCTGTTCTTCTGCGGACCCCTCTTCCAGGTCAGCCCAGAACTGACCCGCAGTGCTCCCCTCCGGTGAGGTGGAAACACTATGCAGCCCTTGAAAAGGTACTGCTGTGGGTTTATCATAGGGCCCACAGTGACCCGACTCCATCTCCCGGAGTCTGTCACGTTGGAGCAAATGCTCCACACACCGCTCCATCCGGCTCCAGTGCTCTCGGTCGCTGGCCGCCCGCGGTATTTCAAAGTCGGACTCCTCCGAGTCCACGACCTTGTTAGATTTGTATTTTGCCTTGCCGCCCGGGCGCGTGGATTTGGCCGGTGCGGCGGGGGCATCTGGGCACAGCTGATCCCACTACGGGTGATCCAAGTGCCGCCGGCTGCTCTTGCTGGCTGCCCGCTACTCCGCGGTCCTCCCTCACCAGCTTTGTCGCAGCCCATGTCTTCTTTGTTTTCTCCATTTCCCTGCCTGTAGTTGGGAAAGGAAACAAAAAAGACCGCAGAGTAAACCCTTACCTGCAATTAGCGGCTTTTAAACTGCCGCGGAGGAACGTCCTTCCACCGCGTCTGACGTTTTGCAATGCATGTAGCGATATGACACGCATGCGTCCTGGCGGGGTTCTTCACGTAGTCACTCACGTGACTCCGAAGTAAAATCTGCAGTATAATCAAAGGAATGGAAACAAAGGGGAATATTGAGCAAAAAAGTTCAAAGGTTCTTAACAGCAAAGTAGGAAAATCAAGCAATGAATACTGGATAACTTTATTCGACTAACTTTTCGACGTGTTATTTTATCTTTTCTTCTTTGGAGCTATCTCATGTTTTTTTTTTTTTTTTGTTTATTTTATTAGAAGTTAATACAGTACAAAACAGTACAGTGGAACCTAATTTTAGGTGCCAACTATGTAATACCGTAATCCATTCTATGTACAACCTCTAGTTTTATGTTATGAGAAGGAAGTAGGCAAGACAAGAAAAAGAAAACAATAGAAAGGGGAAAAAGTGGAAAAATAGATGGTAGAGAGTAGAAAAACGTAAAGTGTGTATATAAAAAATAAAAAAGAAAGAGAGAAAGTGGAAAGTAGAAATAGAAGAGAAGGCCCCTTAAAAGAGAATTTTTCAAATCTGTATTCGGAGATGTAGATCTATCCGTGTCATGAACTGAAATCAGCAATCTTTACGGTACCGCTGCATCACATGATTCCAAAAAGTTGATGAAAGGAGACCAACTCCTTAAGAATTGGTCATATTTATCTATTAGTCGGAGTCTCATTTTTTTAAAGGCGTGCTATGTCCATCATATTCCTAATTCACATTTTAACAGTTGGTATGGTTGTATTTTTCCAAAATTTAAGTATCAATTTCTTTCCAATTATTAACCCATAATTAAAAAAAACATTTTGATCTTTATATCTCATGTTTTTTTTTTAAAGGAAATCAAGGGATATGGGGAGAAAGTAGGAACGGGGTACAGATTTTGGATGACCAGCCATGATCATATTGAATGGTGGTGCTGGTTCAAAGGGCCGAATGGCCCACTCCTGCACCTATTCTCTATCTTTCTATATTTTTCTGAAGGTTCGCAGTCTCCTTCGATTTGTGGCTGAAATTGAACAGTGACAAGAATTGCACAGCATTACAATAGGCACAAGATGCTGGAATAACTCAGAGGGACACAGGCAGAATCTCTGGAGAGAAGGAATGGGTGACGTTTTCGGATCGAAACCCTTCTTCATATCGAATTGTACTACATTAATGAAATGAATTTACCAGCAGCGGTACAATAAAAAAAAGAACACAATACACAATAAAAATTGAACACAAAAATTTAACACAAGTGATGAATGCTGTGGTGGAAGGCACAAAATTTGACCAGTCCTCCTCCATTTTCCCCCGTGGTCGGGACCACAACCTTCCGCAGTCGCTGCTGCGGGTGTCCAGATGTGCAGACATGGTAAGTCCAGATAAGTCCTGAATCGGTGCTTCCCCACCGGAGACCGCGGCTTCAAGATGGAGTAGGCCGCAGGCCGGCGGTCGAAGATCTAAAGTCCCCGTCGTGCCGCAGCCAGAAGCACCGCAGACTGAAGGGCCCGACCATCTTTGTGTCTCGGGGGCACCCCCTGCAGCCAACCTTGAAGGCGCTAGAGGCGTTTTCCCGGTTCACCCTCACACCGGCCCTTGCTCCTCGCGTCCGACGTCTTCAGCTCCCTCCCGGTCCCGCTGACTGACGAGCCTTCTGGGTGGGCGCCGTGACACCTTGGGGTCTAATGGAGATGAAAGGCTCAAGATGCAAACTGACCATCATAATGCTGAGAATAACGGGCCTGTCCCACTAGCCGATTTTTTTCGGCGACTGCCGGCTTCATTTCAGTGTCGCCAATAGATTTTGAACATTTCAAAATCCAGAAAATGTTGCAACACGTGAAAAAACACCGCATGTCAATACCTCATCATACCGCGTCACGCTGCATCACGCCGCGTATTTTTCGGTGATCTGATACGCCAGTCAATGATGCCGGCAGTCGCCAAAAAAATCGCGAAGTGGGACAGGCCCTTAAGTCGATTGAGGATATTTTGGGGGATGTGTCAAGTTGAGGTTCAAGCTAAAAGAATATCACATGCTATAACTTTTAAAAACATGCGGTGGAGTGGGAGACATTGGAAAGTAATAAAGGAATATGGAAGAATATCTCTACGTTAGAAGTGTTTTGAAAGTCTGTAATGGATTTGTTTGTAATACATAGAAACATAGAAATTAGGTGCAGGAGTAGGCCATTCGGCCCTTTGAGCCTGCACCGCCATTCAATATGATCATGGCTGATCGTCCAACTCAGTATCCCATACCTGCCTTCTCTCCATACCCCTTGATCCCCTTAGCCACAAGGGCCACATCTAACTCCCTCTTAAATATAGCCAATGAACTGGCCTCAACTACCCTCTGTGGCAGAGAGTTCCAGAGATTCACCACTCTCTGTGTGAAAAAAGATCTTCTCATCTCGGTTTTAAAGGATTTCCCCCTTATCCTTAAGCTGTGACCCCTTGTCCTGGACTTCCCCAACATCGGGAGCAATCTTCCTGCATCTAGCCTGTCCAACTCCTTAAGAATTTTATAAGTTTCTATAAGATCCCCTCTCAATCTCCTAAATTCTAGAGAGTATAAACCAAGTCTATCCAGTCTTTCTTCATAAGATTGTCCTGACATCCCAGGAATCAGTCTGGTGAACCTTCTCTGCACTCCCTCTATGGCAATAATGTCCTTCCTCAGATTTGGAGACCAAAACTGTACGCAATACTCCAGGTGTGGTCTCACCAAGACCCTGTACAACTGCAGTAGAACCTCCCTGCTCCTATACTCAAATCCTTTTGCTATGAAAGCTAACATCCCATTCGCTTTCTTCACTGCCTGATAGCCTAATGCCCAGCGATAAAGACTAGCCCTCACTGCCGTTCATTAACATGCTTGGAACATATCATCTGCTTATTATCACATTTTCATTTCTGCAGAAGTTGGCCGCTGACGTTGAGACTATGCTGTGGAGGTTTTCAATTCCAAACGCACATTGTTGGCTGTGAAATTCTCCGTGGCTTTCTAGAAAGTGCGATGTAAATTCGAATCTTCCTTTCTGGCTGTGAAAGTGGCGAGATTGTTCCTAATTAGAAACTTTATCAAAGGAGCGAGGGCCAATAGGGCCATTGGCATGACAAATGATTCCACCGTGAGAAATTGGTTCATGTATAATGCCTCATGTATAAACATTATGTTATTATACTCAATGCGAATCCTTGTCTCATCTCAAGCATCATTGATGGATGTGGCTCATTGCCGATGGTCACGTTGCAATGTTTTAGTTTAGTTTAGAGATAAAGCGCGGAAACAGGCCCTTCGGCCCATCGAGTCCGCGCCGCCCAGCGATCCCCGAACACCAGCACTATCCTACACACACTAGCGACAATTTTAAAAGTTTACCAAAGCCAATTAACCTACAAGCCTGTACATCAAGTCAAGAGAGTTTATTGTCATGTGTCCCAGATAGGACAATGAAATTCTTCCTTTGCTTAAGCACAACACAATATATAGTAGGCATGAATACAGAACATATCAGTGTGTCCATATACCATTATATAAATATATACACACATCAATAAATAAGCAGATAAAGTGCAAATAAACTGATAATGGTCTATTAATGTTCAGAGATCTGTTTCAGTTGAACTTTTGGAGTGTGGGAGGAAACTAGAGCACCCGGAGAAATCACACGTTGTCATGGGGAGAACATAAAACTCCATACAGACAGCACCCGTAGTCAGGATCAAAATCGGTTCTCTGGCGCTGTAAAGCAGCAAATCTACCGCTGCGCCACCGTGCCGCTCCAAAGTGGAGTTAGATCAATATTGTGTTTTCTGCTGAGATGCTGCCTGCTCCACTGAGTTAAGCCCCTGTCCCACTTAGGAGACCTAAACAGCAACCTCTGGTGACCTTGCCCACCACCCAAGGTTTCCATGAGGTCACCGGAGGTTTTGGACACTCTCCCTAATGGTCGAAAGTGGTTTCCGCGGTGGTCGAGGCTTCATCGAGGTTGCTGCTATTTTTTCATCATGATTAAAACTGGCCTCGACTAAAAATAGGTTGCCGTTTTAAAAATTGATAATTTTTTAGTCGCAGGTCTAGTCGAAGCCGGTTTTCTTCATAGTCGAGGAAGGTTTTTAACATATGGGTGGGAGGTGGTAGGAGGTTGCAGGTCACCTTGACCTTGATTATTATTGGGTGGTGGGCAAGGTCACCAGAGGTTGCTGTTTAGGTCTCCGAAGTGGGACAGGGGTTTTACTCCAGCATTTTGTGTCTATCTTAAACTAAAACTAAACTCATCCAGCCAGTTGAATATGCAATGGGATGGTGTTTTGTCCCATGGGACAGTCACTGTAGTTCAGATACAGTGATTCTCGTGAGTGCATCCGTGCTCCATTCCTCACTCAAAAAACTTCATTTAAAAAATATGTTCTCGTGTCCTTTGGAGCAATTTGCCGCAGACATTCAAAACTGCTGACTTGGAGCAGGTACGTTACCTTAGGTTCCAAATGGACAATTCTCTCACAGCTACTATCTGTTCCCCATCAAAATGCAAAGATCCGAACCCAGGCAATAAATTCCAAATTGGCATTTTTTACAGCAATTGCTGTGGAGCTACTGTACAGAAACAACAATGAGATATCTTTCCTCCTTTTCTTCAGGCGGGAACAGAAAATAAAAATAAAGCAGCAGATGCTGGGGATCTGAAATTAAAACCAGTAAAGCTAGATGCACAGAGTCATTGAGTCATAGAGTGATACAGTGTGGAAACAGGCCCTTCGGCCCAACTTGCCCACACCCGCCATCTTGGGTACTTCTTGGGATGTCAGGACTTTCATATGAAGAAAGACCGGATAGACTCGGCTTGTACTCGCTAGAATTTAGAAGATTGAGGGGGGATCTTATAGAAACTTACAAAATTCTTAAGGAGTTGGACAGGCTAGATGCAGGAAGATTGTTCCCGATGTTGGGGAAGTCCAGGACAAGGGGTCACAGTTTAAGGATAAGGTGGAAATCTTTTAGGACCGAGATGAGAAAAACATTTTTCACTCAGAGTGGTGAATCTCTGGAACTCTCTGCCACAGATGGTAGTTGAGGCCAGTTCATTGGCTATATTTAAGAGGGAGTTAGATGTGGCCCTTGTGGCTAAAGGGATCAGGGGGTATGGAGAGAAGGCAGGTACAGGATACTGAGTTGGATGATCAGCCATGATCATATTGAATGGCGGTGCAGGCTCGAAGGACCGAATGGCCTACTCCTGCACCTATTTTCTAAGTTTCTATGTTTGACTTAGGAGTGAGAGTGCCTGGGGTTCGATCCTGACTACGGGTGCTGTCTGTACGGAATTTGCACATTCTCCCCGTGACATGTGCGGGTTTCATCCCACATTCCAAAGACGTGCAGGTTTATTGGTTAATTGGCTTCTGAGAATCGTCACCAGTGTTTAGGATAGAACTAGTGTATGGGTGATCGCTGGTTAGTACAGAGTTGGTGGGCCGAAGGACCTGACTCCACGGTGTCTCTCTAAACTAAACCTTGAACTGAACAGAACTAAACCATCCCTAAAGCTGAATCCTTCTAATCCAGGAAGTGAACATTTTTCACAAGGCATATTATAACTTCTTATAAGTTTTTTGGCCTTCCATCACAGCAATGTGATGGATGTTTATGTAAATTATGTTGTGTCTTGGGTCTATTTGTTTGTAATGTATGGCTGCAGAAACGTCATTTCGTTTGGACCTCAAGGGGTCCAGATGACAAATAAATTGAATTGAATTGAATTGAATAAGTTCATGTGTTCCAGGAGAATTAGGCTCCGAGTCTACTCCACCATTCCTTCATAGAAACATAGAAACATAGAAATTAGGTGCAGGAGTAGGCCATTCGGCCCTTCGAGCCTGCACCGCCATTCAATATGATCATGGCTGATCATCCAACTCAGTATCCCGTACCTGCCTTCTCTCCATACCCCCTGATCCCCTTAGCCACAAGGGCCACATCTAACTCCCTCTTAAATATAGCCAATGAACTGGCCTCAACTACCCTCTGTGGCAGAGAGTTCCAGAGATTCACCACTCTCTGGTGAAAAAAGTTCTTCTCATCTCGGTTTTAAAGGATTTCCCCTTTATCCTTAAGCTGTGACCCCTTGTCCTGGACTTCCCTAACATCGGGAACAATCTTGGCTGATCTATCTTTCCCTCTCAATCCCTTTCCCTCATAACCCCTGACACCCGAACTAATCAAGAATTTGTCTATCCCTGCCTTAACAATATCCATTTTGACTTGGCCTCTACAGCCGTCTGTGGCAACGAACTATAGATCCCATTTTAGAACACCATTGTGCCAGAGCTACTACACTCCAAACTTTCCGAGTTGACTGTGCCTGAACCCCTCTGTCGGTGGATCATCAGCTTCCTGACAGACAGGAAGCGGCATGTGAGGCTGGGAAAGCACATCTCGAACCCACAAACGCTCAGCGTAGGAGCACAGCAAGGCTGCGTACTCTCTCCTCTCCTCTCCCCTCCCATCTCTACACCAACGACTGCACCTCCACAGACATCTCTGTCAAGCTTCTCAAGTTTGCGGACGACACAACCCTGATTGGACTGATCCAGGATGGATGGTGAGGAATCTGCCTACAGACAGGAAGTGTCACAGCTGGCGTCCTGGTGCCATCGCAACAACCTGGAGCTCAATGCTCTTAAGACAGTGGAATTGATTGTAGAATTTAGGAGAGCTCCCCCTCCCCTCACCCCACTCACCATCAACAACACCACAGTCACATCTGTGGAGTCTTTTAAGTTCCTGGGAACCATCATCTCCAAGGACCTTAAGTGGTGGGCTACCATCGACTCCACAGTCAAAAAAGTCCAACAGAGAATGTACTTCCTACAGGAGCTGAGGAAGAACAATCTGCCACAGGCAATGATGGTCCAGTTCTACACAGCAATCTCACCTTCTCCATCATGGTCTGGTTTGGCTCAGCCACGAAGCACGACACCTGGAGGCTGCAGCAAATCGTCCGATCAGAGAATATTGGCTGCGACCTTCCCTCCATTGATGAACTGTACACTGCAAGGGCCAGGAAGCGAGCGGGCAAGATCATCTCTGACCCCTCTCACCCTGGCCACAAACTCTTTGAATCACTTCCCTCTGGAAGGCGACTCCGGACTGTCAAAGCCGCCACAGCCAGACATAAAAACAGTTTTTATCCACGAATAGTTGCTCTACTCAACAGCCAAAAATCTGTAGCCTCCCTTTGGTCTGGTATGTTGTTGGTTCACATGTTTGATCAATGGTGTTTTATCATTAGTGTTTTAATATTATTAATGTTTAGTGTTTTCTGAGTCATTCGTAAATGTCACTGTATGTCATGTTGTTACTTGTGGGAGGAGCACCAAGGCAAATTCCTTGTATGTGAATACTTGGCCAATAAACTTACTTACTTACATACTTACTTACTTAGATGAATGGTACTTGTGTTCTTTGCAAGCATGCACCTTCTGTTATCTTGTCTAGAGGATTATTTTCAATGATTAGGCATAGGGGTAGTTCACAGAACAGACCTGGTCTCAAACAACAGCTTTAGTTTATTTTAGCTGAGTTTAGAGATACAGCGCGGAAACAGGCCCTTCGGCCCACCGAGTCCGCTCCTCCAAGCGATCCCCGCACTTTAACACCATCCTACACACACTCGGGACAATTTACACTTATTCCAAGCCAATTAACCTACAAGCCTGTACATCTTTGGAGTTAGGGAGGAAACAGGAGATCTCGGAGAAAACCCACGCAGGTCACGGGGAGAACGTACAAACTCCGTACAGACAAGCACCCGTAGTCAGGATCAAACCCGGGTCTCCGGCGCTGCAAGCGCTGTGAGGCAGCAACTCTACCGCTGCGCCACCGTGCCACCCGAACAGCCTCGGGGGGTCTCAGAAACCTCCTACTGTTATACTCTTAAACCTTCTCCTTAACAAATGCACAAGTCCAGCTTCTGTATTATATATTTAAGGAATGGATGTGTTTTATTACCACCTGGTGACAAACTGTGAAAAGATTTATCACAAGGTACGTTTGAATCAGTACCTTATTAACGACTGCACCAAACGACTTAAACTCAGCTTTGCTTTATAGAGCCGTCAGCAAGATTACGAATGTATGGCTGGTTCCCCTCAATAATACGCTTGCCCCGCTAACTCCATGCGACTGTGTTGAACATTCATCATTGCACATTAGAATGCAAATGGCCAGAGAAACAAAGCAAGAGTTGAGAAGGCCATTCCTCTCGGCAAAGGCATTGAAACCCCGAGGGCAATGGCTGGCCTCCAAACAGGTGATTGTTGAATGCAATGAATCGCGGCTGGTCTATTCCAGAGGTGAGTTATGATCCCGCGGGAAAAATGAAGCCAGCAGCCACACCACTTTCGGTCCAAAGATTTGACCCAGGGAATTTTTCTCCCTCTCTCGTGCAGGGAGGAACTGCGGATGCTGGTTTAAACCGAAGACAGAAGCAAAAAGCCTGAGTATCTCAGTGGGTCGGACGGCATTTTTGGAGAAAAGGGATAGGTGACGTTTCAGGTCGAGACCCTTCTTCTTCTTCTTCTTTTCTCGGTTGGTTCGATAGCTTGGGGTCTGCAGAGTCAAAATACTTCAACCCCAAGCAGTTCTTTAGAGCCATAATTTTGTCAAATATCTCTGATTTTATCACTTCCGGCTGTCCGCCATCCACAGCCTCCAATCTTATCGTTCCCCAGCCCCACATGGCCCAGTTTTACCTTCTTCCCAAAATCCATAAGCACAACGGCCCTGGCAGACACTTTATTTCTGCCTGTGCTCTTGTCCCACTGAAATGATTTCCACGTATCTCGACTCTATCTCCCCCCCCCCCCCCACCTCGATCCAATCCCTCCCGACCTATGTCCATGACACCTCACATGCCCGTTGTCTTTTTAATGACTTCCACTTTCCGAGCCAACCATCCCCTCATCTTTTCTATGGGCGTTCAGTCAATCTACACCTCCATCCCCCACCAGGTACGTCTTAAAGCACTCTGCTACTTCCTCGACCGTAGAACCAGCCAATTTCCCTCCAGTAACACTCTCCTCCACCTAGCGGAGCTGGTCCTCATCCTCAACTACTTCTCCTTCATCTCCTCCCACTTCCTCCAAATCAAAGGCGTAGCGATGGGCACTCGCATGGGCCCCAGCTATGCCTGCCTCTATTTAGGGTACGTTGAACAATCCCGATTGCAGGCGTACACTGGCCCTATCCCAGAACACGATCTCAGCTAAATTTTCTTTTCCGAGTCTGAGGAAGGGTCTCGACTCGAAACGACACCTCTTCCTTCTCTCCTGAGATGCTGACTGACCTGCTGAGTTGGAACATGCACGTACCTCAGGCCCTGGGGATTTATCAGCCTTCAGTCCCATCAGCCTGCCCAACACCATTTCCTGCCTAATGTGGATATCCTTCAGTTCCTCCGTCACCCCAGATCCTCTGGCCACTACTATATCAGGAAGATTATTTTCGACATTTTGTGTCTATCTTTAGGGTCAAAGATGGCTTGCTTCCATACAGATTCCATGTGTAAGACTCTTCAGTCACATATTCACAGAGCTTTAGGGCGATGCCGCATGTAACAGGCCCTTTGGCCCATCATTCTGGCCCAATTCTTCGTATCCATATATCTATCCAAATGTATCCACTTCTATAGCTTTGTCTGGTAGCTCAAGCACATATGGAATACTTTGCATGTGAAAATATTGCCTCTGAAGTTCCTCTTAAATCACTCCTCTTTCACCTCAAGCCTACCCATGTTCTCAAGTAACTCCACTTGTGTACCGTTGTAGTCGGCCAGCTACAGGAACAAGGGGTGCAGAAGAAATTATTTTTAGATTTTTCTCTTTGGAGATACAGCGCGGAAACAGGCTCTCCGGCCAACCGAGTCTGCGACGACCCGTGATAGAAAGCTTGTACCCCAACGCTATCCTACACAATTTTTTTGCCGAAGCCAATTAACCTACGAGCCTGAACGTCTTTGGAGTGTGGGAGGAAACCGGAGCAATCGGAAAAAATCCATGGGGTCGCATGAAGAACGTACAAATACTGTACAGATGCGCACCTGTAGTCTCTGTGCCGTAAGGCTGTAACTCTACCGCTGCACCACCGTGCCGCCCAGAATTCACTACAACGTTACTGTGACTTGCGGACTTGACTTATATGGAGAGACTGGATGGGCTGGGACATTTTTTTTTTTATCGGGAGTACAGGAGGCTGAGGGATGACTTTATTGAAGTGTACAAAATACAGTTATACAGTTACTGTTGCAGTTCAGTTTATTGTCACGTGTACCGAGGTACAGGGAAAAGCTTTTGTTGCGTGCTAACCAGTCAGCAGAAAGACAACACATGATTACAATCGGGCCATTTACAGTGTAGAGATACATGATAAGGGAATAACGTTTCGTGCTAGGAAAAGCCACCAAAGTCCAAGGGTCACCCATGAGGAGGGGCATGGATAGAGTGAATGCTCACAGTCTTTTTCCCCATTGTAGAGGGTTCTTAAACAAAGCCAGCGTCCTATCTAACTCCAACCCAAGACTGACCAGCCTCCGTGTAAAAACGTACCCCGCACATCTCCTTTAAACTTTGCCTCTCACCTCATTATAGAATGTCAGACCAGGGTTTAGGACGCACAAGACCTGGTCCTATTTCTAGCTACATTCACAAAGTCATAAGTGACTGGAGCAAAAGGAGGCCATTCCTCTGCATTTCCTACCTAAAGGAATGTCCTTTAGTTCTGAGACTATGACCTCTGGTCCTAGACTAATCCCACTAGTGGAAACATCCTCTCCACATCCACTCTATCCAAGCCTTTCACTATTCTGTAGGTTTCAATGAGGTCCCCCTCATTCTTCTAAACTCCAAGTTCAGGCCCAGTGCCGACAAACGCTCATTATATGTTAACCCACTCATTCCTGCGATCATTCTTGCAAACATCCTCTGTTTAGTTTAGTTTAGTTTAAAGATACAGCACGGAAACAGGCCCTTCGGCCTACCAAGTCTGCACCGACCAGCGATCTCCGCACATTAACGTTATCCCACACACACTAGGGACAATTTTACACTTACACCAGGTTAATTAACCTACAAACCTGTACGTCTTTGGAGTGTGGGAGGAAACCGAAGATCTCGGAGAAAACCCGCGCAGGTCACGGGGAGAACGTACAAACTCCGTACAGACAGCACCCGTAGTCGGGATCGAACCCGGGTCTCCGGAGCTGCATTCGCTGCAAGGCAGCAACTCAACCGCTGCGCCACCGTGGCCACCCTCTCCAGATCCAGCACATCCTTCCTCAGATATGGTGCCCAAAATTGGCCACTAACTTCATAGTAGAATTTCAGACCAGGTTTAAGGAGACACAAGGCCTGTTCCTATTGCTAGGCTATGCCTACTTTGTCGGCTAAATGTCTTGGGACTGGGAAAACGGAGCAGCTGCCACCAAAGCAACATATTTATTACAAGCCTGATTCCCATTGATGTTTGGTTCTGCCTGTTTTAAGAAAGGAAATCACAGTGTGACAATTTTATTTTCTTTCTCTCAGCTTTGGATCTTTAATGAACTCTCTCTCATGTTACATTCATCAAAGGAACCGTGCGTGAATCAACCAGATCTTTCACCCCGGGAAGCTTCAGGGACTAAACGGAGGCACCATCCATCCGGCCCTCGAAAAATAGACAATCTCCCAGGAGGATTTATTAAAATAGCCCCGAACATCTGCTGGCTGCGATATTAGTACTTCATCTCTGGCAGAGGCAGGTAGCTGCCATCGGAATAAATCCTATTGGCAAAGTGATGACAAATCGAGGTACCTGCAAACATTGTGCTGAAAGGACAAAGCACCAGATAGATACAGAGAGCTGGAGTAACTCAGCGGGCCAGGCAGCATCTCTGGAGAAAAGGAATCGGTGACGTTTCGGCTTGAGACCCTTCTTCAGACTGAGAGTCGGAGAGGGTTGGGGGGTGGGGAGGGAAATGAGAGATACAGGCAGTGATGTAGAGAGATATGGAACAAATGAACAAAAGGTATGCAAAAAAAACAGGCCATTGTAAGCTGTGGGTTAGGTGAAAATTAGCTTTACAGAAAATGATGGATTGAGTCCCACAGATTTACCACCCTCTCTCTGCCTGAAGAAATTCCCCCTCATCTCCTTTCTAAAGATGCATCCATTTCTTCTGAGGCTGCGCCCTCTGGTCCTAGACTCTCCCACTAGTGGAAACATCCTTTCCATATTCACTCAATTCAGGCCTTTTACTACTCAGTACGTTTCAACATGGTCCCCCCCCCTCATCTGTCTAAACTCCAGCGAGTACAGGCCCAGTGCCGTCTGAAGAAGGGTCTCGACCCGAAATGTCACCTATTCCTTTTGTCCAGAGGTGCTGTCTGACCTGCTGAGTTATTCCAGCTTTTTTTGTGTCTATCTTCCTTGCTGAGATATTGGGCTTAAAACTACTCTGCAGGAAGATTGTTCCCGATGTTGGGGAAGTCCAGGACAAGGGGTCACAGTTTAAGGATAAGGGGGAAATCTTTTAGGACCGAGATGAGGAAAACATTTTTTCACACAGAGAGTGGTGAATCTCTGGAATTCTCTGCCACAGAAGGTAGTCGAGGCCAGTTCGTTGGCTATATTTAAGAGGGAGTTAGATGTGGCCCTTGTGGCTAAAGGGATCAGGGGGTATGGAGAGAAGGCAGGTACAGGATACTGAGTTGGATGATCAGCCATGATCATATTGAATGGCGGTGCAGGCTTGAAGGGCCGAATGGCCTACTCCTGCACCTATTTTCTATGTTTCTATGTTTACTCACAATGTTCATGTGGGTTTAAAGAACTGATATTGGACCCTGAACTCGTTCGCCAACACTGTCACCTGAATTAATTATCTTCAAATCCAGTGTTAAAACACATTTGTACTAACTGGCTTTTGACCATGCCTGAGGCGTTGCTTCTGTTTGTGGTGTTTTTGATGTTTCTTTATTTTACATGTCTTTTCCTACTATTTCTTTTGATTGTTATTTTTGGTGTGTATTAACTTTTTTGTCAATGATTAGTGATGTACAGCACTTTGTTGCAGCTATGTTTGTTTTTAAAGTGCTCTATAAATAAAATTATTATTATTATTATTATTATTATTATCCTAATGTCTCCTTATAAGTCTGCCTGTTAACACCAGAGGACATGTTATCATATCAAAGACAAGTTAAGGTACAGGAGCCTGAAGACTGCAACAACCAGGTTCAGGAATAGCTACTTCCCACAGCCATCAGGCTATTAAACCTGGCTCGGACAAAACTCTGATTATCAATAACCCATTATCTGTTATTTGCACTTTATCAGTTTATTTATTCATGTGTGTACATATTTATATTATGGTATATGGACACACTGATCTGTTTTATAGTAAATGCCTACTATGTTCTGTGTGCTGAAGCAAAGCAAAGATTTCATTGTCCTATCAGGGACACATGACAATAAACTCACTTGACTTGACTTGCCTTATGGTTGGTATATGCAGCAACTTCTTCTTCTTGTGAATGAAACATAAACCAAAGGAATAGTTAGATCTCAAGCCGGGTGTTGAGCAGCCAGGTTGTTGCCTCTGCGTCAATGTCTGCTGGGCCCTAAGTTCCATTTGGTGGGTGACCATTAGAGCGGGCACCCAGAGATGACATGGTTGGCTGTCTATTGTTCTGCTCCACATTCACAGGCTGGGCTCTGGCGGAGGGAGCCCCCATCTCCACACGCTGGCATTGAAACGCCCAACTCCAGTACAAAGTCTGTTGAGCTTCACCCATGGTCCTCTGGGGAGGTCAGACCCTGGACAGCTTTTATCTGGTGAAGAGATGTAGCTGTGTAATGGAGATGAGGTTGCCTTCCACTCCTGTGACCACTTGGTGGCTATCCAGTGTGCTTTTGTCTCAGTTGGCTGGATGGATGCTAGGAGTTGTTTTCCATGTGGAGCAAAGGGGTGACAGGACTTGAGTCGGGGTGGCCTCTGCTCAACTAGCAATGCATGAAAGACACTTACTTGTAGTAAGTAAAACAATGATTTCTTAATATAGACCTTTAGCACATCATCTACCTGTAGATGCCACAGTGGTGCAGTGATAGAGTTGCTGCCTCAAAGCGCCATAGACCCGGGTTCAATCCTGACTCCGGACGCTGTCTGTACGGAGTTTGCACGTTCTCCCCGTGACCCGAGTGTGTTGTCTCTGGGCGCTCCAGATTCCTCCCACACTCCAAAGACGCGCAGGTTTGTAGGTTCATTGGCTTCGGTAAAAAAAAAGTGAATTAGTGAACTA
Source organism: Leucoraja erinaceus (assembly GCF_028641065.1). Classification (NCBI taxonomy): domain Eukaryota; kingdom Metazoa; phylum Chordata; class Chondrichthyes; order Rajiformes; family Rajidae; genus Leucoraja; species Leucoraja erinaceus. The sequence continues at coordinate 75,565,634 of NC_073383.1, read as the reverse complement.
CATCCTAGCGTGTAGGATAGTGTTACTGTCCGGGGCGGACGCTGGTTGGCGCGGACTTAATGGGCCGAAGGGCCTGTTTCCACACGGTATCTCTAAAGACAAAAGTCTATCTAATTAAGGGCATGAATAACGAGAATCAAAATAATCAAGTCTCCGGAAGGTGCACAGATCCCCAAGGTAAAGTTTGGAAAACTGAACTAATAACAGAACATTGCAAAAATATGATATGTACACTGTTACCTTAGAGGGAAAACATATTTATATTCTTGAGTGAGAATTTCTGTTGGGACTCTTTCTTTAATTTGTTTACTCATTTAAGCATGTCAACAAATCATTGGGAAATTAATTAACACCGACTGCTAATTATGTGTGGATTGTTTCCATGTTAAACGAGGTTGATCTGTGGATGAATCACACATATATTTCTCTTATCTATTTGCCATCTATAACCACGATTTGCATGTGAACGTACGAGGCCTGGTCAGTAAGTTTACGGGTGACATTAAAATGTCAGGTAGAGTTGCTGCAGGTTCGATCCTGACTATGGGTGCCGTCTGTACGGAGTTTGTACGTTCTCCCCATGACCTGAGCAGCTTTTCTCCGAGATCTTCAGTTTCCTCCCACACTCCGAAGACGTATAGGTTTGTAGGCTAATTGGCTAGTTAAAATTGTAAATTGTCCCACGTGTGTGGGATAGTGTGCGGGGATTGTTGGTCGACGTGGACTCGATGGGACGATCCCAAAGAGAACCTACGCAGTTTCATAAGTTCATAAGTGATAGGAGCAGAATTAGGCCATTCGACCCATCAAGTCTCCTCCGCCATTCAATCATGGCTGATCTATCTCACCCGCTTAACTTCATTCTCCTGCCTTCTCCCCGTAACCTCTGACTCCCGCAATAATCTATCTATCTTTGCCTTAACAAAAGGTCAAGGGGAGAACATTCAAACTCCACGCAGACTCCGTACGTTCTTGCTATTGAGCGAGTGCAGCGTAGGTTCACAAGGTTAATTCCCAGGATGGCGGGACTGTCATATGCTGAGAGAATGGAGCAGCTGGACTTGTACACTCTGGAATTTAGAAGGATGAGAGGTTATCTTATTGAAACATATAAGATTATTAAGGGTTTGGACACGCTAGAGGCAGGAAACATGTTCCCGATGTTGGGGGAGTCCAGAACCAGGGGCCACAGTTTAAAAATAAGGGTAGGCCATTTAGAACAGAGATGAGGAAAAACGTTTTCACACAGAGAGTTGTGAGTCTGTGGAATTCTCTGCCTCAGAGGTGCGGTGTAGGCCGGTTCTCTGGATGCTTTCAAGAGAGAGCTAGATAGGGCTCTTGAGAATAGCGGAGTCAGGGGATTTTGGGATAAGGCAGGAACGGGGTACTGATTGTGGATGATCAGCCATGATCACATCGAATGGCGGGTGCTGAGTGGGGGGGGGTCAGGAGAGAGGGTCTAGGGGGAGAGAGAGAGGGGGAGAGAGGGGGGAGAGAGCAGAGGGGGAGAGGGGGAGAGAGATGGTGTGCTGAGAGGGGAGGGGAGAGGTGGAGAGCAGGGAGGGGGAGGGAGGGGGGGAGGGGTGGGTGGGTGGGGGAAGGGGTAGGGGTGTGTGGAGGGGAGGGGGTTTAGGGGAGGAATGGCGGGGGAGGGGATGGAGGGGAGGGGGGAGAGAAAAAGTGGGGAGAGAGAGGGGGTGGGGGGGGGAGGAGGGAGGGCGGGAGAGGAGGGGGGAGAGAGGGGTAAGAGGGGAAAGGGGGGAGAGAGAGGGGTGTGATGAGAGGGGAGGGGGGGAGAGGGGGGGGGGAGCAGGGAGGGGGAGGGAGGGGGGAGGGAAAGGGGGTTAGGGGAGGAATGTTGGGGGAGGGGATGGACGGGGAGGGGATGGAGGGGGGGGGAGAAATAGTGTGGAGAGAGGGGGGGGGTGGGGGGAGGGGTGGGAGGAGGGGGGAGAGAAGAGGGGGGGAGAGGAAGAGGGGGGGGGAGGAGAGGGGGGGAGGAGAGGGGGGAGGAGAGGGGGGGGGAGGGGGGGGGAGAAGAGGGGTGAGGTGGGGAGGAGGGAGAGAGGAGGGGGGGGGGAGATGGGGGAGGGGGGAGGGGGGGAGAGAGGGGAGGGGGGAGGGGAGAGGGGGGGGGGAGAGGGGGGGGAGAGGGGAGGGGGGAGGAGAGGGGGGGGGCTGTGGGGGGGGGGGGGGGGGAGGGGGGGGAGGGGAGGGGGGGACGGGGAGGGGGTGGGGGGGGGAGGGGGGGAGGGGGGGGGAGGAGAGGGGAGGAGGGGAGGGGGGAGGAGAGGAGAGGGGGAGAGGAGGGGGGGAAGAGGGGAGAGGGGGGGAGAGGAGGAGGGGGGAGACGAAGAGGAGGGGGGGAGAGGAGAGGGGGGGAGAGGAGAGGGGGGGGAGAACCTAATAAAAAACACTTTTTGCAAACAATTTAGAACCAATAGACACATTCTGCAAGCATTTTAGAACCACTAAGGACACTTACATTTGAGTAGACATGTGTTCAGTGTTATTCACAGCTCAGAGAAACGTGACCCTCTGCCTTCCTCCAGCTTGCAGACACTGATTGAGGCACACCACTTCCTGTTTTTATAGTCCCTCCCCCCTTCCGGCAGCAGGGGCAGCAGAGAGAATGGGGAATTTTGTAAAATCATTAATATCTCTGACATTTTTCATCAACGGGAAAAATGCTCGGCCCACATACAGCGGAGGGGGGCTCTGAGCAAGGTGGCCAAAAATGACAGCCGTAGGTGGCGGTGTTCTCTCGGAAATCGCAGCACAGATGGCCAAAACCGGTCAAGAACAGACTTTTAGTAATCTAGATGATGGAGAATGGGATATTAACAACTGTTATTTAGGAATAACCTATACCATCAATCACCAGGCTATTATTAGCAATGCATTCATGCAGGATCTAACCCCAAGACATGCAATAGAAGACAACGAATTAGAGAAGGCAAGCGTAGTCTATGCCATTCATCATTTTCTTTGTTAGTGCCATATTTTTTTCCGTCAATGCAGAGCTCTTTGCTTGAAGTCAGCAGTCCTACAGGTCCATTGGACTGAGCTAACATCCAGCTTTTTGGTGCATCTCCCGCTCATTACCAGTAAGGCTTTGCAATAATGGCTTTCAGACTTTGATGCTAAATAACTTCCCACCGCTCTGACAATAGGTACTTTCCTCTGCCAGCGCACAGAAGGCAAATCATTCTTAGTCTACCACAAACTGTGAAAGAAAGAAAATTGATCTTGTTCTCCCCGTTGCGTTGATGGGAGTGAACCTCATTTGGATGTTCTGTTAACAAATCGTTAACATGTGTTTAATGACTTTAATGTAACGGTGGATAATGGATTTGCAACAAGTTCATGCTGTGTGGAGTGGAAAAAAACCCCACACCTACATCAATTTCTTCCTTTCATATTGAAAATTAAAATAAAACATCAATGCTTCAATCAGTTTTCAGTTTAGTTTATTGTCACGTGCACCGAGGTACAGTGAAAAGCTTTTTGTTGCATGGAAACATAGAAATATACATATATGTCATATAAGATTGAAAAGACTAGGCTTGTATTCACTGGAGTTTAGAAGGATGAGGGGGAGGGGGGGATCTTATAGAAGCATATCAAATTATAAAAAGACTGGACAAGCTAGATGCAGGAATAATGTTCCTAATGTTGGGCGAGTCCAGAACCAGGGGCCACAGTCTTAGAATAAAGGGGAAGACATTTATGACTGAGGTGAGAAAAAACGTTTTCACCAAGAGAGTTGTGAATTTGTGGAATTCCCTGCCACAGAGGGCAGTGGAGGCCAAAGTCACTGGATGGATTTAAGAGAGAGTTAGATAGAGCTCTAGGGGCTAGTGGAATCAAGGGATATGGGGTGAAGGCAGGCACGGGTTATTGATTGGGGACGATCAACCATGATCACAATGAACGGCGGTGCTGGCTGTAAAGGCCGGATGGCCTCCTCCTGCACCTATTTTCTATGTTTCTATGTTTCTATGAAAAGCTTTTTGTTGCATGCTAACTAGTCAGAGGAAAGACAATACATGATTACAATCGAGCCATCCACAGTGTACAGATACATATAAACATAGAAAATAAGTGCAGGAGTAGGCCATTCGGCCCTTCGAGCCTGCACCGCCATTCAATATGATCATGGCTGATCAACCAACTCAATATCCTGTACCTGCCTTCTCTCCATACCCCCTGATCCCTTTAGCCACAAGGGCCATATCTAACTCCCTCTTAAATATAGCCAATGAACTGGCCTCAACTACCTTCTGTGGCAGAGAATTCCACAGATTCACCACTCTCTGTGTGAAAAATGTTTTCCTCATCTCAGTCCTAAAGGAATTCCCCCTTATCCTTAAACTGTGACCCCTTGTTCTGGACTTCCCCAACATCGGGAACAATCTTCCTGCATCTAGCCTGTCCAACCCCTTAAGAATTTTGTAAGTTTCTATAAGATCCCCCCCCCCCGCAATCTTCTAAATTCTAGCGAGTACAAGACGAGTCTACCCAGTCTTTCTTCATATGAAAGTCCTGACATCCCAGGAATCAGTCTGGTGAACCTTCTCTGTACTCCCTCTATGGCAAGAATGTCTTTCCTCAGATTTCCTCATGATAAGGGAATAATGTTTAGTGCAAAGTTAAGCCAGTAACGTCTAATCAAAGATAATAGCCCGAGGGCCACCAATGAGGTAGATGGTAGTTCAGGACTGCTCTCTGGGAATGACAGCTGGGAAGAAACTGTCCCTGGATCTGGAGGTGTGCGTTTTCACACCTTCTGTACTTTTTGCCCGATGGGAGAGGGGAGAAGAGGGAGTGGCCAGGGTGTAACCCATCCTTGATTATGCTGCCGCACAGGGGAATTCTTTGTTTTGATTACAAACCATTTTGTCAATGGCAGCTGGAAAAGCACAGTTCCTTGCCAGCTCTACAAATTCTCAGCAATGAGCAAATATTAGCCGAGGCTGTGATATTCGAGAGTTTAAGTCCGTGCCTTTCAGCTGTGAATTGGACTGCTGTGATCAGGTTGAAAGCTAATTAATTTGGAGGACTGCGGATTACTAAAGCGGTATTGGAAAGCTACGGTAAGTTACTTCCCTTTGTGGATCAGTGAATGACCTCTCTTTTGCACAGCTAATGGTGGCACTTTCCTTTACTACTTCACTTTGTCTTAGATCAGATGTTACACAGTGCACTGCACACCTATTTAGAGTCATAGAGTCATACAGCGTGGCAACAGGCCCTTCTGTGCAACTTGCCCACACCAGCCAACATATCCCAGCTACACTAGTCCCACCTGCCCACGTTTGGCCCATATCCCTCCAAATTTGTCGTATCCACGTACCTGGACAAAAATGCTGGAGAAACTCAGCGGGTGAGGCAGCATCTATGGAGCGAAGGAAATAGGCAACGTTTCGGGTTGTTTTGACCCAAAACGTTGCCTATTTCCTTCGCTCCATAGATGCTGCCGCACCCGCTGAGTTTCTCCAGCATTTTTGTCTACCTTCGATTTTTCAGCACCTGCAGTTCCTTCTTAAACACTATCCACCTACCTGCCTGACTGTTTCTTAAACGTCGGGATAGTCCCTGCCTCAACTACCCTCTCAGGCAGCTCGTTCCATACCCCCACCACCCTTTGTGTGAAAAAGTTAAACCTCAGATTCAAATTAAATCTTTTCCCCTTGGTTAGTCTGTGAGAGTGGTGAGTCTCTGGAACTCTCTGCCACAGAAGGTAGTTGAGGCCAGTTCACTGGCTATATTTAAGAGGGAGTTAGATGTGGCCCTTGTGGCTAAAGGGATCAGGAGGTATGGAGAGAAGGCAGGTACAGGATACTGTGTTGGATGATCAGCCATGATCATATTGAATGGCGGTGCAGGCTCAAAGGGCCGAATGGCCTACTCCTGCACCTATTTTCTATGTTTCTATGTTTCACTTTAAACCTATGTCCTCTGGTCCTCGATTCACCTACTCTGGGCAAAAGACTCAGTGCATCCACCCGATCTGTTCCTCTCATGATTCGATCTGGCTGGTGTTAATGTATAAGAAGATTGGCAAGACACTTTAATTTCCTTGCAGATAGACAAATAGTGTGCTGAAATAACTCAGCGGGTCAGGCAGCATCTCAGGAGATTACAATTAAAACGCAAAGTACTTGTGCTATAACTCCCCCAAGATAAGTGCTCAACTCGGAAAACCCATCCCAAAGCCAAAGTATTATCCAGCGGGCGGCACTGGATTTCAACACCGCGGGGCCTGGTGTCCGAGTTCGCCAGTGCCAGAGGTCCGGCCAGCGCGGCCTGAGAACTTTGGACATTGCAGTCTTCAGGGAGGAAGCGGCCGCTTCAGTCCAGGCCGCTGAAGAATGTTCACCCGACGCCGATGATCCAGCTTCGCGGCAGAGGGCCTGAGAACATCGAGTTGGCTGAGGAGGCCACATATAGACCCCGACCTCGGGTGGACTATGAGGGGGGAGAACTGGATATTTTTAGTGCCTTCCCTCACAGTGAATTCTGCTGTGGGGGGACGTTTCATGTTGATTTCTATAGTGTACTGTTCTGTGTCTTTTTTCTTTTTTCTCTTTTTTGTTTTGTATGGATATATTGACATTTGATCTGTTCAATTAATTTAATCAATCTCTGTAAAGCACTTTGGTTCAAATACTGGTTTTGTTGAAAAGTGCTATATAAATAAAGATTATTATTATTATTATTATAACTATCCAACTAAATATACCAACTTCCAATAAATAATTCCGTATCCATATTAACTAGCTCTTCAAAAAAACTAGTCA